>NC_139708.1:13247995-13662995 GCF_964188405.1 Protomyctophum parallelum | reverse complement strand
GTCTCATAGTTAGTGCTCATTGCATTCGCAATCACTGCATTCGCAATAAACCAACTAAATGGAAAAAGCGCCACTCCAAAAATAAAAGATGCAAGACTGGCTCAGATACAATTTCTCATGTTTATTTGAGAATGCTGATGCGTTTTGGCAGAGGCCTTCTTCAGAGCAGACTAAAATACCGGTAATCCAGACCCACAGGAACGCACCCAGGGTTACCATGTGGGGGTGCCTGTACTGTACTGTACTGTACTGTACTGTACTGTACTGTACTGGTACAGTCAGGGGCCTAATAGATGTCAATAATAGATGTCACATCCTAGTCACAGGCATGGCCAGCAATTCGCCAAATGGCTGACACGGCACAGGGCAGCACCATGAAACATTACTTAGCAATGAATTGTTATTACAAATAATTGCATTTAACTTTAATTTTAATTTTGTGTTTTTTGGCATTGAACACGGGAACGTATAAATAAAGTGCTGACATTTTTGTTTTACCATTGAGCTAATGGCATGTCTGCTTGCTCAGGCGATAAATTGAATCTTGACCGCCCGTGTCTAGGTGAGATATGACCATTGACACAATCTAAATGTCTCAATAGAAGAGCAGGGAGACAGAATACAATCACCCCAATTGTATAAGTTATATTGTATTAACATTACTCTATCATACATATTGGACAACTTTGCATTTTAGTGCCACCACAATGAGGTGACAGTACTTCATTAGACACCCTGGAGTCGTTTTTATGTATGTATTCCCTTTGTATTTAGGGTTTCTTCGAGGAGGTTGAACCCTTGACAGTCAAACGTGCCAATGAAAAAAACAGTAATATAGTGACATCACAATTTCAGCCCCTCCTCTAACCCCTCCCCCCTTATCATACAACTAACTACAGCTGTGGGTGCGGCTTAAGTTCAGGTGGATCACCACCCATCACCACCCACCAGGCAAACCAGGCATACTAATGGACTGGTGGGGGTGCCCACATATAAACAACATTTTAACAAATACTGTACACTTTTTGAAAAAAATCTTCCTCCATATAACATAAGACCTGATGATCATGTTTTAGGGTGGAAAAAAATCATGGCACTCCATCTTTAAAAAAAGAAAGAAAAGCAACGAGCAGTATACCTTTTATTGCTGGACAATGTCAGCAAGCCACCAGAAAATAAACAGCCAGAGAGTGACACAACACTGTTACAAAAACAGTCAGTGAGTGACAGTGACATTTTTTTGAAAGTTGGCACAAGGACCAGGGGATCCCCAGCTAAACTGCTCATAGTTAGGATTAGGAACCAGATGGGTTCTTTAAAGGTCAGTAACTCAGAGAGTGTGCACATGGAACTAAATGAACCCTTACAGGAAGTGGCCAGGAAGGTGCTACCAATTACTAATTAAGGCTCTGTTCCATTTAGTGTAGCAGAGCTAGTGAGTGAACATGCACAATAGGCAGCACCCTGATGCTTTGACCTGAATGGAATGGAACAATATTATAATTAATTAGTATCCTTAGTAACACCTGTGTAAAGGAAGTAAGAAATGGTCCAATGTCTTGCCAATATGGCGTAGAGCCTATTACCTGATGTGCTGCAGGTGTGCCTGTGAGTTGGCACAGACCGTCCTGTCTGTCTCCCCCACCTGTAGACGTTGCCTAGGCCACTGGTTCTCAAAGTGGCGTCTGGGGACCAACGGGGGTCCTTGCGGGGGTTCCAGGGGGTCCCCAGCAAAATGAGGAACAGTTAAAACACTGCAGCCGTATTTTATATTTCAGCTATTCAATCTACAATGTGTTGTAGATTTTTTTACTATTTTGAATAACCTTTTAAAATAGTTCAAATAGCCAATCTATAAGCTCACAACGTGCCGATGTAGATAATAGTCAAACTATTTTTAAATGTTTTTCAATAAATTCGATACATATGAATGACTCCTTCCTTCAGCACTCATCAGGTGAGGCGGAGGAATCCTGCTAATGCCACTCCACCCTCCCCTTTCTGTGGCTGTAATCTTCCTGCTGCAGGTTTTGATGGGTGTAAATAAACATGGTAACACACTGTAATCCCAGGTAGTTGGACTGGATCGGCGGGGGGGGGGGGGTCTCTCTGCCTCAAGCTGGAACAGGCTCCGCAGACCAGAAACCCATTCAACTGCAACAAAATAATGATATACAAACACTCTCTGTCTTGACGGGTGAAAGGAGTCCTCAGGCAGCCTCATCAAAGAGCCTGTAAAAGAGAACACATAATTATATACGTATAGTGTAGGGTCGGAATCAACAATCAATTCCAAAGACTTTATCTGTCCCATATTCACTCGCACAGAAAATGCAGGGTCGGTTGCTTGGACTGAAACATATTACCGTATGCACAAGGACACTTTTGGCACATTTGGGTGCGTGGAGTTGAGTGCAAAATGAATACACACATCACATCATGCAACATGACATAATTTGAAGTACACATGGAGGACCGCAATGACAATAAGCCAAGAAGGGTACACCTTTTAATGTGGTTGCTGTTGAGTGTCCAATGTTGTTTTAAAGTAGTGAAAATAGAAGATCTACAAGCTCACAACACACCACATTGCATTGTGAGTTTGTAGATGTGCTATTTCCACTACTTCTGTGAGACACTTTTATATGATGGAGGACCACATTCATTTACGAAACTGAATGTACGTGCAATACATGCTTTTCTTTTGCTAATGAGTAGAGATACTGTAGACTGACAAGTGACTTTCCATTGTTTTGACTGGCAAATTGGCCTTTGCAGCTTGGAAGAATGGATTTGTTTAGCAGGTAGTGATGGCCTTTGTATGGAGCACTGTTTACTCTGTAGCCTACCAGCACACCTGTACTGCTAGGCTACAGATTAATGGCACTGCAGGCTGCAGTACCATTGGTACAACCCTGGATCCAGTAGTAACCCGTGTCCCTATTTGACACCAAAACCCAGTTGTGTCGAGCCAGACTTGTTGCCTCCCACAATTTTCAAATGCTTCCGTCATACATTCTGGAGCAACGGAAGCTCTGAACATCAGGATGCGAGGATAAAGCGGGTGTGATGCGTCCTCCTCGCTTTCGTCTTGTTTTCGTCTTTATTTTTGTCACGCAAATTTGTCCTAAAATAAATCAAAACGTTATCTAAGCCTATATAGCTTAGTACTTGGACATAACATAAATGACAGATGACAGCTTCCTTTCTCTGGGCTTTCGGCAGGTGTAATTCCAGACTATAGCATTCAGAGATTGTGAAATAGTTGCTTTTAGATAAGGTGTGGGACTACGTTTGGTAGGACACCTACTGGTCGACAAATAGCACTCCCTGAAGCTCATGAAGCGCAACATTCCTCACCATGAGCCAAATGGGGATTGCCTCTTGGACGATGAGACGTTCTGATCTCTCATTGCATGAGGGAGACCTTTGCTGATTTGCTGATTGGTTTACGAATACAGGTGTAAAAAAAAAAAGTGTGTGTGTGTGTGTGTGTGTGTGTGTGTGTGTGTGTGTGTGTGTGTGTGTGTGTGTGTGTGTGTGTGTGTGTGTGTGTGTGTGTGTGTGTGTGTGTGTGTGTGTGTGTGTGTGTGTGTGTGTGTGTGTGTGTGTGTGTGTGTGTGTGTGGGCGTGCTAAACGCGTACTAAACGCAAAGATACAAACGTACATAAAGAAGCATATCGTTTCTGTCAGGTGGAAATCTTATACATGTATGTCCAAAGCTTGGGGATAGGCAATTTGTGTTACTTTTGTGACACTGTCCTATGACAAAGTATGGGATTAATTTACAAAACAAAAAAAGTTTAATTATGGAGAGGTTTCTGCCCTACAGCAACGATATGTAGTAGCAGGTATGTATGAGGTTAGACCAACAGCATATACATAAACGTGCAGCAGGTGCAGTCAATGCATGTTCACTAACATATTTTAGTATGTGCTTCACTGTTTCCCAAGCGGTGGGTCTGGACCCATCTTTGGGTCGCCGACCCATTTTTATGGGTCACAAGTAAATATCCAATAGCACCTGTTTTAAAACTTTGGAATCTAGGTGTGCAAAGGTTTTTCTTTTGCAGGAATTGAATCAGGACATAAAGGTTAAGGATGTCATGTTCAACATTCCTGCTTTCTGCAGTCCTATAGGAGGGATAGGTGAAAACATGCAGCGTTGCATGTACATTATCTAGTCCTGTCAGGAAGGTTGGCACCAGGCCAACAGAACACGATTTGGGCCCAGAGTTGCCGGGAAGCATGTTTTTTGCAGAATGCAACCCCCCTTTACACACACACACACACACACACACACACACACACACACACACACACACACACACACACACACACACACACACACACTGGAGCACACACGCCCTATGACTCAACACTGTAGTGCTCTGGTTTCAATTTGAGCCCCTCTCTCTCTCTCTCTCTCTCTCTCTCTCTCTCTCTCTCCCCCTGGATGATGATCTCAGATGTTACAGATTCTCTGCAGAAAGAAAAACATTTCTCTGGGTGTGTGTGCATGCGTGTTTGATCACTATAAACAAGCATTTTAGTGATTAAACTCATTGGTTCTCCACCTTGTTTTAGCTGCAGGACCGCTAGCATCAGGGCTCACTTAAAAATCTAAAAAGCATGCATTTGCGGCCCGCCCACCCATATCACCACCTAACACGGCAGCTGTTTGGTGGTCAGATATGGGGACTGTGTGCATTTTCAGAGCACGTTTATTTGGCCAATCAATCGATTGTGTTCTACTTTTTTGTATTGCTGTTATTATCAATACATAGTGTTTTTACAATCATTTGGGGGCCCACTTGTAATATCCTCATGGCCCACCAGTGGGCCCCAGCCCACAGGTTGAGAATAGCTACACTGGCATCTTTCCCCACAATCCTCCAGGACCACCCCACCCTATATACCTCTTCACAATATATCGTCACATTGTGGTGCGCTGTGAGCTTGTAGATCTGCTATTTTTGAGTAGCCATCGCATAAATGGATAAAGTTGTTAAACACTTTGCTGAGACACCTGACAAGGACCCCTGGGCGTCCCCGGACTCCACTTTGAAAACCACTGTTCTAGGAGGTGACGATAGCAGCTCCAAATGTTTCAACTTTTCATGTCAAATGTGAACCAGATGCTGAAGGAGATGTGACAAGCATTGTTTTCATGTCATGTAGCAAGCCTCGCCTTCAAACCTCTGGCACCCTGATTTAAAGCTGTATTATGTAACCTTGTTTTGTCAACAAAATGTTATTTTGTTCAATTTGTATGGTATAGTATTCAATATAACTTACAATTACGTTGGTCGTATTTGGTCTCCCTGCTCTCGAGACATTTAGATCCTTTGTCTAGTAGGTTGGACACGACCTTTGACACCTCCATGTTTCTGGTTTGACAAAAAATTTGGCCTAAAGTTCAATATCCCCTGACCACGCAGGCTGGTCAGGTTCAAATGTACTTTCAATACACAGCAAAATCTTCAAGTGGCATTTTAACTCTTACGGGTATATTATGTCCTTCTCTGGGCATTTCATAATATGAAAATATTCTGCAAAACAATTGCCGTACAAGCTCACAGTGCGTTACTTAGTTCCATAGAGCACCGAAGTCCTGATGTCACTGTCAGTAGAGGGCGCCAGTCCACAGGTTTGTGTACTTTTTATGTGCATTGAAATCCCCATTGGATTTTACCCAAAGAGTAACACAATAAGCGCTAGAAAGGAGTCAAACAACCCAGAGACTACATTTCCGGGTAGGCTGCAGCTGCCCGTCGCACAACATAAACTGACATGTTATTTAAGTTTTATTTATTTATTTTTATTGATATTTAATGTTTCGTGGTTAGTACGAGCCGAGTCACCGCCAGCTGAGCTTGCGTCAACGAGGAATCTCAGGAACGCAATGTGTTGACAGCTGGGCGTGACGTATATTAGCAGCGACATTGCTTTCATATGTAGTTTCAAGGCTTTTAAGGCCAAATTAATTCCATTTTCTCCAGAAACTGGCTGTATCAAATATGAATGGACATCATTAACGACGCACAGCCACCCCCCTGACAGAAAGGCCGGGATGATCGTTTTTTTTCTCCAAACACAGTTCTTATATGAAACAAAATCCCCCTACGGGGATTTAAATGCAAATAAAAAAATACACCTGTGTACTGGCGCCCTCTACTAAAAGTGACGTCAGACTTCGGTGCTCTATTGAAGTGGAAACATAGTCGATTAATTGATCATTAAAATAAACCTGCTCTGACAATGAACGCTTTTGTGGCTCTATACTAGGCCTGCTCCACTTCCCCCTCGACACTGAATATCAATGTGTTGTGGGTTTGTAGATCTACTTTTTTGCAGAATGCACCCGTGCAGAGTAGGGTGGCTAGGGTTCATCATAATGTGGTTAGATGTAATGTTGTTTACAACACTGTAATTGCAAGATACAGTATGTTGTAATGTGATGTCAACGAGACTCATCTGCTTCAAATAAAGATCTTAATATCAAATAAAGGAACAAGTTTGAACAGCTCTTGGTCTTTGCACTGCATCCCTGCAGGCGTTTAGTCTCTTCTCTATGCAAACCATCAAGAGGCACTGTCAACTCCCACACTGAAAAAATACCCAAGCTAAAATAACCGATCTGCGAGCTGAACTACAATCCGATCTAAAGAGCGTGTCGATCTGCTAGTTTTGCTGTTTAAAAAATTGATTCAGAAGCTCAAGAGTCAGATAGTTTCTCTGACAGTTTGACATAATTGCCAGTGCTTTTGTAGGAGAGATGGATAGCTACAGGGTGGTGGCCCCGTGAGAGCATTGTCCCTTTCCAAAGCACGCTTGAGCAAGGCAGCTAGTGAATCCACAGTAAAGTCCCCAGAGTTTTATCCATTTCGTTGCTGTCGAGTGATTTATTTGATATATTATTTAAAAATATTTTTTCACATTTGCGTGACACTCTTGTATGATGAAGTATGGCTTTTAACTACAAAAAATACAATTTTAAACTAGACAGTGACAGTGACGATTTGTAACTTATAGATTGTAAAATATTGTACGCTCTTGCATGGAGTTAAATTGAGGATTTGGACTATGTAAAAGTACACAGTAGTCTGTCAGCTCACGGGATAGGCTGTATCTTTGAGTTTGAGACAGCACAGTCACAACACAGGACTAGAAATATGAATGAAATTAAATAAGTCTGGATGAGCAAAGAGAACGGCTTACATCCATTGTGGTTTTCAGTCAACACAGACAGACATTACATGACAAGACAAGACAGTTAACACAAGACAGGTAAGGTAGTCTAGCAGGTTATTATAAAACAAACAGGCGTCACATAATATGTAGCAGACATTTTAGTACATTCGTTTTTAGTGCTCCAAACTAGTTACAACCAATGAAATGCATTTTTACGCCATGTTCAAATAGACCTTTTCATGTCAAGGACCTCCAAATCAATATGTATCCGGCCGCAGACCCCTATCTGAACATATTTTGTGCCAAGGACTCCCAGAAGATAAAAGTTTTGTTAAGCATAGGTTAAATTGTAATTTTGACCTTTGTTGACCTGGATTTCTATAGTTTGAAGTTGCAATGTACAGATGATTTGCTTCAATATATACTGTTTGGACTGATACAGGTTATTGGTTCGAAGAAGCTTCCTCTTGAAGCAGTTCACTCAGTGGGCGAGGTCTACTTTTAGGCCAGGCAATCTAAGCTAAGCTAAGCAATCAGATAGGACTTTTCTGTTTGGATGCATGGGCTGTCAAGGCCAGAAAGTAGTTTTTTGACACTCAGTAGGCGTTCCCGCATAACTTCCAGGTTTGATGAGATGTCACACGCATACCCTCTATTTACAAAAAAAACTAAAAGCTCTGCTATTTTTGAATAGGCAAAGTATAAATACTTTTTTTGGTTGAGACCTTTGGGCTTCTTGCCTCCTCCTAGCACTTTCCTTTATTATTATTTCTACGTATTTTCCCTTTTGTATAGTTTTTATACTGTGCCAAATCAAATCAAATACATGGATAACGTGTTTATATTGATTGTGATGCTATGTTAAGTTATGATGGGGACCCCCTGGACACACTGCTGTAAATTGTAAAAATTGTAAATCCTGTAAAATGTCTACAGGCGCTTTCTTGAACCACACGCCTTACAACTGGAGCAGTGTGTTTGTGTATGCCCACCTGACTGCCTCTTCTGGGTAGCGTGTACTGGGGTCCTAAAAGATGATTGACCCATTGGTCCCCGTGAATCTGAATCCGTCCCCGTCTAAACCTCTTCAAACAGATATATCGATGAAGGTTAATTACATATATTGCAGAGGACTTCCACGTTTTTCAGGCCAAGGGTGCCCTTAGACGAGAGAGAGATGAAGCAAGGACCACCACTATTTTTTGTATGAAATTGTCCATAAAGCTGGCTCCACAACCTATTGATTGGGAAACACCTCTGGTAGAAACTTAGATGAAACAAGGAAGACCTTTTGATCAGATAAGGTGTGTAACAGAGCTGGCAGCCAGCGTGGGAATGTGGATTCCAGTGGAAGGTGTGCCGTGCTATCCTACGCTTCAACAGGTGTCATCATCATACCTAATTACCTACACATCATTAACTGTTGAGCAGAACATTATGACGTTCTGCTTGGAATCAATCTGTGTGAAAAAAACTGTCACCTCAGTTACACCAACCGGCGGTTCCCAAACATAGGGTCGCAGACTTAGAGGCATTTTGTTATGGGTTGTGAGTAAATGTAATTAACTATATATACTTATAAATGATACAAAAATAATGTTTAATCTTTAATTCATATAGAAAACATTTTCATAAATCGTGAGTTTTTTTGTGGAAAATAGTAGATCAACAAGCTCACCACGATGCAACACGTCAGCCTTTTTTAAATAATTCAGATGCGTGTAATCGCGTGACTTGGGTTCCAGCGAGGCAGCGAATGTCTCTTTTGGGTCTGATTGTCACATTCTGCTTGTAAGTTCTATATTCAATGTTTTACTTGAGTAAAAGTACAAAGGTATAGGCAGTTTCCCAAAAATGTTGTGTGATGCATTGTGCGCTTGTAGATTAGCTAGCCTATTACTTGGGTTCCAGCGAGGTAGCGAATGTCTTTTGGGTCTGATTGTCACATTCTGCTTGATCAACATGACATGAATGCGTCCTGTCGTCACTGTCACAGACAGGAAGTTGTCGCTGCACATTGACAAATATCTCAAATCTCAAAAAGGTTGAAGCTTTATCATGTTTTTTATTCATGACTTCTGGAGTGCAACTTTACTGCTGTCAATGTTTTGTGTAAAGACCTGCCTTTGAAATGTGTTATACAAATAAACATGCCTTGCCTTGTACTATTGGCTGCATGCAGGGCAATGTTTTATGCTTTGTACACAACTACTGAACTCACTGCAGTGTGGAAAAAATAGCAAAAGTTCTATATTCAATATTTTACTTGAGTAAAAGTACAAAGGTATAGGCAGTTTCCCAAAAATGTTGTGTGATGCATTGTGCGCTTGTAGATTAGCTATATACAATAAGGATTAAGTTATAAATATGTTATGTAATAAAAATATGTTTTGTAATATTAATCAAAATCTGTAAAATAACTTGTAGTATATTGGGTACTTTACCCAAACATTACATTAGACAACTCATAAAGGTGATGTACATAATGTACAGTATCATAGTGTATGGTAGCTATATGCACAGTCAATGCAGATTGTGGATTTTGTATCCTGTAAACTGGACAGATTAGCGTGAAAAGCGTACAATCATCAATCTATTGCCTCATTTAATTTCAGAAACAAATCTAAATACATTTGAGTATAGTAGAGGTATATCAATACTTTGCGGTGGAGTATAGTAGAGGTATATCAAGCGCAGCCCCATTGTGACAGCAGTGCATTCCATACTGTACAATGTACAGTATGGAATGCACTGCTGTCACAATGGGGCAAGAAAATCAATACAACTGATAAAGACTGATCTATACGAAGATAGGCACACACATGCTTGGGTGTGACAATGTACAGTGTACAATGTACAGTCTTTATCAGTTGTATTGATTTTCTTTCATTGCACCTATGTTGGGTTTACAGCTGATTACAGTGCTGGATTGAGTGTCACAAAGTTTGCTTTAATAGTGTTCATATTCAATTGGTAAGTGATATTTCTCTGGGTTAATTAAAACAAATTTAAAGCTCTATATTCTGAGAGTAATACTCATTGCTATAGTGTTTCTTCTGTAACAGTAGTGTTGTATAAAGGGTGGGGAGACTGTCTTGGGAGATGGAACTGACCTGAGGTTGCAGCTGTGAGGAGTACATATTCTACATAAACTCATATAGGTGGAGTTGAGATCCACCAATTAGCTTACTGGAACACTTGACAATAGATTATATAGGTCTCTGTTTTGCAGGCCAAGGACCCCTTAGCTGAGACAGAGATGAAGAAGGGACCCCTACTACATTTCATATAGTTCATCTCCCCCCACAGACACACACACACACACACACACACACACACACACACACACACACACACACACACACACACACACACACACACACACACACACACACACACACACACACACAGGATTCTTGTGCTTAAAAAGAAGAAGAAGAAGAAAATAAAACGTGTCACACCAGGTGACATACCCCTCTCAAGGACTGGGCTGTGGCTCCACTCGTTATTACCTAACAGACTCACAATGACTGTGTCGTCTGTGATATATGGTCCTGTGCTGTGTGCATGTTTACTTTGGCACAAATCTGTATTAGTGTGTGCAGAATAAAAGGTAAGATGGAGAGAGAGGGAGCACAGCCTTGAGGTGAGCCTAGTGTAGCACAATGTTGAGCAGATGTTTATTTCAACCCTTTCAAATATGACCTTTGATGATCCGGCGAGGGGAATTCAGTCGTCAAAGGCTGTACAGCAGACAATTAAGATACACCTATGAACAAAGGGCAAAGAATAAGTACTGTTAGATACAGCACAGTAAAGACATCACGTAAAAAAGATCAGTCACAACCATCAAATATGTAATGGTTGTGACTTACCGCAAAATCTTCCCTCAGCCTTGGATAGTGTTAAAGGCTGAGTATCTGGGTTTGCTTAATTGATTGAAAAAACAAAACAATAACAAAACAAAAGTACAAGGTATGCAAAGAGGATTTGAACCCAAGAAAGCCTATGGCTTGTTTCCATTGGGGTCCCAATTAGCATGGTTTTCATTCTCAAACGTTTCTGGATCAGGGCCCACTTGAAAATATTGAAAGTCCTCGCGGCCCACCCATGCATCAGTGTTAAGTGGTCTAGAGGTGGTCAGATGGCCTGATGGATGTTATGTTGTCAGATCGGTGGAAGTAACGTATTGTACTTTAAGTTCCTATTTAATGGCATCACATTATAATAGAGTCACAATTTGGAAGCACTCATATTTAATAACGGTGCAACGTCCGTTGAGTGAAGTCCAAAATGCTGCTCAATGTTTTGCCACTCAGTCTAGATGAGGGCGGCGTGTCCTGGTGGAAAATTGATGCACGTGCATACTCTATAAATAGCATAATAACCATAACATAATGCTGTTATTATTCCCTTATACAATAATTTGTTTGTTTGTTTGCTTGCAGGGCCCCTTCCACAGAGCTGGCAGCTCTGATAGAGAAGCTGCAGAAGAATGCAGACAAAGTGGAGAAGTTCATCTATGAGACGGAGCAGAACCTCAACAAGGTGAACACATGATCACAGATCATTTGCAGTTTGTCACACCACTGACCACTGTTGACTGTTCACTTCTCTGCTCACTCCTTCAGTCAGTTTGTCACACCACTGTTCACTTCTCTGCTCACTCCTTCAGTCAGCTTGTCACACCACTGTTAACTTCTCTGCTCACTCCTTCAGTCAGTTTGTCACACCACTGTTCACTTCTCTGCTCACTCCTTCAGTCAGTTTGTCACACCACTGTTCACTTCTCTGCTCACTCCTTCAGTCAGTTTGTCACACCACTGTTCACTTCTCTGCTCACTCCTTCAGTCAGTTTGTCACACCACTGTTCACTTCTCTGCTCACTCCTTCAGTCAGTTTGTCACACCACTGTTAACTTCTCTGCTCACTCCTTCAGTCAGTTTGTCACACCACTGTTCACTTCTCTGCTCACTCCATCAGTCAGTTTGTCACACCACTGTTAACTTCTCTGCTCACTCCTTCAGTCAGTTTGTCACACCACTGTAGTGTTAACTTCTCTGCTCACTCCTTCAGTCAGTTTGTCACACCACTGTTCACTTCTCTGCTCACTCCATCAGTCATGACAAAAGTGCATCCACTTCGGACGTGACACAATGTGCGTGCGTGCGTGGCACGTGTGTTGGGGACTTGGTGTAGAATATTTTTAAGCAAAAATAACAGCGACGCAGTAATATAAGATGAGAATAGAAATATCTATGTAACCACATTAACCATATTTTAGACTTTAGCTATTCTAAAATAGCAGCTACAGGCTCATAGCTTGTAGAAACATCTTGAACATTTTGTGCAAATCTTTGAATATATATATTTTTCTTACTCAAATATGCTTCTGGAACAAAATATTTTGAGATGGGGGTCCGCAGCAAATACATATCATTTTGATTCATGAACTGAGTGTGCTGAATCGTGAATCTAAACAAATGAACGAACTCCCCTGTCTTGTCACGACGCCGTTGTTTCAGGATGTGAGTAAGATCAACGAGGGCAAGCAGCCCCTGTACCAGGACGAGACAAACAAGAAGATCCTCAACGCCCTGGAGCTGCTGAACGGCCTGGACGACGATGCGGTCAACGCCAACCGCCTGCAGCACCCGCAGGCCGAGATGATCGAACAGGAGTGAGTTCAGAAAACCTTCAGGGTTCAGACCTTCTACAATAGTCTTTAAAGGACAACTTTGTATTTGTTTTGTTTTTCAACCACGGTTCATGTTTTAGGTTTTATTATTATTTAATTTACTGCTTTAGCTATTTTCTCCAGTTTTTTAACGGAGGCATTCGGGCAAGTGGCAAAATATTGTTTTTATTTATATTTTTACATTTCTTATGGCGATTTGATTTCTTTATTATTATTTAGGCCTACTATAGTTCTGCTACTATAGACCCCAGGAAATGATGTTGAATATTGAATCTTAAAAATACAGTATAGAAAAATAATAACTAACTGATTATTGTGTGTGTGTGTGTGTGTGTGTGTGTGTGTGTGTGTGTGTGTGTGTGTGTGTGTGTGTGTGTGTGTGTGTGTGTTGCAGTATGAAGCAGCTGAGGGAGAGATTGATGAAGCTAAGGGAGGATCACGACCGCATCTACCATCTGACCCGCTCTGAGGGGCTGCCCAGCGTCAACTGGGGCAAGATCATCGACGAGAAGATGGTGAGAAACATGCACGCACGCACGCACGCACGCACGCACGCACAGACACACACCAAATGCGCCATATACCATTTAGCTGACTGGGCTGTGTTGTCTCTGCCGCCGCCCTACAGGACAACCTGAACAACAAGGGTTTTGGTCAGGACCTGCCCAGCGTGGAGAATGACGTGGAGGAACACAACATCTTCCACAGTGAGGTGGAGGCGCTGGCCCCCCACATCACCGACAACGATGACAAGGTACGAGCGCATTTCCAGACAACATCACACTGACAAGGAGGAATAGACTCCAACCTGCTTCCGGTCACCTAAAAAGGTGTCCGCCTACTTTACGCAGATACGGGAAGTAAAGCGGAGATGGCGAGTCTTGCTATTTTTGTCCTTGTTCTCGCACAGTGTGGGTTAGGTGAGCATTTGTAGGTGAACGGAAGTGTCCTGATGGGAGGTGTGGTCCTGCTCCTAAACTTCTGCTTTTGTGTGCACCCCAGACCGTTTTTAAGTTGCTTTTTTCAACATTTAGACCGCCCCCACCTCATTCCCCGCTATAAACCCATTGCGCTTCCAAATCCATTTGAACCATGTTAGACTGGTTGAAAACACACGCCCCTGCTCCTGGTGACTGATGATGTCCTTTTATTGCACGAGGAGGTCATTTAGTCATGTTCTTAACATACATGTATTTGGTATTATTATTTAAAAAAAATTAAGATATTCTTTTGCGGCTTACGCCTTTTATAGATTTTTTAAGGGACAGATAGGCTGACAGGAAACGGGAGAGAGATGGGGGGATGACATGCCGTAAAGGCCGTGTCGGGTTCGGGAGTCGAACCCGCGGCACACCGCGACTGGATCACCAGTCCGGTGCCCAGACCGTTACGCTACGGCCTGGGCCTGTATTTGGTATTATTTAATGCAAAAAAGACTGCAATAATCAATAATATTCTATACATTTTCATTTTTTAATTTCCCAGTAGGCCACACATTTCATTATTTGCTTTTTTCCATCTCTATGTATTTACCTTCTTTCTCCTCTTTTTCCAGGATTACATGAGTGGCCTGCAAATCAAGTACAACAAGCTCCTGGTAAGAGCACACTGGTGCGGATTGTTTAAGCCCTGTGGCTACTTGTGTGTGTGTGTGTGTGTGTGCCCTGTGGCTAGTGTGTGTTCCTGTTCAGTGTTCATGTTTGTTCTTCTGCGATGGGGAACAAAGTGTCTCTCATCATCACCTGACAATAACCTCATAGATGAGTGTGTGTATGCATGCATGCATGCGTGCAGTTGAGTATACTGTCAAGTACTTTACCCAAACATTACATTAGACAACTCATAAAGGTGATACATAATGTACAGTATCATAGTGTATGGTATCTATATGCACAGTCAATGCAGATTGTGGATTTTGTATCCTGTAAACTGGACAGATTAGCATGAAAAGCGTACAATCATCAATCTATTGCCTCATTTAATTTCAGACACAAATCTAAATGCATTTGATTTCATTCATGCATTAATTTAGTCTAATATCTAATATCCCTCCTGAGTCATAGGGATATCCCTTTGGCTTAGTGCAGTGGTTCTCCACCTTTTTACAGCAAGTACCACCTCAGAATGTACCACCTCTCCAGGTACCACCATTATGATTCATGTTAAAATACAGTAGCGTACACGGTGAACGCTACACCTAACCGTAATCCTTATCCTGTCCTATTCAGATAGGCACAGTTCACATAGAAGGGAAATTAATTCCAGACAGCAGGCAGGCAGGCAGGCAGACAGAGTTCAGTTTTGTCCAACTCTCCATCTTGTCCAAGATGCTGTGCGTGTGTTTCCTGCAGCCTCACCACCAGCCTCTCTCTCCTCTCTCTACCAGAGTGCCTCGGGTGCACGGCAGCGCCACCTGCTAAGCCTGCGCGACTACATGCAGCGCTGCACCAACGAGCTCTACTGGATGGACCAGCAGGCCGAGGAACGCATGCACTACGACTGGAGTGACACCAACCTGGACTACCCCGCACGCCTCAGGCAATATGAGGTATTATATGATACAATGTAATAAATATAATTATACATCCACTACGGCTGGACTGACACCAACCTGGACTACCCCGCACGCCTCAGGCAATATGAGGTATTATATGATACAATGTAATAAATATAATTATACATCCACTACGGCTGGACTGACACCAACCTGGACTACCCCGCACGCCTCAGGCAATATGAGGTATTATATGATACAACATAATAAATATAATTATACATCCACTACGGCTGGACTGACACCAACCTGGACTACCCCGCACGCCTCAGGCAATATGAGGTATTATATGATACAATGTAATAAATATAATTATACATCCACTACGGCTGGACTGACACCAACCTGGACTACCCCGCACGCCTCAGACAATATGAGGTATTATATGATACAATGTAATAAATATAATTATACATCCACTACGGCTGGACTGACACCAACCTGGACTACCCCGCACGCCTCAGGCAATATGAGGTATTATATGATACAATGTAATCAATATAATTATACATCCACTACGGCTGGACTGACACCAACCTGGACTACCCCGCACGCCTCAGGCAATATGAGGTATTATATGATACAATGTAATAAATATAATTATACATCCACTACGGCTGGACTGACACCAACCTGGACTACCCCGCACGCCTCAGGCAATATGTCATAACATAATTATAGCAATGATAAAATTATGTAAAACATATTACTTCAACTAATAATGAGATCCAATATTATTAAATGTTTTTAAATATAATGCAACATATTATTAACAGAAACAATAACATAATAGAATATTGTAAATAAAAAATTACACTTCACTTAGCTTCAGCACATAACGGCGTTGTTTAGATCAGTACTCTTTTCACTGCATGTGAATAGGCTAATGCCTTACATAGTCTTTATTCCATACTGTTCACACATGTGTCAATAATTCGCGTCAACAGAACTTCATCAGTAAGTGTCTGGAGTCCAGGGAGGCCACCATCACCAAGCTCAACGAGGATGGAGAGAAGCTCATCACTGCCGAGCATCCTGGGAAGAATGTCATCGAGGTAACTTACCGCTCTCTCTGTACTCTAGGTGATTATTTACCTTGTTTATTGACTGGAGTTCAATAAAAACTTGTAGGCCTAAGTCCCTCTGGATGAGAGCGTCTGCCAAATGCTTAATTTGTAACTTGTTAGAGGCCTGCTGAACCCTGGTGACGAATGGATGCGCTGTCCAGTGTGTTTTAGGGAAGGGAGAAGAGTCTAGGACGTGTGGAGTGTATCTTGGGTGTTTTGGGGAAGGTAGAAGAGTATAGTATGTGTGGAGCGTTGTCCAGGGTGTTTTGGGGAAGGTAGAAGAGTATAGTATGTGTGGAGCATTGTCCAGGGTGTTTTGGGAAGGGTGAAGAGTATAGGATGTCATACCCGCCATGATGAAGACTCCTGTGTGAGTCGAAACACGTTGGCTTTTTTATACTTTTCTAAATAATGTACCTTGATTTTAAACTTTTTTGAGTGCTCGGATCGGCGCCTTTTTTCTAGAGTAGGACGTGTTGAGCATTGTCCAGGGTGTTGTATGGGAAGGGAGAAGAGTCTAGGACGCATGGAGCGGTGTCCAGGGTGTTTTAAGGAAGGGAACCCGGAAGCTGCTTCAGGATGGGAGGCTTGTGCAGGTTGAGAGGTCAGAAGTCATCAGATGTAAACGTGTCCACGTTGTCCCTCAGGCTCACACGGAGGCTGTCCACGCTGACTGGAAGGAATACCTCAACCTGCTCATCTGTGAGGAGAATCACCTCAAGCACATGGATGAGTACCACAAGGTCTGTACCACACTACTAGCCTACACTAACTGTGTTTCACAGTTAGTCCCTGAATACTTTTACATTTGGAATTTATCAATATCACTTCAGTTTAACCCTCTAGTCTATATAGGTCAAACGGACCGAGTTGCAGTACTTGGTGTGATCTTTGTCGATCTACCAAATTTCTTTGTGCATAGTTCCCATCGTGACATTCCCATCGTGACAAAGAAGGGGAAGAAGGGGGGGGGGATTAAAAAACGTCAGTGCACAATGCAAGGAATAAATGCATTTGCCATGTATCCGAAGGAAGTCTGATCCAATCATTTTTAGATTTCTCCAGTTTAATCCTGAGTTTAAGTTTTGTTGTGTTCAAGATCTGATTTTAGGCATGTTTAAGCCTCCAGGAAAATCCGTGTTGAGGTTCTTAATCCACTGTTTTTCATTAAAACGTCTTTGTCCTACTGTCCAGTTGGGATTGTGTTGAAATCTGTGTTGTCCCAGCCTTGTACCTATTGTTTTACCCGTTTCTCCGACATATTGTAAACCACATTTTTCACATGTGATTAAGTAAATGCAGTTGCTGGTTCTGGTTGTTATTTGTTGTTTAATCTCTAACACGCGTTTTGTAGTTCTATTTTTGACTAATTGTTTGAGTTTGAAGTATTCTGGTCCCTGGCGTGCTGGTGTGTTGATTTCTTTTAGCTTGCTGTGTACTAGATAATCTTTAAGGTTTTTGTTTTTTCTGTAGGCCGATATAATTTTATAATCTTTTAGAAGATCATCCGTTCGGTTCTCAAAATTCCTTTTTATTCTGTTGTTGGCTAGTGTGCTCTGTGTTGAATAACTGGTTATCAGGGCCAATTTAGGGCCTGGATCCCGCACTCTTATTTCTAAGAAGGTATTTTGGGCTTTCCGGAGGAATGTCCTAGTGTATTCTCTTAGTCTGAGGGCCTTAAATAGTGTTTTACAAGCTATTTTGAAATCACTTCTTTGCGTGCAAATCCTATGGAATCTTAGTAGTTGTGATTTGACTATCCCTGTGAAGGGGGGGGGGGGGGGTGTTATGGAGATCAAGGCAGGAAATCCAATCTACAAGCTCAAGTTGTGAGCTTTGTAGTGAGCTATTTTCACTAGTTTGGGTCAGACAGTAACTTGGGAGCCAGTATTCTAATGGGTTGACGTGCACTTGTATGGGCCTAGTACTACAAGGAGGCGCGTGACAGCCAGGACCTGTTGAAGAGGCTGGACACGGAGATCACCCAGAAGTACAACCCCGAGTTCAAAGACGTCTATCAGATGGACGGGCTGATCCAGGACCTGGACGTGAGTTTCACTTTTCGTCTTAGGAGAACTAAAAATGTAAATCGGCTTTGACCGAATGACCGAGTGTGTAGGTCTGTATGTCTGTACTATATGTATGTCCCTATGTCCGAGTACGACCTATTGACCCCGGCAGGTGGTGCAGATTTTATGTATTTACACAATATTAACAATATATTACCGAGCCAGAGTACAGATGGGTCACAAAAATCTAAAATGGAAAAACAAAATCAAACAAAAAGAAAATTTGTCCTCACAAGTATACTAATACTAATACAAACCTGTGCCTGCGTGTGCGTGTGCGTGTGTGTGCGTGTGCGTGTGTGTGTGTGTGTGTGTGCGTGTGCGTGTGCGTGTGCGTGTGCGTGTGCGTGTGTGTGTGTGTGTGTGTGTGTGTGTGTGTGTGTGTGTGTGTGTGTTTGGGTGTGTGTGTACAGGACCAGGCCAACGCCATAGACCACCTAGATGAGCGTGTCAAGGCGTTGCAGAAGCGCAGCCTACAGGTTCTGCCTCTCAAAGCACGCAGGGAGCCCTCACAGAAGCTCCTCCCCATCGAGGCGCTGTGCGAGTTCGACACCGACGAGGTATAAAAAAAACACACACACACACACACACACACACACACACACACACACACACACACACACAAATAGTTTTGAGTCTTATTTACTGTACAGTGTTGTAGCTGTGTCACGTATAACTGACAATATTGTAATGGTATACAGTATATATTTTTAATCATACAAAATTCTTCAGACATCTTTTAATCTTGCAAATATTTATATTAAAATAAAAAACAACTAAGCTTTAAACTAATACAAAATTAAATACAATAGAAAACATGCTTTAAAATTAATTAAAACTACAATGAAATTGAAAACAAAAACATGACACAAGCTCACAAACAACATGTTGCAGAAGAGATTTGGTGTAAATGGAATAAAACAGCAGACCGATTACAGAGCCAAAGATCAGGATTACCAAGTATTGAGGGTTAAAGTAGCAACATAAAGCTAGAATATTATTAGAAAAGACCATTCGTAAACATACAAACAGACACATGCATTTACACAGCATTGATGATAGTGCTATCAAACTGGTTTATGAATCGCCATGCCGGATTAATTCAAGTTTTGCCTTGGACAGAAACAGAGCTAGAGCTAACATACCTAAATTAATATGCTATTAGTGCTCTGGTTTTCATTGTGGGTTGAGGGACCTTTGGGGTTGCTTGAAGGTGGTCCAAATGTACGATTATGGGTCTGCAACTGAGAGTGCTTAAAAATGAAAAGTTTGAGAACGACTGTACTGATGGACTCTTAATATGCCATAGTGTCATATTAAATCAGTGTCACATATTCCGAAGAAAATCTGGAGACTGAAATTCAGTAATTGGGTCTTATGATCTTATGACAAAAAAAGAACATTCTAATGTTATGCAAAAATAAAATCAAAAATTTGTCACGGAAGAGGACAGGTCTATAGCCACGGACACATTTCCCTGTGTATGGACACATTGGACTCCTTATTCTGACATGTCTGCTCTAAAAGCTTTGGCATTGCAGTTGACAGAATGTTGTGTTGACGTCCACAGGGTCAGGTCGCACGTGGGGAGAGGTACACACTGCTCAGGAACAGCGGCAACAAGTGGGACGTGAAGGACGCGGCCGGACACAAGCTCACTGCCCCGGGGGTCTGCTTCATGATCCCCCCGACAGACGCAGAGGCGGTGGCTGCTTCTGACAAGTGAGTTGGTGCAGTGAATCATCAACCTACCCAAGTTTACTATGGAGCAGGCCCACAGACCCCCATGGCCTAATTTGTATCTCTTGTCTAATTTGTATTTCTGGCCTAATTTACATGTCTTACATGTGATCTCCTCAGTGTTAATCACGATTCCACCTAAAAGCCTAAGCCACTAGTTTAAGGCTCATGAGGGTCCATTTGGTGCATTTTGCTGGGGCCCCTGCCTGTTTGTCTGTCTGCAGCTAATCTGGCAAACTGTACATGGATGGTCGTATTTCAGGGGCAAAATTACCCGGGATTTAATATCTATCATAATAGCCATAATAATTCCTGAACCATAGTTTGTACACTCAATCAGCGTTCCCCACACTTATCTTACTTTACTTCGGATAGTTTAACCCCTTTTAATTGACCCCTCTAAACAAATGCAGACCCAAAATAGCTTACACATCGACCCATAGAGGGTCCATATATTTTCACATTTCGATTTTTATTGCGTGAATGTCCAGCTTTTGGTGTATGTGCACAAACTTTGTCCTACACAAATATTAAATTCCCATTGACAATGAATGGACAATTTTACATCATAGTGTCTATTTGTATACATACATGATGTACGATGATAAGAGCGCCCTTCACTTCACATGGGTGTGATGTTTGATCTCACATCCATCCATCCACGTCCCGCCATATTGATATCGACACGATGCCACATGGACACGATGCCAGAGATCCGCAGAGAAGCCAGTTAGATCCGTTTATGTGATTTGGACAGCCGTGGGGTCATTTACATTCCTGATTAGTGTTGCCAGTCTGGTCTCCAAACATAATTAACACAAAGAATTGATGATCAGCATCATTTATCACAGTGGTTCTCAAAGTTCCAGGAGTTATGGAAACAAATGCACCGCAAGCGTCCATTTGGTTCAATTTTTTTACAATCTCTCACTGTGTAGATTGGGAGTTCCAGAGATAGACAATTGGATCAAATGGGAGTCTGTGGCCTAATGCATATCAAACTGGGGGTCTTTGAGAACTACTACTTTATCACCCCCCGCCCCCACCTTGCCCTATGCCTTTTCATACACACAGATAAGTGTCTAAACAATGTCACCAAATGACACACACACACACACACACGCGCACACACACAGACATTAGTGGAGGTAGGTAAGGACCGTGCCCCCTGGCGGAGATTTGCGCCTCACTGAGCGCACCTTTTTGGTACATTATGATGTTGGCTGCCTGCTCTTTTTTTCCCCGTCACCGTTGTCATTGCCGTCAGTTCCCACCTGACGTCGTGTGGGAGTTCTGAGCGTTCCAGACCATGCCGGATGACCGCCATCTTACACAGCGTCTTCAGATTGGGCCTCAGGTCTAAGATGTCGAGGTCGTCGTGCCCTCTGTATCCCCCGAAGAGGACGACACGATCGCCCACCACACAGCAGCACACGTTGTTCGTCCAGCCCCGTCCTTCGCCCTTGGGCTCGACCCTCTTCCAGGAGAAGGTGTCCGGGTCTAAGCTCCACAGGTCGTTGACAGTCTGCTGAAACGTCTCGCCGCTAAACGCATACAGCACTCCGTCGTGGGCGAAGGCGCCGTGGCACGAGCGTCTCTCCACCACCGGGAAGGGCTGCGCGGAAGGAGGCGTGCTCTGCCAGCGGCCGGTCTCTATGTCAAAAACTCTGACGTTGTTGAACGAGATCCCTCGGCCCCCGAGCACGAACATCTTCGTCCCGATGACGGTGGCTGATGAGTGACTTCGGCAGACAGGTCCCGGAGTGCCACTTGCGTTGATCAGAGACCAGGCCATGGAGACGCTGTCCAGCGTGTGGATGTCGTTGGTGCACGCGGGTGCACCAACGAGGGTCCACCCTCCGTAGACGTACATGACCCTCCCCAGGACACAGGCGGAGTGGCTCTGCCTCCCCTCCGGAACAGTCCCCGAGACCTCAGGCTTGAACCATCGGTGTGCGACGACGTCGAACCCGTAGAGTGCGTCGCAGAACTGCATGTTTGAGGTGCGCCCTCCCCAGACGTAGACGACATCGTCTATCAGCACAGCGGTGTGGGCGTAGCGCATGGAGGGGACCTCGGGGGGAAATTGTCCTCCCTCAGTTGTCGCCGGGGCAAGCCTCGTCCAGCGCAGTGACACGGTGTTGAAGACATGCACGTCGATGGGATTTATGCCGTTGCTGTCCACTTCGTAGCCTCCGAAAGAGAACACGTTGTTCCCTACTGTCACCGCGGCGTTGTTTGACTTCTTCGGCGCCCCTTTGAGGTGTGCAGCCCAGGCCAACATTTATATAAAACCTGACAGAAAACTTGAAATAAATGTATTTTCTCTTTAAAATAATGGAGTGCTATTGTGTGGACTTCCACTTATATTGGTAGCAGTCAATTATGACGTTTCTATGACGTTGTATGAGTCCAAAACTGGGCAAGCTGTCAGCCCGATCCGACCACCACCGCATCATTGAATTAACTAGAAAGTTGCAATTCAGGGAGAATTGGTTGCCTCGATATTATGAATTGATTATTTATTACTCAATATACTGTATGAGTCTGACACATGACGTCACACGTCACAGGGGGCAGACTAATATATAGGCAAACCTTTTGGGGTTACTCTGGGCTCGACCCTCTTCCAGGAGAAGGTGTCCAGGTCTAAACGCCACAGGTCGTTGGCGGTCTGCTGAAACGTCTCGCCGCTAAACGCATACAGCACTCCGTCGTGGGTGAAAGCTAAGGAGTTCGCAAATTGGCCAATCACAATTTGCGTACTCACTTTTCCATCTTCACTTTTTTGCCCTCACTTTTATTTTCAATATGTACTTTTCTCAGCCAATCAAATCATCGATACGGGGTGATCAGCCAATCACAAGCTAATGTTCGTGTTTACACAAACCTGTAACGCTGGCCATAGGAGGGGCTAGCGCCCCTCAAAGATTCTGGCAATTACTATAGTCTGGTCACCTTGTTAGGGCAAAAAACACCTTGGAGCAAACCTGTGTGCGGACTCTCCTCTCTTCACAGCACCTTGTTAGGGCAACCACACTAAAATACATAGTAATAAAGTAAAATGAATTTCAAAAACACTGTTTGTGTAAAAACAGCTCACAACGCGTTAGGATGCGTGGCAGTGGAGATGTATGTTTGTAACTGTCGTGGACCCATTAAGACCTGAGGCCAATTCTAAAAACAACTTCTGAATCCTAATAGGTTTGTTTGTAATGACACATGCTTTCCCAGATTTAATGGCTTAAGTGGTTAATTTATTTAGTGTTTAGTGTTGTTACATATAGTCATTTCAGAGAAACCTCGTACCTCCATTATTTCACCTTTTTATGTATTTTATAGGAATGCCTTACTTCATCATAACAGTCTCTAAAAAAAGCAGTGAAAATAGCCGATCTATAAGCTTGTAGATTGTCTATTTTCACTCTTATTATATTATTGTTTAAAACCACACTTTTGTGAAGTGAGGGGCGCCCACTTTATATTGGCCACATGGACGTCTCACGTCGGCAATGCTTAACTGCTGCCCTAGTAAACAAACATTAAAAAGTCCATAGAATTGGCTGGTATATGACGTAATTTCAAAAGCCATGCATTGGAGTGGCTAGCGCCCCCAGAAAAACAGTTTTGGACATACAAGGTTTCAACCCGACAGTAAGCAATTATTGTTCTATTGTTGACATCATCACACTGTGTGCCTGCAGTCTGGCCAACCAGCAGAAAGGCATCAAGCTGAAGATGACGACCAGTAAGGGCAACCTGCAGAGCCGCCTGGCTGAGCTGAAGAAACAGAGTGGAGCAGGCACAGGTACACCCACTGTCCCCCTGTCCTGTACTACCCACTGTCCCCCTGTCCTGTACTACCCACTGTCCCCCTGTCCTGTACTACCCACTGTCCCCCTGTCCTGTATTACACCCACTGTCCCCCTGTCCTGTACTACCCACTGTCCCCCTGTCCTGTATTACACCCACTGTCCCCCTGTCCTGTATTACACCCACTGTCCCCCTGTCCTGTACTACCCACTGTCCCCCTGTCCTGTACTACCCACTGTCCCCCTGTCCTGTACTACCCAGTGCCCCCTGTCTGTATTACACCCACTGTCCCCCTGTCCTGTACTACCCACTGTCCCCCTGTCCTGTACTACCCACTGTCCCCCTGTCCTGTATTACACCCACTGTCCCCCTGTCCTGTATTACACCCACTGTCCCCCTGTCCTGTATTACACCCACTGTCCCCCTGTCCTGTATTACACCCACTGTCCCCCTGTCCTGCATGTATTACACCCACTGTCCCCCTGTCCTGCATGTATTACACCCACTGTCCTGTATTACACCCACTGTCCTGTATTACACCCACTGTCCCCCTGTCCTGTACTACCCACTGTCCCCCTGTCCTGTATTACACCCACTGTCCCCCTGTCCTGTACTACCCACTGTCCCCCTGTCCTGTACTACCCACTGTCCCCCTGTCCTGTATTACACCCACTGTCCCCCTGTCCTGTACTACCCACTGTCCCCATGTCCTGTATTACACCCACTGTCCCCCTGTCCTGTACTACCCACTGTCCCCATGTCCTGTATTACACCCACTGTCCCCCTGTCCTGTACTACCCAGTGCCCACTGTCTGTATTACACCCACTGTCGCCCTGTCCTGTACTACCCACTGTCCCCCTGTCCTGCATGTATTACACCCACTGTCCTGTATTACACCCACTGTCCCCCTGTCCTGCATGTATTACACCCACTGTCCTGTATTACACCCACTGTCCCCCTGTCCTGCACCCACTGTCCCCCTGTCCTGCATTATATACAGGGCCGTCAAGGGTCCCAGGGGATCAGCCAATCACAAGGCAATGTTTGTGTTCACACAAACCCAGAAAGCTGGGCATAGGAGGGGCTAGCGCCCCTAAAATAAAGCAATTACTATAGTCTGGTCACCGTGTTAGGGCAAACACACTAATTAAAACACAGGTATACCCACTGTTCCCCTGTCCTGCATTATATGCAGGGCCGTCATTTAGGTCCCAGGGGAGCGTTTGCATTTCATCTGAAATTCAGTTATTTCATGCTTATTGCTAAAGTGTTTTTTGACTATGAGTTCATTAACCATTTTCAAGCTGTTGTCCCTATTTTAGGCCAATCTACAGCTCACAGTACATTTCTAAATGGGGCTAAAGTGAAATAAAAAAGAATGCTTATTTTCTCAAATAGAAACTTTAATCAAATAAACTCTTTAAAATTGATCCGAAGATGTTGCACATTTGGTGGTGTAGAATAGATTGCAGAACGCTCCAAAATCAGGATGGGCATCGGAACCAAAACTCCTCTTCGTCTAAAGCTGTAATGGAAGTGCTGATGTGACCTCCTATTCGTTTAAAGTTGTAATATAAGTGCTGTGTGACCTCCTCCCGGCCTCCAGACAAGCAGGAGCAGCAGTGTCGCCAGTTGATGGCCGGTCTGGACAAGGTGGTCAGTGACCTGGACAAGCAGGAGAAGAGCGTGTACGCGCGCGTCCGCCCTCCCCTGGAGAACACCCGGCCTCTGCAGGACAGCAGCGACCGCCTGCAGGACATTAAGGTATGCATGCAGTGAACATCACACTCTCCTAAATTCATTAATGCTTATTATAGATCTGCTATTTTCAGATTTTTATAGAATGCTATTTAGATTTTCTATAGTTTCAATGTACAGATTATTATTTTGATAGTGTTTAGACTGATTCTAAACATTCTTGGGAGTTTCCTGAGGCACTACGCTGTCTCTCTGAATTTGATGTAGGTGTTTAACTTGGTAATTGGAAGTCGCTCTGGATAAATTGTAAAGTACAGATTGTACTGACATGCCCAAAATAGGGATCTATTTTTTATAATTTTTTTAAATCAAATTAGCGATTATCTATTGTTTTGTATGAATGACTAAATGGATCATTTGGATTAACAGGACATCGCTGCTGCTGTGAACAAGCTGGAGCCAGAGAAGAGCTCCAAGGTGCAGGAAGCTCAGAGCTTCCTGACCTCCAACCCTAAATGCACCAGTGGGGCTCAGCTCTATGCCAAGGTGGACGACGCCAACAACAAATACAACAAACTCCAACTGCTTCTCAAATGTGCCGAGGACAAGTAAGAGACCCGCTAGAGTTGCTGTCGGCAGTGGTTGAATGTACATTTACTCAAGTGCTGTGCTCAAGTACGATTTTGTTGGTACTTTTACTTCACCAGAGTATTTCCAATTTTCAATACTTTTACTTCTACTCCGCTGCATTTCACGATTTCAGAGGCAAATATTGTACCTTTTACTCCACTGCAATTGCTAGGGCAAGTGCTACGGCAAGTGCACATTTCATTGAAACTGTATGCTAAACGAATATGCTTTTTGTGTTTTAGGCTGAAGAATTCCAACCGCCTGGAGAACTCCCTCCAGAATGGGAAGACGTTGGTGTCCTCCTATGAGAACAAACTGGCCAGAGAGGAGGTTGCTCCAGCAGAGATCAGCGCACTGGAGAAAACCCAGAGGGAACTGGCAGTAAGCAATGCAACAAAAACACATACAATCACATACACTTTGTCTTATTATTCACCCTTGAAGAACATAATGCACTCACATGCATGATATTTAGTGTAAGTGATATTTTAGATTACACCATGAGTTAACAGGTAATCATGCAGCTCACATCTTCTCGTCTCGTCTCTTCTACAGTATCTACCGTATTATTATTTTTTGAACCACAATCTTCCTTTCTTTCTTCCTGCTCTGACAGGACATTTGAGAGCCCAGAGGTCAGCCATGTTTTTGTTAAATAGGTGAATAAATGAAGTTAAAGCTCTATTCTGATAGCAATGATGGCTATAATAGAGCAGCAGTTTTCAACCTGTCCTGTATCATACAGGATACAGCAAATTAAGCTAAAGATAATGAGCAGGCAAAATTGGAACTGCAGTACTATACAATTGAAGCTGATACATGGGTTCTCTCTCCTGTTTGGACGAATTTGGCGACCAACACTCTATAGCAATGAATACTATCACAATATAGAACTACTTAAGTGTAACAAAAAACACTTACCATATCTTTAAACTGAGTTTTCTTCCTGCTCTGAAAGGACATGTCTTCGGACCTGAGAGCCCAGAGGTCAGCCATAAACGAGACGGAGCAGCATCTGCGCGCGGCTAAAAGCAGCTGCAGCAACATGGCCGCCAACCTGCAGGAGCACTGTCCTGACATCGAGAGGCAGGAAGCCGAAGTCAACAAGCTCAGCAAGCGCTTTGACAACGTCAGCAGACAGCTCGACACCAGGTGATGATTTACTTTACCATACCTGTTTGTCCCTTAACTACTATTACCCTTTCCTATTTAAATTGCAACGGTGGGCATCACTAATGTAACATTGTGATTTAATTTGGCCGAATTGGGCCACAATTCGTTCACAAACGTAACATCTGCATGACTGCATGACAGGATTTAGGAACAGTTGTTAAAAACATTTCCCCCTCCGGTTCTATTTTTTCCCATTCAAAATGTTACGAAAATAGCAGATGTACAAGCTTGTAGCTTGTATATCTGCTATCTTTGGACATTTTGGAAAACAATTGAGTAATTTCTGGGGACTTCTGCAAGCCCCTGGCACAAAGCATTTGCAGATGATGTACAGTAAATAGGTTTTCAATGTAATGAGTCCCGGGATGCAGGGATGGTCTTTTAGATGAGTGGGAGGGACAGTCCCACTTCAACGACGTTAGGAGTCATATTTTGCCATTTTTACAAATTGCAGCATTTAACTGCAATTATAATGTGGTTATATTCATGTAGAAAACAGAAGAAGAAATGATTATTATAAAGCTAACAAAATAAACTAGAAAATAAGGAATAATTAAGGAAACTCAAATAGGAGTTGTGCCACCTAGTGGCTCTTTTTTTAACTGATGTGTTCACTTTTCACCTCAAACATTTAAATGTTCAGAAATTGTCCTATGAATATATTTTTTTATTTCATTTTATTACACAAGATTGTGCAAATAAACTGACCCCACATCATGTACTGTGTGTGTATCAGGTCTCAGAGCTTGCAGAGAGCTAAGATGGGATATAAGAACTATCGCAACGAGTATGACAACCTGAACAGCTGGCTGTCCCGTATGCCCAACTATGAACCCACTGAGACGGACGACGTGAGGCAGGTGGAGACCAAGCTGAAGAACCAGAGGGTGAGTAACACATTATGTAGGCATTTATGTACTCCCCGAACGTATATGCTTTCAATTGTGCACGTTTGTCTGAAGGTTGTGGTCACTCACTATCGTCATCTTATAATAACAATAACAAGTTTTCAGTTCTCTGTCATGGCAGACCAAGAATGCTTTTTATAACCGAAACATATACAGATATGTTTTCTTTTTCTTCCTATGGATATTCCTTTTTTGTCTTTTGTTTGGCTTACGCATCTGACTGGAAAATCTTTTTCTAGTCAGTTCGTCAAGAACGCAAACTTTTCTATCATCTTTGAACTAGTAAAATATGTCATAAATATATAAAAGTGAAAAGTAGCAGTGTAAGTTAGGGGTGCTGACGTGCCCGTTGATGAAAAACAAATCTATAGGGGTGCCTTGACCCCAAAACGTTTCAGAACCACTAACGTAGATAACACGCCTGCTCTGTTTCTCATAGAACCTGCTGTCAGACATCACCAGGAAAGAGTCAGACTTGAACAATGTCTCCAAGCATGCTCAGGTTTACCAGCAAGCTGTCAAGGTAAGCTGTTCACTGTCCGCTGGAAACCTTGTATGTTCAAAACAGTTACTTTTCAGGAAATGTAAAATAACAACCTGTGTTCCAATGGATCCAATGTAGTTATTATTTAAGCTCTTGCTAATACTTTCCATTGGTTCACAGTTTACACACACTTTAGTACTTTCACTTCAAAAATAGAAGATCTATTCTACAGGCTCACAACAAACAGCAAAATGGCAGAAACATGTTGAATGTTGAATGTTTGCTTGTAGATTAGACTTTTGTGCAACACTGACAAAGTAGGGCATTCATTTACCAAAACAAAAAATACGTAGAAGGTTGAAATATGGAGATACAAAGTTTCCGCCTGACTGCAACGGTAACCATTATATCCAATCTTATTAGTTTGATTCAGTTCTCAATAATGCAGCTTCCCCATTTGTTGATTATTTTCATTTTCATTTGTTTGTAGAATTACGAGAATGAAACGGAGAAGTTCAAGTCCATCCTGGACCTGGAGGATGGACTGGTCCCTCAGACCTACAAGAGGAGCAGGATGGAGTCACCTGCACTGCAGGTCCGGGGAGAGGTGAGAACCATAGAGAACCATACATTAAACACTTAAAGGAGAGCTTAGAACCATAGAGAACCATACATTAAACACTTAAAGGAGAGATGAGAACCATAGAGAACCACACATTAAACACTTAAAGGAGAGCTGAGAACCATAGAGAACCATACATTAAACACTTAAAGAAGAGGCGAGAACTACAACCATGTCTATGTAATGTCACATTAAACACTAAATTCCTTGACTGCTGTTTACTGGAAATCCCGTAATTCAAAGTATTACCATTGTCTGCCGATTACTCGAAATCCTGTAAATGACCCACTTTATATCACTATGAAGCGACTGCAATGCAAACCAGCCTGTAGTCATGCCCCGGTTGCTATGCAACCTCCGTCACTCCCAGCAATGGGATTTTTGCCTTCTTCAGGTGGGTATACCCTGAAGAAGGCAACTTGTTTGTCGAAACGTTGGTAACAATATTATTTGTGGGCCCACTTGCTCATAAACCCATAATACATGTTCATTTGTGCTTATTCATTTTGATCCATTGACATGTTTATTTTTTGTTTACTTCCAGGAAGCAGCCATCGAGGCTAAGTTCACCGAGGTGAATGCTGTCAACAACCAACGACTGAGAAATCTGGAGTTTACACAAGGTCTTCTCAACCAGGTGAAACATTCTCACTTCTTGTCAACACATTAAACCACTAAAACAGTGGTTCTCAAAGTGGAGTCCAGAGACCCCCTGGTGTCCTTCGGGGGGGGGGGGGGGTTCCAGGGGGTCCCAAGCAAAGTTGTAACACATTTACACTGTTTTAGAAATAACTGATCTGTGAGTCTGTGGATCAGTAATTTTTTTAAATGTTAGAAAAATCGAATCGGGAACATTTTGAATAATTTGGAGAACACACAAATCTCTTTTGAGGGTCACTGACTCCTTGACACAAAAGGCACAGACTTATATATTTGGGGATCCTTGGCATGAAAATACTTGAGTACTGCTGAACCAAAAGGACTGAAATATAATCAACTTGTATCTGTTCCACTCTCAATAGCAACCAGAGATCCACATGATCCAGAGTACCAACGTCCAGTCTGTTCAATCGGCCGCTCCGGGCCAAGAGTCCTGGAGGATGAAGAAACAGCTGGAGGATGAGGTTCAGAGGAGAGAGCAGCTGGAGAAAGAGATCGAGAACATCCAGACGGACATCTACGTGCTAGAGGGCCAGAAGCCACAGGACACCATTGTCAAGAAGGAGCTCATCAAGAAGGTCCCAGACCCCCAGCTGGACGAGGACCTCCACAAGGTGCAGCAGAAGCTGTCGGAGGAGCGGCGGGCCACACGCGTCCTAGAGAACGACATGGAGGCCCTGCAGCTGAAGCTACGCGGCCTGGAGACGGAGCTGAAGGAAGGCGCTCAGCAGTACACCGTCAAGGAGGTCCTCCGCATCGAGCGGGACCGCGGCCAGGAAGAGGAGGTGCGCAAGCTCAGGGAGGAGCTGGACGAGATGAGAAGGCAGAAAACGGTCAAAGACGGCGAGCTGGTTCAGATCCAGAAGCAGGTGACCCTCCTGGCCGAGGAGAAGAGCAGGGAGCAGGAGGTGATCACCGAAGAGGAGGTGATCACGGTGCAGAACGACCCCCAGCTGGAGAGCGAGTACCGGTCGCTCAACGACAGGAAGCTGAAGGCCGTGGAGGGCCGTAAGTCACTGGAGGACGAGCTCACCTTCCTCCAGGAGAAGCTCAGGAGGCTGGAGAAGGAGAAGGCCATGGCCGAGGAGAAGATCTCTATCAAGGAGGTGCTCAAGGTGGAGAAGGACGTGGTCCTGGAGAGGGAGGTGGAGAATCTGAGGCGGCAGCACGAGGACGAGAAGTCCAAGCGCCGGTCGTCCCAGAGGGAGAAGACCGACCTCCAGAGGAAGATCTCCAGCCTGGAGGAGGAGAAGTCCAAGATCATAGTTCAGGAGAAGGTTCGGGAGATCGTCCGTCCGGACCCCGAGGCCGAGAACCAAGTGGCCAAGCTCCGGCTGGACTTGGTGGAGCAGCAGAGTCGCTACAAGGATGCCGAGCTCCAGATCAAGTCTATACAGGATGAGCAGACCATGCTGAAGAACCGCGGCCCTCTGGTGGAGGTGAAAGAGATCATCAAAGAGGTCGTCAAGTACAAGACGGACCCGCAGACCGAGAGAGAGCTGGAGAAGCTCCGCAACGAAATCGTCGACAAGACCCACCAGACCGAGAAGTCCGAGATGGAGATCCGCCAGCTTAGAGACGAGATCCAGCGGTGGAAGGACACCAAGCCCCAGGTCCAGACCAAAGAGGTGGTCAACGAGGTGCTGCAGTACAGAGAAGACCCCAAGACCAAGGAGGAGATCGAGGTGCTGAAGAAGAAACTGGCGGACGAGCAGAAGAAGCGGCTCGACCTGGAGAGGGACCGCTCTGTGGAGGAGGACAAGATCAGGCTGAAGAAGATGGACCTGTCCCAGGTCAGGGAGAAGATCGTGCAACAGGAGGTGGTGAAGACGGAACAGGATCCCCTCCTGAAGGCCGAGTGCGAGACCTTCACGCAGAACATCAGCAACGAGCAGAAGCACAAGGAGAGCCTGAAGGACGAGCTCTACAAGCTGCAGAGGCAGAAGGCGGAGCTGGACCAGCAGCTGGAGGAGGTGGAGCGAGAGCGCCGGACAAGGCGCGACGCCGAGCTGGAGATCCAGAGGCTGCGGGTGAGGCTCAACGAGATGGAGCATCGCGACAAGGAGAACCGCGAGAAGGTGACGGTCAAGCAGAAGGTGGTGATGCAGCAGGACCCACAGCAGGAGAAGGAGCACTCCATCCTCCGGCTGCAGGTGGATGAAGAGAGGCACAAGCGCACGCTTCTGGAGAAGGAGCTGAGCGCCCTGCTGCAGCAGCAGCAGACCCTGGAGAACATGGACGTGAAGGAGAGGGTGGTCCGCACCGAGAAGGTCCAGGTGGAGAAGGACCCCGAGGCCGAGATGGAGATTGTCAACCTGCGGAGGACCCTGGACGAGGAGAAGAAGCGGCGGCGAGAGCTCGACCAGGAGCTGTCCAACCTCAACTCCAAGTTCTCCGACATGGACTTCACCAACGCCAAGTCGTCCAAGGAGCTGGACTACATCCGCGATGAGAGCAGCCGCCTGCAGCAGGAGAACCAGCGCCTGCAGAACGACATCCGCAAGCTCCAGTCCGAGATCCAGATCACCAGCAAGGAGACGCGGCTCATCTCGGAGCAGGTATCGTAGGAGACTATTAATATTTCAGACACAGGGTTGAAAGTGTAGACGATTTATTGAAGAAAATTCAAGCAATCAAAACAGTTTTGCAGCAGCATAGCCTAGGTCATTGGTTCTCAATGTTTGGGTCCAGGGACCCCCAGGGGTCCTTGAGAAGGTACCAAGGGGTTCCCAGCTAAATTTGTCAATATAGCTTTAATCATAATATACTTCCATCCATCCATCATGGACCCAAAAGAGAGATTAAACGTTTGCCCGGGACCCAAACTAGTGAAAATAGCAGATCTACAACCACATAACGCGTCGCTTCATACTATTTTCATTACTTCTTAATTATTATTCTTTTCGTTTGTTTATTTGTTTTAAACTGTATAATAATTATTCAAAAATGGTCTGTGGTCCGTGGCCCACAAATGGTTCCCGACCCACTGTTTTGGAACCAGTGCTCTATGTTATCCAAATACAATCACATAGAACAGAAAATGATTTTGAACCGATCGGCATTCTAAACAAATGTCTATAATACCACAGGCGCCCACGGAGAACGGCAAGAACCTGGAGCTGCGGCTGGACTCCCTGCAGAGGGAGCTGTCGGAGCTGCGGGGTGTCACGCACCAGAAGGACGAGGAGATCGAGAAGCTCCAGAAGGGCCTGTCGGCCGTGCGGATCAAGCGCGAGCAGCGTGAGAGCCACCTGCGGCGCTCCATAGTGGTCATCGACCCGGACACGGGCAAGGAGATGCGGCCGGAGGAGGCCTACAAGCTGGGCCTCATTGACTGGAAGATGTTTGTCAACCTGCAGGTACTGTAGGCCTGTCACAATCATTATTACTTAACCCGATAACTACAGGTATATCGTCGCAGTCTGGCACAAACCTCTTAACTTTTATGTAAACCGAAGCAGGTCGGTGGGCTTGCTCTGCCAGATTTCTGCCTATATTACTGGTCATCCAATGTTAGAGCAATTTCGGCCTGGTTAAACAACACAGCTGAACCTCCCCGTTGGCTACAATGGGAGCAGGAGAAATGTCGCCCATACTGTTTAAGTTCAATAATATTATCCCCCGTGAAATTAGATAAATCCATTTACAATGGATCCCTTGTTATTCACAGTATGATAAGAATCTGGAAACAAATCAAAACATATTTTAGGAACAACTCACTATCTTTTCTGCTCCCTATAGCTGATAACCCCTCATTTCTACCATCCCAACTGGATGATACGTTTGCACAGTGGAAGGGTTTGGGTATACGCACAATTGGAGACTTATATATGGGTGGAACTTTTACCTAATTTGCTCAACTGCAGGAAAAATATAGACTCCCTAGGAGTAACTTTTTTAGGTTTCTACAGGTTAGGAACTACATCCGTAACTTTTCTCCCACTTTTGAGAGAGCTACACCTTCATCCCTAGATAGGTTCCTTCTTAATAATACAGTACCAGACGTGAGGGTGTCACATCTTTATGAATCATTTCAAGTGGCAAACCTACCTACTACATCAGCTATTAAGCTGGCATGGGAAAATGAGCTGGGGACTTCAATTTCAGACGAGCTCTGGGAAGACAGCCTTGAAGAAATGAATGCGTGCTCTATCAATTCCAGACATTGCCTTATCCAGTTCCGAGTCATACATAGACTCCATTATTCCAAATTAAAATTACATAACATATACCCAGATATTTCTTCGCATTGTGACAAATGTAATACAATAGATGCAAATCTTCTTCATAGCTTCGCCCTTTGCCCTCGGATACAAAGATATTGGATTAAGATATTTGAGACGCTCTCTGATATTTTGAGTATTCATATTGACCCCGATCCTGTACTAATAATTCTGGGTTTGTCAGACTCCATGCCTATGTTGACGAGAGCGCAGAAACAACTCTTCTCATATGGTCTGATTACAGCGAAAAAACTAATTCTGACAAAAAAAAAAACTCTTAACTTAGTTTTTCAGTAAATTAACGCCCAAAAGTACAACAAGAGCGTATAGATCTGCTACTTTTTATTCTTTTGAATTTGAATCCTGAAAAGTTACAGTTTTGGACAGGTTTCCACCTGACAGAGACAATATAAAGCAAGAAAACTGTTTTATAAGGCATTTGTTGAATCGACCTCAGGTCTTAATGGGTTAATCACAATTATTTGAGATAATCACAATTATTTATTATTATAAATAATTATTTATATTATTTATATTTTCAGACATATCCTATATTTGAATTTATTTGCCATGTCTTTAAACTTGATCAAACAAAATATTGATTGATCATTATTTGATTATTATACACCCCTTTGACGATTTATTCTTTGTGACAACCTTTGCAGGGCCAGGAATGCGACTGGGAGGAGATATCGGTCAAGGGTCCGAGTAGCGAGTCGTCGGTGCTTCACGACAGGAAGTCGGGGAAGAAGTTCTCCATCGAGGACGCGCTGCGCGTCGGCCACATCACCAAAGCGCAGCTCCAGCAGTACTTAAACAAAGAGATTACCATCCAGGAGTTTGGTATTATGGTGTCGGGCAAAACCAAGTGAACGCGAGAAACCTGAAGAAAAAGCATATCTATTTTTTGTTTTCTATCCTATGGGTTTTAAATAATGGTCGCTGTTGGACGGAAACCTTGTGTGTCCGAAAGGGGTACTTTTCAGGGAAATGGAAGAAAAACAGAAGCTGTCTCCAATGGATCCAAATGTAGTTATTATTTAGTCACAAGATATTGTTATATATACTTTTCATTTGATCAATATTTATAAAACCCACAGACACGTAACCACTTTACATTTGAAAATGGCAGACCTACTTGTAGATCTGCCTTTTTTTTCAAGTATGACAAACTACAGCATTAATTTACAAAAAATACAAAGTTGAAATATGGAAATACAGGGTTTTCCGCCCGACAGCAACGATCTGGTCAATATAATGTATTCTGTGTGTTACTTTCACTCTGGCTTTCAGCTCATGTTGAATTAACGTTATTATTATTATTTTGCCTCTCTTTGAAGTAATAATTGCACTGTTTTTGTTTTCATATTGCATAAATACTTTTAATGTTGGTACTACTTGTGGGTTGATGGAAATTGTGTTACGGACAGCCGACATTTTAAGTGTCAGAAATAGTCTTGTGTATCTAACAGAGGGTGCCTGGGTAACAGTAACATCTCATCTCTGAGTTGACTTTGCTTTGAAACACAAGGATTGCTTAACAGTTTTTGTCATGTTGTAATAATGGTGTGTTTTTTTTCTCAGATACACATTCTTCATACGTAAATAAATAAATCTTTGGAACTTCCATAGTATTTTTGTGATTGCTTTGTTTGAAAGACATGATGTTTACCTGACGGAACATTCAGAATTGTTCAATAACCATTTATACTGTAATATTATGGCTATTAAAAAAATATTATAAAAAAAATAAGTGCTGATCTACAAGCCCATGACACATCACGATGTGATGTGTTGTGATCTTGTTGATCTGCTAAGACAATTGAACATTTTCATCAGCTTTAACATTAACAATCACTGATACAGTTGTTAATTATACATTTATGTTAAAAGAAACACATGATATTGTCATTGTTAATCTTCTAGAAAGTAATACATTATTTATTATACAATACTACCAATTCAGGATTTGTACGAACTTACATAATGTAATTTTCTAATGAGACATATTTTATAGCAAAAGGCCGATGCACACCTCAGCAGGCTCATGGTGACAGGTGGGTAGGGCAATAGAGCATATTATTAAAAAGGGTATCTTTGAAAAACAAAGAAGAAGACCTGCAGACAATTTTGTCTGTCCTGATGGAGGTCTAAGCGACCAAAACGTCAACCTAATAAAGAGAAACATTTTATTTTTCAAAGATACCCTTTTTAAAACAGAAAAATATAAAGTAATCTAAATATGACAGTCCCGCCTAACTTTAGAAGGACAATATCAATGCCGGGAGCAGTGACAATGAAATACCATGGTTAACATGAGATTGTAGTTGAGTGTCATACAAGCATATACCGGTAGGCCTATCTGATCAAAATAATATCAAATATTTAAACTGTCTGGGTGGGTGCACTCAAAAGCCAGAGTAGACCTTAAAAGTACCACAGACGTGTTTTAAAGTGAAATACCCCTTAATTGGTTATGGCGGTCATTAACTATAAGCAGTTATCAGAGGTCAAGATGACAAGTTCAAGTTAATTTTATTTATTTGTTCTTTGTTTTTGTTTTTGTTTTTTTATCCCACAATTTTGCAACCCCATCCCATTTTACACCCTGTGCCAATTGCCTAAGCTGTAATCCTGGTCGCTACTCTCCCTCTGACAACCTGGGGAGAGCCCCGAACTGAGCTCATGCTTCCTTCAATGCATGAGGAGTGTTCAGGCCACTTCTTATCACCTGACAGTGGTGGGACATAGCACGTGGAAGGAACACTATTCCAACCAGTTCCTTTCCCCTTCATCAGGCTGACCAGGGATAGGCCAGGGTACACGGGGAGAACATGCAAACTCCACACAGAGTTTGACAACCTTGGCCCTTGGGCACTGATGACGTGGAGGAGAGAACACACAGTGCCCCCATTATCCCCAGCATCCCCGGCAGTAATCGAACCCGGGACCTTTTCTAGCTGAGTCGACAGCGCTACCGACTGCCGTGCCCCCTGATGACAGTTCACTAGATAACCAATAAACCAATAAACAATTGTCTACCAAACAAGACATTACAGTGCACTGCAGTGGTGTAAGAATAAATAAACGTTATAGAACGTCATCATACAAGCAGTTGAGACGAATAACTGTTTAAGTCCATACTTAGGCCTATCCATAATTTATGCATTATGTATACATTATGGATATTAAAGGGTCAGGACAGCTAGGCCTTTTCGGGGAGGGGTCAGAATAATTAATGGTCTTAGACTGTCTTAGACTTAGCCTACTTGTTGGTTTGTTTAATGTTTAGTATAGTAGCCTATAGTATATGTAGGCCACTATGCTGCCTATAGTATAGCCTATAGTTTATATATAGTTTATATTTAGGCCTATATCCTATTATTTATTTATTTATCTTTTCAACTCTTATAACAATAGGCCTACATTTCAACAGATATATATGTAATATTATTAGATATTTATGTAAACAGCTACATTTGATAAATGGTGTATTTTTTATTTCCCATCCAACATTTTTGGGGTCACGCTTTCAATTTGTATTTTTGCAAAAATATGCTGCTGCATGTAGAGTAGACTATACTGTATACAGTATATGTAATGTCACTGTTATATTAGCAAAAGCCTATTGTTTGCATATATCATTCATTCTTTATTGTTTGATGATCTTAATCCTAAACTAAAATTAGATTATTTTAAATGTTAAATAATTTATAGTTTTCTGTTTTTTCTTTCATTCTTTATTTTTTAAGTTTCATTTTACATTATGTCATGTTGTTTCTTTTATTCTGAAATGTTTTATGAAGCCGACAAGCCGTCTTATTTTTGATGAAATTAAACTAATAATAATTAGCACAGTTGGGCCGCCGCCGATTTATTAACAAATAATAATAGTAGACACCTCACGAATCGATTCAACCATTGTGAGCTTGTAGTACGTATACGACAATGTTGAGTGCAGCAGCACTGATTAGCTACACCTGGCCTACGGAGCACCTGCTCCATGGATTACACCTCAGTAATGGCCGCGCCCAGGGCACCCCTCTGTGAATCGGTCTATAATCGGTGGTGTGGTGTGTAGTGTGTGTGAGAGAGAGAGAGAGACGCAACTTGGCCTGTTGTAGCGCCACCATGAGCCTGATTTTAAAACTGTCAAGTGGTATTTCTTCCTCAGCCTATAGTGGGAATAGGCATGCTTGGGAAGCCGTGGATATGCACGGCTTTGGAAACACCTTTTCCGTTCTTTTCTTCCAGTTGCGCTCTGAGCCCTCTCTTGATTCTCTCTCTGGGCCTATAGGCTATCTATAGTAGCCTATAGTATAGTATAGTATAGTATAGTATAGTATAGTATAGTATAGTATAGTATAGTATAGTATAGTATAGTATAGTATAGTATAGTATAGTATAGTATAGTAGTATAGTATAGTATAGGACTCTGGGCAATGAATATAATTTACCATATCAATGCTAAATGTATAGGGGTTAGGAGGGGTCAGAATAATTAATGGTCTTAGACTGTCTTAGACTACTTGCTGGTTTGTTTAATGTTGAGTGAGAAAACAATGTTGCACATTAAGCTAATCATCGGGAGAACCCTCAAAATAATTTGGGGACCACTGGTCTAGGGCTAGGCAATAAATATCTTTGTAAGATATCATTTTTTATAAATGTACCATCTAAATTAAAAACGTATAAGCTTATTTGTGCTTATTGATTTATATGTATTCCACTATAGGCTGGTGCTTTCATTTTTTTGCGTATAATTAATGTCTGTTGTACACACATGGACCGCTCCTCCCTCCCTCTCGCGCGTAGACTAGAGTCACATAATTCTACAAGTCACCCGTTTCGGCGCAGCACGCTGCACGCAGAGCGCTGGGAGGCCACGTGACACGGCACCATGTGACCATTATGTGGTGGGTGTGTTTTTCTCCCTTGATTCAGTGCGACGACGTCTCTCTGCTGTCGTTGTAGTAGAAAAAAAAAGTTAAGATGGCGACTGTTGTGCATCTGAGGATCGGGGACCTGGTCTGGTGAGACGACAAAACGCTTAATTAAACATTTACATCAGACACCACTGACCTTTAACCAACGTTGATGCCATAAAGTGTCATTTTGTTAATTTGCACGCCGTATTACGACGTGTTTGTTGGTATAACGGCGCGTTAAGGCCAGCGTACAGTCAACGTTAGCATGGCGGCTAGCGGAGGAACTAATGCAAATAATGTGTCTCCCTACCGCACCCAGGGGCGCCCAAACACAGCCAGGGACCCAAACACACACCGGGTCCAAAATACACAGGGGGAAACGAACATATATGCATGCTAACATCTCGCCGGGTCGCGACGAGTTGTTAGCTTAAATATCTGTTCTTTTTTTGTTTGTTTTAATAGCGGCACCGACATACTACGAGGCATGAAACAGGCTAGAGCCAGTTGCAGCCATCTGCCGTGTGTTACTTGTACCCGACATGTCATTAAAGTAACGCCACAGACAGGCATCTGACATGACAGGGCTGTATTTACTTTAGCCCCAGTACGTTCCCTCAGTCTTGTAAAGTATCATAAATAATATTTCACTAAAGCTATAAGTATAACTGTCTACGTGTGCTTGTTGTGACGAAGATAGAGTACATCTGAGTGGCACAAACTAAAGTCACGTTACAGTCATTTGTCAGGGTTGTGTGTCTACTCTGTGTACTGTGTACGGACGGATAGTACATTTGAGTAAAGTGACATCAGTTACAGTAGGAGTTGTTCCTGGTGGCCTTGAATGTGATGGTGTGTTGTTTCTTTGATTAGAAATATAAGTGTTGACTTGACAGCTCTGTATTCTGATACTACTACGAGAGTGTTTGTTCAGTAACGGGAGTCTCCATGTCTCTCCAGCTCTTTAAAAAAGGTTGGGATACCAATTTCCAATCAGGATAGAGATCTCAGACAGGATATTACAGATTAAAGAAGTGACATTCGAAATGATGATTGACAGACATCATTGCCACAAATAAATGAGCAGACAGATTTGGAACTGGGTCTGGAACACTAAACGTTAACCTGATAAATTGACACTTCTCCGGATTGGCTGAAGTTTGGTCACCTACCTACCTGGAAATGTATTTTCAGTTTAAGTTACAAACAAATAATAACTTCTATCACAGTAGTGCTTTAACAAAAAGAACAAACCTTTTGTTTCAACAAAAAAATGCACTTTCCCTACCGTTTAATGTTATTTAGTCTCACTCACTCACTGTCATTACATGATGTATGATCAGGTGATGACAATGACTGATTAGTTGTCAATAATCAAACACTGTTTTTCCAGGGGGAAGCTTGGTCGGTACCCTCCATGGCCAGGAAAGGTGAGACTAAGTTCTTTTAGTTAAAAAAAATCATTAGTAGTGAATAGCGATACTGTTAATAGAAACACACTCATCATCAGTGGTAAATACTATACATTTTTACTTTGCGGTTTTAATTCTAACCATTTTCTTGTTGCTTTTATCTTGTTCCATAAAGCACTTTGTAGTCCTGTATGACTCAATTTTATTATTATTTGTTTATCTATCTATCTCTTGTCTAGGTTGTTAGCCCTCCCAAGGACCTGAAAAAGCCAAGGGGCAAAAAATGCCATTTTGTTAAATTCTTTGGTACTGAAGACCAGTAAGTAATGTCAACAGCTCCTCTAAATCAGAGGTTCCCAAACCTTTTTGGCCATGCACCCCCTGTTACCTCCCGAACTAGCTGACACACCCCCCCACATGGAAATATAAATTGCATAAGCTATATAGAGTCATATATTTCCTATTTATCCACATATATGCACATATATGAACCTGAATATGGCATATATATGCAGGATAGGCTGTATTCTGCATATGCTTGCCATATTGCCAATGCCATAGTATGTTAATATATTTAAAATAAAACCATAGCACCACCATTAGCCTTTTCATGTGCGCGAGCACCCCCTAGAAGGCGCTCGCGCACCACAAGGGATGCACGCACACAGTTTGGGAACCACTGCTCTAAATGCTTGCTACAGCTGTCACCAATACCATCATGACATTTTACTTGACCATGACTTTCTGTCATTGGACATAGGAGCATGTGAATAAAAAATACACTTCTGTTTGACTTTATGAACAAAGTTTGCACAGGGCAGATACAAATAACTAAGTAAAGCCAAACTACAAGCTTACAATGTGTCACATCGTGCCGCATTGTGAGCTTGTAGATCGATTCGGCTATTTCCCTTATTTCTTTTTTTATGATTTGAAAATGTCTGAACAACATTTTTCAACGTTGTAACGGTTTGGCGAAATAATTGCGATTATCTCAACTAATTGCAATTATGTAGTCATTGTGACAGGCCTAGTAGTCACTCTCCCTCCGACATAATCCTTGTTTCTTTCGTTGTGTCTCCAGTGCATGGATCAAAGTGGAGCAGCTGAAGCCCTACCACCCCCACAAAGAGGAGATGATCAAGATCAATAAAGGCAAACGCTTCCAGCAGGCAGTGGATGCGGTGGAGGACTTCCTAAAGAAATCCAAGGGCAAAGAGCAGGTGCCAAAAATGTCTTCCTATTAAAAAATACCTGCTTGAGCAGAGTGTGGATGTGGGCCTTGCTCTTAGGACTGCTATTGAGCTCAGTATCTTTAAACGTGAAATGAAATTATGGTAGAGGTTTTGTTTTGGGTTATGTGGTAGAAGTTGTGATTAGTCAATTCTGAGAGAGTACAAATGGAACCGAATGGACCCGTAAGAGGACTACACTGCATGCATACAGTACAACCAAGCTACATGTGATTTGACATTCAAGGTGGGACTGGGACATGTTTTCTTTGTTTTAGAATTCAGAAGGCAAAGGAGAAGGCAAAGGAAAGAAGGCTGCCAGCAAGCCACTGAAAATCCTGGAGGAAGATGATGAGGACCTCAGCGCCCTCAAGGATCCGTCAGAGAAGGTCAGTAGGACATTGGAGTTGGTTATCAGGCATTCATTTGTTTTAGTTGTGGGTCAATGTGTGAGCTTCAATCTGTGGTAATCCAGTTTGACGTCAAGCATTCGCTGTTTGATATGCATTTGGTCACTGACCCCCATTTGATCTGCACTGTAAAATCCTGATAGTTAATTTAATGAGAGACTCACTTTTCTGACCACAACATAAGGCAGAGCCAGCCCAGCAAAATGCACAACCTCAAAGTTATAAAAAGGTTCAACTTTACCGCTGTAGAGAGAGCGAGAAAGAGTCAGAAGTGTGTTGTGCTCTGAAGTTGGGTGTAGTGCAACACTTGAGATGGACATAAACTGCCTAATGTGTAGAAGTAAGGCAGTGGTTCTCATTTGAAGGACCTGTAAGGGTCAATTTGGTTTAGGGATGCAACGAATATTCGAGCACCAAAACTATTAATCCGAATAGCCGAATATTCGGTATTCAGTTAGGTTGATTTTAGAGCAGAAACCGAATAGTTAAAAAACCGGGGTTACCTTTTCGTAACCTACTGTTTTGTTGTGATCAAAATGTAATCATGTATTTTGCCATTATCATGTAGCTCTACAACAAAGGTACAGCCATGACAGCAATGGTACAAAAAAGAGACATCTATTCGGTATTCGGCCAACCGTTTCCTATATTCGGTATTCGGTTTCAGCCAAGAATTTCCCATTCCGTGCATCTCTAATTTGGTTCCATTTGTACACTACAGTTACAGACCTGTAAGGGTCCATTTGGAACCCCCTAAGAAACCAAATCGGACCGTTAAGAGGGAATCGTTAAGGAACCGGAAGTCCTAAAGTGTAATAATTAGGTCTCTTAAAATATTCAGGATCAGCATTGGACCCCGAATATCAGGCATGGGTCGGACTCTAATGTCAATGTGTGTTTCTCTCCACCCTACCTCCTCCAAGGACTTAACTGACTCAGACCCCGAGCCGTCCACGGCTGAGAGGCTGGGGGCAGCGTCCGGCTCAGCCTTCAAATGGGAAGCCAGTGTAGGTGAAACCCCCCAAACCACCCACCTCCCCTCTGTTCGCCCCTCCAGCCTGCTCTGTTCTTCTGCCCTCTCTAATGCTTCAATGTGCAGCACGCTTCCTCGCCACCACACCGCAGCACAGCTGCTGACTCTGACCTTTCCTCCCTCTTTGACCTGTGTGCGTGTGTTTGTTTTAGTTTGTTGTTCACACTGCCTGTGGCTGATAAAGAACACACTTGGTGGTCACCAACTCTGTCATGGCTCGCAAAGACTGCTGGGTGGTTATGACGTACTATGAAAACTTGAGTTCATACTAGTGTAGCATGATTAAAGGTAGGGTGAGTGGTTCAGTGACGGGCGTCTCCATGTCTCTCCATCTCTTTAGTAAACACTAAACAGAAAATTAGTTTTGAGATTGCGATACCAATCTTATCCAATTAGGATAGAGAACATGCACAGGATGCAGTATAAACAAGTGAAATCATGACCCAAAGAAGTGAGCTGACGACATTGGATGTGGAACAACAAAGTGTAAGCTTATACATTTGTACGCTTTCCTGTACTTTTTTACCCTGCCCAAGTACTTATTTGTACTTAGTTGCACATGCTGAAAATAGCAGATCTACACACACGTGCACACACAATTAATACCACTATATGCCACAATATATTTATTCAGAATGTAAAGAAACTTAATATATAAAGTATTCAAATATAAGTGTTCTAGAGTGTCATTTTAACACAAGCGTCCCAGAAACGGGGTTGATGACCATGGAGCATGACATGCATTGATTGGTGATGGAGTGAACACTGGTAGACTTATGGTATGTCGATGCAAAGCCAATCACGGCAGGCCGATAGTATGCCAGTTAACCCTCTCCACATTCTTCTGTTTCCACTGCCGGTTGTATCCTACTAGCTCACATGTCCGTGAGGAGCCCCCACTGGGAGGATATGGCACCTCCGTCCTATTCCTCCTGTTCAACATTCCCCGCTGACAGTCTCTGCTCCCAGCCTGTAGGAGTACGTGCAGTTATAAATGTCACCATCCCTGCCCAGCTTCCCTCCCCTGAACACGGGCCAGTTGTGTTAATTGTCACTGTACAATTTAGGCATTTAGCAGACGCTCTTAATCCAGAGCGATTTACAATAAGCAAGAACAAAAAACATGGTAATGCATTAAAAAAGAATAGTCATCATGAATCATAGTGGAATATCTATATTATGAAACCATGCGTATACACTATTGAGTGCACCTACCGTATGTCTACATAAACTGCTATCTAAGTTACATAAGTTGAGCCTATGCATACGCCTGTAAGGTCGTCGAGGCTAGTGTAAGTGCTACGGACTAAGATGGAGTCTGAAGAGGTGGGGTTTCAGACAATCGGCAGAAGATTGGGAATGAGTCTGCAGTTCTGATTTCTATGGGAAGTGCATTCCATAGTTTTGGAGCCAGAAGGGAGAAGAGTTTGGGAAGTGTGGAGCGTTGTCCCGGCGTATTTAGCGGAGGTACTTACAGCCTCCGTCAGTACAGTTAGCTGATCTGAGCGTGCGGGACTGGTGACTTGATTAGGAGCTGGGCTGACTCCTGGGTGAGGAAGGGTCTAATTTGTTGAATGTTGGAGTGTAAACCTACAGGATCGAGTGACCGCTGTAATGTGTGCTTTGAATGAGAGCTGACTTTCCAGGACAACACCAAAGTTCTTGGCTGTTGGAACGAAAGTTACTAAGGTGTGGAAATAGTCAGCTCCTGCATGGGGCAGAAGAAGAGAAGCTCAGTCTTACTCTTGTCTGGGTTCAGCTTGAGGTGGTGAGAAGACATCCACTGTGAGATGTCAGCCAGGCATGTAGTGATGCCTTCTTCCACCTGAGTAGCAGAGGGGGGGGGGGGGGGGGTAGAAACGGTCGAGTGTCATCGGCGTCGCAGTGATATGATGGATTGTGAGCAGAGATGACGATATCGAGAGATTTAGTGTACAGGGAGAAAAGGAGGGGACCAAGTACAGATCCCTGTGGGAACCCAGTTAGGAGGGGGGATGAAAGCAAACCTTTCCAAGAAACCTGGTCGGTTAGGACGTAATGCTATAGGCTGGGGACCTGTCAGCAGGGAGTAATGGGCGGGAGGAGCCTCTACGTCCTCCTGATGGGGGCTCCTCACTGGTACGTGAGTCAGTAGGATACAACAGCGGTGACGACGACTAAATTGGAGAGAACAAGGGGTAAAAAGCGAAACAAAAACAATTTTAGTTAGTGGGCTGGCTAGCTAAGTAATGTCAAGCAGGCACACATCACTTCCACCTGTGATTTGCATGAGGCAGGCTCTGCAATGACATACATGTGGTCAATTACTATGGGTACTGAGATGATTGCTCAATTTGTACCCATTTAAATCAGGGCCCATTTTAGTTTGGTGACACTTGGTGGATGCACTTAACCAGCTGGTAGGATGGGAAAAGAAGTGGTATTCTGGGTCCAGAGGGGAAGTGATTAACTGTAAATGCCTGCACTAATATTCTTTCTCTTTTTCACTACGTAAAGCAGTGGGTCTTAACCTTTTCGGGATCGTGGCCCAACTTGAACATTTCAAGAAGTGTACACGTTATCGGCTGCCATGTTAAGTGTTCAGATGGGTGGGCCGCCTCAGAGCATGTTTGTTCTAATGATCATTAATCGATTGTGTTCCCACTTGGATCAATGGAAATAAAAAAATGTGATTTCCTATTTAGTGGTATCACAAGGAACAGTTCTTTCTACATTCAGTTTTCTTTTATGTTCTATCAAAGGGTAGAACAAAAGGGAATATTAGAATATTACATAAAATCAATAAAAAAACTAAAGCAAATGTTGACCACCTGAAAGAAACTTGCACGGTGGTCTTTTTACACAAATGGCGTTTTCAACTATATTCTTAAAAAAAAAAGTTTGAAGATCCTTTAGTGCTGCTGCCGGCTGCCCCGCTATCTTTTATTTGGTCAGTTCATTTTAGAGTGTCTCACTGAGTTTTTTCCCCCTTTTCTCTTCTATTGTAGCCTGTCAAGAACGACCCACATTTCCACCACTTCCTGCTCAGCCAGTCTGAAAAGGTAGCCCTCTTGCCTTTCATTGTGTCACCAGGTCTTTGTCCCCCTGTACTTTGTATTGAGTTCCATCCCTGCTAGCCACGGGAACTAGTACGGATGGTTAAACCATGCATTTAGCCATAAGGGACATGGCATTTTTAGGATGGCACTGAAAATAGCCAGACGGTGTGTGAAGTATAAAATAGGGAAAGGTATATCGTCAAACCCTAAATTTAAACCTCTTAATCCCTAATTCAAACCATAAACCCAAACTGAATATTTTCCTAATTCTAAACCTCATCTCTGAAACACATTTTAACTGTAAAAGGACATTTTCCAGGAGCAGGAAAATTAACGGTCCTCACAATGTTTCAGAAATTGTACTCTACTCGTATGGACGTTTGTTCCTCAAAAGTATAGTGTGTGTGTGTGTGTGTGTGTGTGCGCACACACACACACACAGGCCCATTTGAAACCTTTGCCACTGGAGTGTAGCAATCGGTGGCACAACTAACTTAAATGTTTGCTTTTGATGTTGAAAGTTCCCTATAATTTATGTACTAGTGGTTGAAAGGTTGTCAGTAAGCAAGTGATAGAGTTGGAGAATGCATTTTAAAGTAAAGATTTGCAGACAAAATTAAGCTGACGATTAATTGTCATACAAATAATTGCGAATAATTTTTTTTTTTTTTTTTTGAGTGGTGCAACCACTCCCAAGGAACGGCAATGTCTGTGTCCTCCTATGTGTCCGCCTATGTACCTATGTGGCCATGAGCACGAGTATGACTATTAGTACCAGTAGGGGTGCTGTTGTGCCAGAAACGGAGAGAGAGATAGTGCTGTACTGTTGCCTGCTAATGAGAGAGAGAGGGGGGGTGGTGGGGGGGGAGAGAGAGGGGAGTTGCACCACTCAGTTCACACGGGTGTGATTCTTTTATTGAACATTGGAAAGTAAACATTTTTTATTCTGTTTTACTTCATATTCACAAATTGCACAGGGCAGATATGACAAATGACTTGAATATACGAAGAAATCACTGACACATTCAGGGCTCGACAGTGCAACTAGGTAGTCGCATATGCTACTAAAAATAGCACCGTGCGAGTTGTAGAATTCAATTTGTAGCACTGGTGCGACTACAGAATTTGACCGTTCAATCGTGATAAAGACAATTAAGGCTCTGATCCCGCAATACACATTCTATTAGTTTCAGTTCTATACCTACATTTATATTTGTAGTACGGCGGTGTCGTTCGCCAAAAAGAGCAGATCTACAAGCTAACGACTCGATGCATCCTTAGCTTGAAGATCTGTTCCCCTTGCTTCCACCGCACAGCCCTCGGCCCTCCCCCTTTTAGCACTCTGTGCTCATGTGCTGTGTGTCTGTTGTTCCCTCGCAGGCAGCACAGAGCGTCAGAGTGAACGCAGCATGATAGCGTCCCCGACACGTTGAATACTAAACTTATTTGTAAAGTTCGAACGCCAACTTTTAACCAAACGCGGGAGAAACACTGTGCACGGCTGCACACACAAATAAAGATTGCACGCGCGCACGCACATGACGGATTATTATCGATCAAAACAATCCTTAGCGTCGCTTTTAAAAGCATGTGTTGCACAGCATGAATGATATTAGTAATCACCGACCTGGCTGGATAAATATCAGTGGTCCATCCATTGTGTGACCTGATTAACGAGCAACGGTAGGCAGCCGAGTAAGTTACCAGCTTAGTAAATATAGTCTACTGTAGCTGTGTGTCAGATGTTCTGTCTGAAGCAGTCAAAGCCAAGGAGAATGTTACAATTTAATTCACAATCGAGCATCTTGCCCTGCATCGAATATCACATGATAGAACAGCAGGATAAAAACGGATAGTCTGTCTATCCATCCATGCATCCATGAGCAACATAGATAGATAGCTATATAGATAATAATTTAATTTATCTATCTATCTATCTGCATAAATAAACAAAAAAATTAAAATTATATCCTGATGAATATCAATATTAATTAATATTAATATTAATTAATATTAAATATCCTGATGAATATCAATATTAATATATAATTGCTGAAAATATATTGTGATATAATATTTTACCATATTGCCCGTCCCTACCTCATATCACTTTATTAAAGAAAAATCACACCTGGGTGAAGTGAGGGACACTCTTATCATCGTACATCATCATGAATAATCTCGTACATCAGAATACCTAGCTGTGATTGGTTTAATAGCTGATTTGCTCGTTTGCATATGACGTATACATTTTCCTTTCAATGTCAATGGCATTTAATGTTTTGATGGGACAAGATTTAGTGGACATTTGACCTGAATTCCCCTTTCATTGTCAATGGCAAATCATGAGATGTGTGGGGAGTCTGGGACTAAAGCTATGTATACCGGTATACATAGGAGGGGCTAGCGCCCCTCAAAAACACATTATTTGATAACTTTTCATCGTGCTCCTAAAATAATTTGTGTGCTACTAGATTTTTCAACTTAGTCGCACATGTGCTACTTGGAAAAATGCTAAGCATCAAGCCCTGGACACATTTAATGTATATATATTTTTTTCTCTTTCCCCAAAATTTACAAAATAGTGGAAATAGTTGATCTACAAGCTTTGTAGATCTGCTATTTCTGCAATTGTTTGTAATGTTCAACATGCTAGTGATTGAAGATTATACAAAAATAAATGTGATTATCTCAAATAATTGCAATTAGGAGAATATGTAGTAATTGTGACAGGCCTAGTTGTAACTGACTGAAGGCTTCTGTTTTCTGCAGCCTGCCTCATCATTGGAACCCATCAGCAAGCGTCTCAAGATCATCGAAGAGGTAAAGGATCTCTTGACTAACTCACACAACCACCAGATACATGATACGTTTATTGAATTAACATTGTGTGAAGATGTAACGCAAATAATGGACAGTTAATGTATAAAGACGGAGGAAGAGGAATTATTTTCTCCGTTCATTTATTGAGAATTGAGAATGTCCAAATGAGAGTACGGGCAAGGTCCCCATGCAGTGGGTAAAACCAGGCCAAGGACCCCTTAGGCGAGGGAGAGATGAAGCAGGGATCCATGTACATATTGTACAACATTGTGTTGCAGATTAAACTTTTTCATAGATTTCTTAAATGGCGTCGGTCTTGTTTGACATCAGTATCAATGTGTAGCATTGAGTTTGATTCATGTTACTATGTATTTTCAAACAGTTAACCACATAAACCTGCTATACTATAAGCCTCGCAGCACAGAATAGGATGCTAGTAGGGATGTACCGGTATGGAAATGATTGGCCGATACGATGTTTAAAATAACAATTTAGCCGATACTGATACCGATATATGTTTATTTAGTTTTTATTGTTCTTTCCCCCTTTTGTGCCAGGGAAACTTCAATACAAGAAATACATGTTCAGAATCTACAGCTTGGTAGGCTGCAGATGACTAACACACCAAAAACGCAAAATGTACCAATGCTTATCAACAACAGATAAATATCAGCTACTGCGATCGGTTAATGTCAGTTTTATTTGCTGATGCCGATAACAGCAAATATCGGCAGATACAATATGTGGCCGATACATCGGTGCATCCCTGGATGCTAGGGTTCAAGTGGTTACTGTAAAAAAAAAAAAAGACCCCTGGGTTAAACTAAGACGCTTTCCCAAAGTTCCCAGACATAATGGTAAAGCTCCCAGCCCTTGTGTGGGTCGATTCTCAAACAGTGATTTTGCATTCAAACTACTGCCGTAAAAAGCGTTGCCAGCTACGTTGCTGCCGAGTCACAGTTGGAAGTGTTGCTCAAGCTGCATTGCGTAAAGGCTTGAATAGCACAAGGAACTGGTTAATGGCAAGTGAGTTTTTATTTTAAAACGGGTTGGCGGTTCACTGCGTCATTGGAGCTCTGGGAGTCCAGCGCAAACATTTATATTTTTTATAAAGGCGTCACGCCAGTCACACAGTGACAGGTGGCACCGTGGCAATCGCAATAGACTCAGTGCACAGTGGTCACTGGTTATATTGGAAATAAAGGTGTTACCAACTAATGAAAGCTCTGTTCCATTCTGGTCAAATAGAAAGGTTGCTGATATTGTGCATGTCGGCTCATTCAAAGTGTATTCCACGACCCTCATTGTCCCTTGAGGGCGTTCCAAATGGCCCCTTATGGGTGTGCAACTCTGAGAGTGTAAGAAAAGAAAAGAGCCAAAAGCCTTATTTATACTATGTCATACGACTGGCACTCGCCGAAAATAGCCAATCTACATGCATCGTGATGCGATAGGTTGTGAGCATGTAGATTGGCTATTTTCGGCGAGTGCCAGTCGTATGACATAGTATAAATAAGGCTTTTAAGCACCAATGAGTGCAAGCAGTGTTGGCAACTTGTCCAAGTCTGCTTATTATAAGTGACTTTGGGATATTGGTAGTTGGCGGTTGTGTTTTTTTGGACTTTCTAAATGTTGTTTGAACCAGTGGTTCTCAAACATTTTAATGTCAAGGACCCCCCTACATTTATATGTATTTGTCTGCAGATCTCCCATTTGAAAATATTTTGTGCCAGGCACCCACCATAGATTTGTTGCCAAGGACTACCTTTACGACCTTTTCTCCAAAGGCTCACACTGACAAGGATGTATAAAGTCATTAAATATGTCATTTCTTTGTGTATTTCTGTCGTATCTGCAATTCTTTTTACAGAAATGTAACTTATTTATACGTTCCAATGTTCAATGCCAAACACACAATTCAATCGTTAAACCATTTATTTGTTTCAATTAGTCATCATTTGTCAAGTATAATGTCATGATCATGGTGGCCCTAAATCTGACCTGTTCTCTTTGGTTGTTCAGGACACAACGTCAACGTCTATCCAAGCAGCAGACAGTACGGCCATCAACGGTAGCATCACACCCACAGATAAAAGGTATGTTCATGTTTACAACATTCATAGCTGCTATAGACTAATCCATAGAGGTGTGCCCAGGGCGCAGCCATAGCTGTGGTGTACCATTAACCCATTTTGACCTGAGATCAGATTCTAAAAATGTCTTCTACATCCTGACCGTTTTCTGAAAAAGCTATGTTTCTGTCAGTCGTTCAGATCGATTTTTCAAAAATAGCTCGCTATGAGCTTGTAAATCTGCTATTTTTCAATAGCTAAAGCATAACATAATGTTAACACTAAAAGGGGATCCCGCCCAAAATGCCCTGTAGTCCACCTGGACTACAGCGCACTGCTCCACGTCTATTAGTGCAGGGCCAACACTGATATTTTCATGAATTGGTACCACCTAAGGTGAGCGTAACATTTTTATATTTTTTAAGTGGTGCAACCACTTCATTAAGTAGCTTTGTGTGTGCAACACGGTAATGTGGGGGTCACAATTGTGATTAGGTCATCTCATTGGGCATGTGGCTATGGCTGAATTTTAGGCCAAGGCGTGTTGTTCGTCCAAAATAATGCTTAGAACGGATTCAGAATCATGAAAACCCCCTAGTTTGACACATCACATGCTACTTAAAGTATAATGAAATTTGGAAAGTTTTGCCTTATATAGGTTGTATATGGTGTGGTCACATATAACTGTCGATAACTGACATTAAGCTACTGAATTGTAAGACTTAAAAACTATGTAGAAATAGAAAAATCTTACGGTCACCTTAGGTGGCTCTGCCCCTGGAGGTCTGGAGGGTCTTGGAGCAAAGGTAGTTATAGATCCTTAACATAGTTCCATGGCAAATCCAGCCAGTTACAATAGAATATTTGTTCCAGGCTGTTCTCCGCTTCACAAATCTTACGTACACTATAGTATTTCGACCAAATGGCTAAAAACCATTATGTTGCTGTGTTTGTGCAAAGGAAAAATACTAGTGAATCCACCACTGTGGTGTCTAGGGATTTGAAGTTGAATCCGAACACTGGTTTATCCGAAACACATTTGGCTGTGTAATAATTGAATACTAAAAAAGACAATTAATTCAATGAGCTCAAAAGCTTTATTGAAGTTTTTTATTATTATAAATAAACATTATACAGTATTGTTTACAGTTTGCTGTCCTAAAGGCCAGTTGTCCCAGTTTCTATAGTGTTCATGCATGGTTCTTAGACCTGGATAAAATGTCTGCTTGCATAGCTATGCATATTTCCAAACGGATGCAGTTCTTAAGCTCACTTTCCCAAATCTTTAATGTTGGAGTGTTTTTTTTTTTTTTTTTTTTTTTTAGATATTTTTTTGCGGCTTACGCCTTTTATTGATTTTTTAAGGGACAGATAGTAGGCTGACAGGAAACGGGAGAGAGATGGGGGGATGACATGCGGTAAAGGCCGTGTCGGGTTCGGGAGTCGAACCCGCGGCACACCGCGACTGGATCACCAGTCCGGTGCCCAGACCGTTACGCTACGGCCTGGGCCTGTTGGAGTGTTTTGACCTGAAGAAATCCAACATCCAGATGTTTAGACTGGTTTGCTGTCTATATTAAGTAATTTGTGTATATTCCAATGTCAGTGTTTGGCACTTAGGGACTTTAGTGTTCTAAAATCTTATTTTTATATGTTTGTTGTGGCTTCCACCTTCTATATTATATATTTTTTATGGAGGGATAGACAGTAGGCTGATGGGAAATGGGGAGAGAGATGGGGGGTGACATGCAGTAAAGGCCGTCTGGATCGGGAATCGAACCCACGGCACACTGCCAGACTGGAATACCAGCCAAGGTGCCTGGACCGCTGAGCCATGGCCCAGGCCAGTTTTCTAAAATCTCTTGACACGTGTTTGTGACATCTTTCCAAATGTTTTGCGTCTTTACACATTGTCTACATTTTCCCAAAAGGTACCTTTGTCAACCAAGTGTATTTCATTATTTTGATTCCAATTTCAAATAATTTTGTGTATTGTTGAGTCAGTGCTATATGGAACCAACACAATATGCAGATGTGTGTCCTCTCCCCTCTAAATGTGTAATTATCGTCTGTTTGCTGTTGCATTGTTGTTTCAGTGAAGGACTGAAAGTGCCTTATGACATTTTTCGCATGGATCCTGTGTTTTTGACTGAGTTTGGGCCAATCTTGTTCTTTGTCTCCAGGATAGGCTTCCTGGGGCTGGGGCTGATGGGAAGTGGCATCGTTTCGAATCTATTAAAGATGGGTCATGTGGTCACTGTGTGGAACCGCACCGCAGAAAAGGTACCTGGACGATCCCCGATACGATCCACTGAATGATATTAGAGGCGGAAATCTCTAGGTATCTGACGATTTGATTAAAAATCGATTTCCGATGCATCTCGATTTCAATACATTATTTATCACCCTCACTGTGTGACTAATAAACAAAGTTCTTTCTAATGATCCATAATGAAAATAGATTACGACAGAATACAACCCACTGGACAGTGACATCTAAACATGTCCCTAAATTCAGAGGGACAGGTGCAATATTTATCCCTGATATATTTTTTCCATTATTTATTTTTCTGGTTCATATTCTTGTTAATTCGATATGGAACATTATATGATACAACAGTGGCATACAAATAAAACGAGCTCAACTAGAAAAGCATTGGTCAGCGTGGCACAACGACTGTATGTAAATATAATAAAATTCATAATGAATTCATCCCTACCAAAAATCATATCCAGTCTGGCTTCTGTGTCAATAATAATAATGATGACGCACGTTTATTCTTTTTCCCCAAGATGCACCCTTTTCTTCAGTCAGCTGACCACTAGAACCCCAGAATCCATATTCTGGAGCAAACATTATCCCAAAATTATGAATCTACAAGCTCACAACGCGGCACGTTGATATATTGTGAGCTTGTAGATCAGCTGTTTTTGGTGAAGAGATCTGAAGTAGAGGAGGAAAAAGGTGTGCCAGGTACACAGACGACTCGGGTCCAATTCACTAAGTTTGATAATGCACACCTGTACAGGGTCCATACATACGTCATTTTCCAAAAGCATCTAAACACGGCCTCCACTTTTCTTATTAAATGATCTGTGAATTGTAAAAGTTTGACTCCCAACGTTGCCTTTGTGTTGCAGTGTGACCTGTTCATCCAGGAAGGGGCCAGGTTAGGACGGACCCCTGCTGAGGTGGTCTCCATGTGTGACATCACCTTCTCCTGTGTCTCTGACCCCAAGGCTGCCAGGGATGTGAGTACAGCAGTGGTTCTCAAACCTTTTCACATCAAGGACCCCCAAATTGACACTCATTAGCCCGTGGACCCCCATTTGAGAAGATATTCCAGGGACCCCCATAAAAGAAGATTTTCACGACTAGCAGTGATTCTCAACCCGTTTAATTTCAAGGACCCTCAGTTTGAAATGCATTAGTCTACAGACCCCCATTTAATGACATTTATATCTCTGGGACCCCAATTTCTATTGTAAAATCAATGTTAATTTAGTTGTTAATGAGGGTGTACAAATGGAACCAAACGTACCCGTTAGGGTCCATTTGGTTCATTTGTACACACTCAGGCCCTCATTTATCAACCGTGCGTACGCCAAAATATGGGTGCACACCGAAATTACCGACATTTTCGGCATTTACCATTTCCGCCAAAGCTTGAAATTGAACTTGAGTAGGACAAAAAGTCACTTCTGGTCGGGAGCTGTCGTACGCTTTGTCCTCACCTGTTTTTCTGTCGTAGAACAGCGGAGCAGCATTGTTTGACCAGCTGAGAGGCTGTCACAGGCATCTAAACATATGTTTTCACTCCTAAAATGTATAAAACTAATAATATGTGAAAAATATATATTTTGTAAAGGCATGTCATATGAAATTGGTAGGATATTTCCAAGTGGGCAAGCAATTAAAATCGCGCAATTAAAAACAATGTTGCAAGTCATATAAGCCATTTAAACAGTGTTTTGCATGAGCGCATACTGGAACTCCCTCAAAACTAAAACTATGACCACAACTTATTTTTACTGACGGAAAACCAAATAAAAACTATGCTGTCTTGACTAAAACTTTGACTAAATATATTGACAATTTTGTCTGCAAATAGAGGGACTAGTGGAGAAGAGATCCAGTAGAGAAGTCCTACTGGAAAGAGAAGTCTAACTTGTGTGTGGGTCTACAAGCTTGGGAGCTTGTAGATTGCCTATTTTCGGCGTAAATCAGTCATTACGACACCATCGAGGCCTGCCAAAATATATTTTAGTCAACTAAATCAACTGTCGATTTACCGTAGTCTACTATTGTTGTATTTAGTCAACTAAAACTATACTAATAGTATAACATTTTAGATGACTAAAGACTGACTTAAATTTTGCTGAATCCTGGTCATATCATGTCCATGCAGCAAGTATCAGCCATTCTGGTGGGCTCACAGAAACTATGTTTAACACACGTGTGCAGTTGGTGATGGGGCCCAGTGGAGTGCTGCAAGGCATCAGACCAGGAAAATGCTACGTGGAGATGTCGACTGTAGACCCAGAGACCATCACAGAGCTGGCACAGGTACATGCACATGAATCTGAATCTAGCCAGGGCCCTCGCACGTCCGTACACAAGCATAGTCCGTATAGGGACACACTTATTTTTCCTACATTTCACATTTCACATTTTTGGAAATGGAAATTTTTGGAAATCATTTTTGCCCATAATGACATAGTTTCAAGCCAACCAACTTCTTTTTTGAGTGTGTAATGCTGCCTTGTGTTGTGGACATGAAACCGTTATCTACACTTCAAACATGAAGGAGCCCTTTTTCTAGTTTACTGAAATAAAGTATAGGAATACTGAAGCCAAAAAAGGTATGATGACTGCTCTCGGCTGACGATTGTGTGTGTGTGTGTGTGTGTGTGTCTGTGTGTCTGTGTGTCTGTGTGTCTGTCTGTGTGTCTGTCTGTCTGTCTGTCTGTAGGTGATCACGTCACGGGGCGGTCGTTTCCTGGAGGCTCCAGTAGCAGGCAGCCAGCAGCTGTCCAACGATGGCATGTTGGTCATCCTGTCAGCCGGCGACCGCACAGTCTACGAGGACTGTAGCAGCTGTTTCCAGGCCATGGGCAAGACCTCCTTCTTCCTAGGTATACACTTCCTCCTCGGCATGCAGCCAAGTGTTGGCCGGCATAATCACACACCCATGGGGTCCCTGAGTCTGGGGACACTGCACAAACAAAGTTCCGAAGATAAGTTTAAAGTGAAGTTGACCCCAGCAAAATGACTTCATAGTAGAGCCCTGTGCGGGAGTGATTTATTAATCCCACTCCTGTTGAATGTCTGACCACTCTCGCCCAATCCGGCAATGATTTCATTCATTGACCGCCCGCAGTGACCACCTGTCCGCCACTCCCGCCCGCAACAACAAAAAATGTAAGTCCCACTAAGTCCTGCACCATCCCGCAATTTTGTTCGTTTAGTCACGCAATATTTCCATTGAGATCGAAAAACATTACGTAATACATTTACCCAAACTGAGATTGAGCAGGCATGCACGAGAGAGGGGTTGTTTTTCTTTGCGAGGAGTTGTCAGCATGTCTTATATGGAATCAGGTTGCCAAGGGAAAATAGCCCATCTACAAGCTAGCAATATGTTGAGACGAATCTTCCATAAAACCCAATGGTCTCGAATATATCATATAAGCAAAGGTTAAAGCCTCAGTCTGTGATTTCTTCACCTGATTAATCAAACAGAATTTGACCTATTGTGTTAATTGTTTAGGAAACAGGATTTGGCCATACAACATCATTTCAGTGGAGAGATTGTATTTTGCGTTTGAGTTTGATTTGGCGGTTCTGGTTTTGTTTGTTGAAGGTGAGGCCGGCAACGCAGCGAGGATGATGCTCATACTCAACATGGTGCAGGGAAGCTTCATGGCAACCATCGCCGAGGGCCTGACCCTGGCCCAGGCCACCGGCCAATCACAGCAGACCTTACTGGACATCCTCTGTCAGGGTCAGATGGCCAGCACCTTTGTGGACCAGAAATGCCAAAGTAAGACACACACACACACACACACAGTAGTATACATCCACATTCAAAGACAAACTAATCTATGAAACAAAAACGATTAATCGTAATAGAAAAGATTATTCTTTTAGTTGCCAATTTAGTAATCATAATCAAATCGGTAACTAGTGTTTTTCCACTAAACCTATATTTTCCAGGGTTAAGTGTAACTACACTAAGGAGGAGTGACTGCGACGTGTTCTGAGCTTGTAGATCGGCTATTTATGGCAATGTGGTTTGGTCCAAGTTTCAGACCAAGTACCGTGCTGATGGGCAGGTTTACTAAAGTACTGCGTTTCCTATGAAATCGATTAAATGGTTAAATTGTAGGTATAATTTGTAGGGGGGTCATCTCAGCTAAGGGTTTCTTCACCTAAAAATAACTTTTAAGACCCCTGCTCTAAAGTATTAAGATCCACACAGCACACTCTTGACATGTAACAAAGTGGCCTCAGTGTTGACCAGGCCACCTCTCTGTGTCAGATATCTTACAGGGGAACTTTAAACCAGACTACTATTTGAAACACATACAGAAGGACCTGAGGTTGGCCATCTCCATGGGCGACGGAGCCAACCACCCCACCCCCATGGCAGCAGCAGCCAATGAGGTGAGACCCTGTCTACACGGTCACATCCGGTCTGTCAGGATGTTATCTGTTATTTAACAAAAAACGCTGATCGGCTAATTACAATTATCTGAAATCATTGCGATTATGCGACTATGGAATAATTGTGAGACCATCCGTGGTCTGATATGGATACTCCAGTGCGGACCTAGACGCTGGTGGAGGCAGATGGAGAGTCATGCCAATGGAATGTAATGGTGTTAACCTCCCCCACCCGGCCCCTGTAGACCCCATCACGTGGCTCCATGTGGACCACAGATTCCCGTAAAAAAAATGGTGACTCATAGGTTAACAAACGGCACCATCCAGCGCAAAAAAAACTAAACTCAAATTATGTCCTTGGCAGGGAATGAGTTTTAATGTGCACCATTGTATTCTCTACCAACAGTACACAAACCAACATGTATACAGTGTAAGTGTATACAGGGTACCTGCACATTTCTAGTGACAATTGAAGGACTTTTTATTTATTTTTTTATTTCACTCCTTGAAAACAAGTTGCAGCAACTCATTTTCAATGAGTTTTTAATAAAAAAACTACTATGAAATGTAATGCCTCAACTCCTAAAATTCCAAGTGCTCGTCAGGGTGGGGGGTCCCCTCACTCCCCTGGAGTCTAAAGAGGTGAGTCTTCAGACTGCAGCATGGAAATTTGGAGTTCCACAGTTTGGTAGCCAGAAGGGAGAAGAGTCGGGACGTGTGGAGTGTGTTGTGTTGACCATTTGTCCATTGTTTGGTCTCTGCAGGTGTACAAGAGGGCCAAGGCGTTGGACCAGTCAGACAACGACATGTCTGCCGTCTACAGGGCCTACATTCACTAGAGCCAGATCTGCACCTCTCCTCTGGACCAGCTACACTTTAACTCTCCTTTTTACTTTGCTTTTTACTTCCTTCCTCTCTAATGATTTTTGTTTCTCTTTTTGCCTGCCGCCAGTTCTGCCCAATTTATACTCTGGTTTTGCGCAGCCAGTTGTCGCGTGATCAAAATAGCCGATCTGCAAGCCTCTGCTGCATGGTGTGAAGACGCATAACCACTTTATACATTTTTCACTCTAAATGAAATATCTTCGCTGAAAATAGGCGATCGATGCGTTGTGAGCTTGTCAACCGGCTACTTTTCTGCGAAGGTTTTCCCAGAGTGTGGATGCTAGGGTTTAAGTGTTGAATGCACAACATGATAAAGACCGTGCTCATGGTGATCCTGCGGTCACTGAACCTCGGGTCGTTCCTCTCGGCTAACGGAGCTGGCACAGGCACGGCGAGGAGAAAGGATTCCATGCAGGCGTTAGGTGAACCTCCCGAGGAGAAAGGATTCCATGCAGGCGTTAGGTGAACCTCCCAAGGAGAAAGGATTCCATGCAGGCGTTAGATGAACCTCCAGGTGTCTTCTCTCTGTTGTTCAACAGTCACGAGGCCATGGGATGATTACGTGATTAGAAAAAGCTCACAATAATTGTATCGGGGAGATTTTAATTCTATCATTGAAATTGTCCTATCATAAACTGAGATTGATTCACATTTGCCATATCTCGTTAAACTCTAAAAAGTTAAATGGACCTGTAAGGAGCACTCTTGGTATGCTCTCTTTTTCACTCGACACCAAATCCCTTCGCAAAAGAATATCTACAAGCTCACGAAGTGTTACTTTTTGGTGAACGTTCCACCCCAGAATAGGGTTGCTGGTGTTCAAGTGGATTACAAAAGTGGCCTTTTAAGAGTTTTAGCAGATTTGTGATTATTGCGATGATAATCAAAATTATTTTGGCCTCAATCGTGACATGACATTTTCATGTCGTCTCATCCATACTAGAGTGCTGCTCCTGGGTTCTGGATAATGTGCATGCAATAACGAAGCAGCATAATAGGTTAATGATCCGAAATTGTGATTTTTGTTTAGCAATTAATCTAATCGTAAAAGTCAACAATTAACACCTTATTTGGTAAGCTGTCGCACCTTTATAACTTGTCTCAGCATTATCACACAAGGGTTAAAAGCATAGCATGTAGTTGTATATAGTTATATATGTATAGTTTAAACGACAAAACAATTTCCCTCTACAGTTATCAGCCACTGGAGTAGTGATGTGATGTTTACCTGCAGATAGACAGCTGCACACTGGCTGAGCTTACAGATCCGCTATTTTCGGCCCACCCCACCGGCACGTAACTTGCATATAAATCAGGTTTGTTTTGTTAAGAGGCAACCTTGAGCATTGCACTGACGTTGATTTAAATGTAATGATGCTATATGAATGCTCCACGTTAGGTTGCACTGCTGTCTCCTATTTCTGTCTGTTGCCAGGCGAAACGTGCCCCACTTGTGAATTCTGATGGTAAATTAAGTTAAAGGTTCAGTAAGTGATATTTCTTTGGTTAAAATAAGCGCTGAATAGTTCTATATTCTGATAATTGTTTGTTCAGTAACGTACGGGTCTCCTTGTCTCTTCGGGTCTTAGTGAACAGAAGATATATGTATAGCACATTCTGCTAAACTTGAAGGAAATTGGCCTTCCACTTTTGCTGATACTTCCATCGTTGCCACAGAGCTGCTTAACCTAGGATATGAGTATGAACAGGGGTCGATCATCTATAGCAATTTCAGGCCTGTCATCTCATACAGACATACAAGGTAGAGACGAGACGAGGAGACACCTGTTAACTGAAAAAACACACTAGCAATGATTACTATCACAATTTAGAGCACCAAATGTCTTTGACAAAAATAGCCCACGTAAAGGTTGTAGGTTGGTTATTTTTGGCGAACGTTCCCCCTCCCATAATAGGGTTGCTGGGCTCCAAGTGGTTTTAACAGCAGCAAAATCTTTGTATCACTTACACTACCTTCTGCCAGCACCTTGCCATGGTGAAGTTGCGTTGCATAGGAGTCACAGCGGATACATGGCACGGACGTTTGGCTTTGGTAGGAGCACAGGTTAACGAGATGTATCACTCCTGTGCAAATTATATTATTAGGTTAATTCTGTGTGGAGGTTGTTTTATTATGTCCTGAATTCCATGAATACAAAAAATTCTGTGGATTTTGTTTCTTTTTTCTGTTTATATATTAACCTGAAGACAAAGGTTAGCAAAGCACCAAGGACAGGTCACTGCATTGCCTTAATGTTGTAACTCTTGAGTGTTTGCAGAATAGATGTATTTATTTATTTCTGTCTAATTTCTAGACCTTTTTTCTTTTTTAAATTTATTTTTATTTTATTTTGTGTTTTAACGAAATTTGTGTTGCTGTCGAGCGTTTTTCTTGAATTAGGTTAAAGATATCAACCGATAAAGTTGAGGCCTTAAAAATTGTCATCGAGACTTGAGCTTGCCACGGTCAAAAACATTTGTTTTGTTTTGTTTTGTTTTAAATGCTGGAAGAGTTCTCATTTTCCCATTATTAAACTTTTTGAACAAGACTCATAACCCCTTTTCTCAATTGCATTTTAACCATGTCAGTGCTGCTTGTACTAAAAACAACAATTCTGTTGGAAAGTGTTAATGTTTGCAGAATCAGTGATACTGACTAAAACAATTGGAGAAAGTTGAAACATTACAACATTAAAGCATTTTAAAATGTAACGTTTTACAAAAAAAGACCCAATCTACAAGCTCACAACGTGTTGTGAGTTTGTAGATTGCTCATTTCAACTAAAGCCTACAAATTAAGCATAATAGCAGATGTGCAAGCTAAGGACACATTAGCTGGAAGATCTAACCCGTTTTCTAGGCAAGCAACACCGTTGTGTGATTTGTGTATAAATTCAACTTTAATTCCTGGAAAATAATTATAGTTAATGGTCCATTTCTGTTTATTGATTTAAAAACTAAGGATCCCCCACCCCATTTTCACTGGTAATTGTCCCATTTCATTTTATACATTTAAATTTTGCCAAATTAATATTCTTTCGTTTTTTTAGTTGAAGATCCTATGACCGTACAGTGTATAGACATGTTTTAGGAAATCGATATGTAAATATCCTTGCAAGTGTATGGGTTGTATTTACACACGCATACATAACACAACACCAACACAGACTCTCATAAGGGGTGGGTATAAAGTTTTGTTTTTGACTTTACAGACTCTCATTGTCTCTTAATACTGTAGACGATTAAATTGTAGTGTAAATTGTTTACTACTGTGTGTGGTTTATCTAATCTGGCTTATAATCGTGTTGACCCGAAAGACTTGGATCCAGTTGTGGAAGTGGAAAGTGGATATGATGGAATTGCTTTTCTTGGGGGGATATTTATGATTTTTGTGTACATGTGGAAAGATGTTTGTTTTTTGTGCTCTTTATTAAAATCTTTAAATTGATGTTGCGTTTGCACTGGGTTGTCATTTGAATGAACACTGTTTGATTTAAACAGTAACACTGATAGTTTTGACACAAGGCACAAGCCCTGAGCGGGAAAAATAACCTGTGTTCTAATGGATAGGTGGCAGGCCTCCAACAATGTAGTTAACTTATTATTTAGTCAAAAGCTAATACTTTCCATGGGTTCTGCATTTATAAAGCCCACCACACTTAACAGTGATACAATAGGCCTACGTATCACGATACATGGACGATATTGGTTCATTATGGCGATCCGATTCAATGATTTGAAATGGATACAGTAACTATGTAAAATACATTGACATTATTCTAAACTAAGTAATTAAACCCATCTTTTTATTTTTTCTTCTAAAAATTGCTAAATAGTACCACGCACAAAAATGTAGTATTGATACAATCGATTATTTGCATTGCAAAACGATACGATACATAGTCAATGTTGCTGTTTTCATTTCGATATACTTCTTGAAAATAAAAGAGATTTTTCGTTGCAGTTACTATATCGTTACACCCCTAAAGAATAGCCAATCTACATGCTCGCTTGTAGCTTTGTTTGATTGATTGATTGAAATATTTATTAACAGTTTGTAGAATTTACAGTACATTTCAAGCACAAACTCAATACAAAGACTGTCAACTGTGAGTGGACGACCCAATTAAGCATTACACTTGTTTACAACAGGGTCCACATTGTTTGATTGATTGATTGATTGAAATATTTATTAACAGTTTGTAGAATTTACAGTACATTTTAAGCACAAACTCAATACAAAGACTGTTAACTGTGAGTGGACGACCCAATTAAGCATTACACTTGTTTACAACAGGGTCCTCAGTGGCAGCGGTGGCCGAGTGGATTGTGGAGCGGGCTAGATATCGGAAGGTCGCCAGTTCGAATCAGCGGTCCGACACGTTAAAATTACCACCGTTGAAGTGCCCTTGGACAAGGCATTGAACCACTACCATGAAATGCTCCATGTGGGCCTGGCTGTAAACAAGTATCTGATGCTTAGTCCAGTTACCCTTGGTAAACTTGATTTACCAGAACGCATTTCTTCTTTCTTCCACATTGTTCAATTCATCAAAACATTTAAAGACATACAAACATTTAGAGACATACAAATAGACATTTCTATGTAGCTAAAGAACAGAACAGGAATTCATCATATGGGAAGCAAAAAAGGGAAAAGATACAATATACAGTGAGGGGAAATGGGGGGGGGGGGTGGGGGGGATTCAGATTTTACAGAGGCCAGTTTCGAATTGCAGCCATCCGTAGGTGCCCTTTGAGAGCGGTTTTGAAGGAGTCAAGGGATTCACATGTCTTAATGACTGTTGGTAGGGCGTTCCACATTTTGGTGGCATAGGAGCGAAAAGAATTTAGTCCCTTGTTTGTGCCGAATCTGGGTTGTACATGGTTTGTTGCACTCCCTCTGGTGTTGTGGGTGTGGACTTTGTTTACATTAAGGAAGTATTTAGACAGGTACATGGGTATCTTGGTGGTGTATCGAATCTTGTGGACCAGACCCATTGCAAGATGCTGTACTCTGTCGACGACCCTAAGCCATCCCAGCCTGTCAAAGTGGGCAGGGGTGAGGTGGGTTCGGGGGGTGAGGCCAAATAGGAGCCTGACCAGTTTGTTTTGGGAGGTCTGGAGCCTTGTTTTGAGGGCCTTTGAGGTGCTGTGGTACCAAGAGGTGGATGCATAGTCAAAGAAACCTTGTACGAGGGCTCCTGTTAAGGTCTTCAACGTGTTTTTGCTGACCAGTGAGGAGATCCTGTAAAGGAATCTTGTTCTTTGATTGACTTTTTTGATTACGTTGGTGGCCATTTTATCACCGGAAAGATTGGCCTCCAGGATGGAACCTAGGTAGGTAATTTGATCTTTTCGTGTGATAATATTGTCACCCACTCTAACCAAGAAGCCATCTGCCTTGCTGAGTTTACTATTTGATCCGAAGAGGATGGATTCAGTTTTTCCCAGGTGTAAGGATAGTTTGTTATCAGCGAGCCAGGTGCAGATTCTACCGAGTTCAGAGCTGAGGGTCTTTTCAACCTGCAGTTTGTTCCTGTCCGAGACCAGCAGTGCTGAGTCATCTGCGAACAGGAACAAGTTGCAGTCACAAGCTGAAGTCATGTCGTTAACATAAATTAGGAACAGTAAAGGCCCTAGTAGGCCTATGCTTCCTTGTGGGACGCCACAGCTCACTGGGAGGGGAGGGGACAGTGTTCCGTTCACCTCCACCATCTGTTCTCTCCCCTCCAGGTAGGATTGCATCCAGCTGACTGATGTGCTATCAAAACCAATAGCTTTAAGCTTGTTAACCAGTATGGAGTGGTTCACGGTGTCAAAAGCCTTTTGGAGGTCCAGCATGACCATGCCGCAGTATTTTCCAGCATCCACCTCGTGTTTGATGTGATCGCTCAAATAGAGGAGGCATGTGTCAGTGGAGTGGGATGTTCTGAAACCAGATTGGAACTCGTACAGCAATTTATTAGTGGCAAGATACTTTTCAACCTGTTCATAGACTATTTTTTCCATCACTTTCGAGATGGAGCTTAGAATAGAAATAGGGCGGTAGTTGCCGGGTTCTAATTTACTCCCTTTTTTGTACAAGGGGGTTACTTTGGCCAGTTTAAAATCTTGGGGGACCTGTCCTTGTTTGATGGAGAGGTTAACTATGTGGGTGATGACTGGAGCTATGGAAAAGGCTGAGTCTCTGAGAAATTTGAGTTTCAAAAACATCGACGGGCAGAAACCTTATAGCTTCGATCCAATTATTTTATTTCATTTCATTTATTTTATTATCAACCATTCGAATCTTCTCTTCTCTGTCCTCAGGTACTCTCTCTTTGTTCAGATCCAGTTCCTAACTGTATCTTTTCCTCCGAGGTGGAAAATGGAAAGCCTGAGGCGAGGTTAAACTGTATCCGGTTCTTCACACACAGCACACAGACTGTTTTGATTGATTGATTGAGATATTTATTAACAGTTTGCAGAACAGTACATTTCAAGCACAAACTCAATACAAAGACTGTTAACTGTGAGTGGACGACCCAATTAAGCATTACACTTAATTGTTTACAAGAGGGTCCACCGGTCCACCATGTTCAAGTCATCAAAACATTTAGAGACGTACAAATAGACACTTCTATATAGTTAAAGAACATCAACAACATTAATATCTAAGGTTAATATATACTCTAAGCGGTTTACGCTTAGAGTATATGGGTTTACGCCATACTATTATAGGTTTACGCTTCGCGCAGCCCAGTTCCTCCGAAAGGCGAGAGGGCGGTGCTCAGCGTCAAACAAAAGATCCAATGAGAAACGTCTGAACCTCCCACACATGGATTAAGTGGGCTGGGACAACAGCTTTTAACAATAATAATTGTGAGCGTGTGACAGAAAAATACACACACAGAGATAGACAGATTGCCGCTGCATGCGAGACTTGCGAGTAAACAGCACAAACAACACAAATACGAATACCTATATTCGATATAATCGACATTCGTGTTTTGATCGGATTGGATGATGCTGAACCAGCAGCGGTCCCTGTTATCCGAGCTGCCCAAGATGTCAGCGGCCAGCCAAGTAGAGAGAGCCGTGCTGGTAAGGCAAAATATACTGCACCATTCTAAAAAAGACACACTCCGTAATAGTGCGATGGACCAAAAAAAGAACAGATCTACACAAGCTATCAACGGGTCGTGGTGCGACGCGCGGCATTGACAGCAGATCTGTTTTTCTTTTAGTGTATAAGCAACAGCAAGTTAGCAACTGTAGTCTAGTCAGTGCACTTCTTGGGCCTATAATGCGCATATAGACCAATATTGTCAACCTTTGTAATTATAACGATTGCCATTTGATCCCCATGTCTGGGTCTAGAAACCTGATCTGACTAAATGTTTTGTTGTTGCATATGATTTGATCATATGGTCATAATGGTCTGAGTCCAGATCTATCTATTAGATAACATGGAACTCTCAACATAGACATCATTGTACATTCTCTACTCTAGATGTATGCACTTATACATGTAATGGCTTGCAGATCTGTTCTTTATTTTTTATTTTTGCAAGCAATACTGTATTACTGTCTGCAGTGTCTAGTGTGATTCTCAATCTCAACTCTTTTTTAAATTTTATTTCAATGACCACGGCCCCAAATCTGGTCACAGACCCCCATTTGATAAGATTTATTACGACCGCAGGGGTTAGTTAGACCCCTAACTAACTATAACCATATAATGGTCATGCCTGGTGAGATCACGTTATGTCATCAATATTAAGACCATATATGGAGATCCCTGGTGTCATCAATATTGGCCAGCAACTCTACATCTGACCTCAAACCTCAAATCCTTAGATCTCCATATATGGAGCTCACCCGTTCTGACATTCCATAATTAATCCTTCTCCATCCATCCGTCCTCTTCGATGTCTCCTGGCCTTTTGACTGATACCTGTTCATTTAAACACTAGCCGGGCCCAGAGCCATAGAGAAGACAGAGTTACGACATTGAGGGGGCAGAAAACAGCCTGGTCACGGTTCATGTACTTGCGCGTTGTCATAACTCATGTCTTACTCTATGGCTCTGGCCGGGCCTGCATCAAAGTTATTAGTGCAGCTGCACCCGGCAGCCGGCGAAAGAGTTCTCAATATGCCAGAAAAGTATGGCCCAGCCCTACATGGGCCCTCATCAAACCCTGTACACTCATTCAAGACACTGCCCCTGCTGCCACCCTTAGTTCTCCATATATGGAGCTGACCTGTTCTGAAATTCCTTATGTTGATCTGACCTCATCAAACCCTGTACACTCAAGACACGCTCCATACTGTATATAGCCAGTACAGAATTCATTCTATATGTTGATCTGACCCGGGACCCCCCCCATGCCAAAGTGCCAGCGCTCGCCCAGCAGTCTGCTGTCACCCAGGCGGTTGCGTGCACATATTCAGTAATATTACCAGAAACCAACAGGCAGAGAATGGGGAAGGTAGGCTAATATTGGACTATAGGCTATTTGTTTCAAGATCCACAAACATGACTAATATATGTAAATAACATGACTGCAAAAAAAAAAAAAATGCACAGATAATAATGCAAACACAGTAAAAACACTGACTTCACATCTCTCTCTCCCCCACGTTGTACGGATACATTGACGAACGCTGTTTCCAAACGCTCCAATTGGGTGTATTGTTGAGCGGCGCTAGACCCTCCTATATACAGGTTTAATGTTTGTCTTTAGTTCAATGTTTGTTTTGTAAACGCCATTGACAATGAAGGGAAAATGTACGTCATAAGGTAACTCAGTCATATCTTTATTGTTAATGGCGTGTTTGTGTTGGCACCGTTTGTTTTACATCACCATTACATAATATATTAGCGGCCCTCACTTCACACAGGTGTGATTTTTTTCTATGTGACAGTGGGCGCGTTTGGAAATTGTGCACTGAGCGCACTGTGCAATGCAAGCTAATAGGCGACTGCGCTCCGGTGTGGTACATCATGGGAGTATGTGTCTCTGGTGTCTTGGCTTCTCTTGGGAGCCATATCTGCCTGTAGTGGCCTTTAGTGCGAGATTGTAGTGTACATAATCAATGCTTATCTTTGTTTTGGGTCGTTACTTCACAGTGCACTCAGGTATTCTGCCACTGTGTATACACAGGGCCAAATAGCGTTCCAGTTTGCTCTGGTTTGGGGTTGATTCTTTCTAGAGTGCCGGATAGCTTTCTTTGTGTTTTCTTTAGTCCAGGGGGTTTTCTGCCTAGTGGCTGTCCGAGAACCAACTGGCTGAGGGGACAAGTTAGAGTTTAATTGTAGGTGAGCACTTTGTTAGGGAGCGTGTCTGGGTTACTTTCTTTAACCCTAGAACATTAAACCCAAATGTTGTCATACCACACCATCACTAAACCTAAAAAATGTAAACAAGTGGAGGTGCCAGGTGGATGGAGCCAATTTTTTAGGGGCGCTAGTCCCTCATATACAGGGGGTTTGTTTTTCCTTAAACAAACATTAAAAACGCAATTGACATGGACATATTTGTTTTATCCATGTTTGTTTTGTCTGATAATTACGTCATAAAAGTTAGCGCCCCTCACTTCACACGGGTGTGATCCCCCCCCCCTACTTTCGGTTCATTTCCTGTTTACTCGTGAGCGTGATGTATCTTAATCAATAGAAATAAAAACTGTCTTACTATACTAAACCTGGGTGAAATTCACCTCGAAAAATATAGGATGTGGGCAGGGAAACGCCGCACACCTACCTTCTATGATGTCACTGAGTGTCCTGAAGGTACCCAAGAACCCATCCACCTCAGACATCAGCAACATTATGAAAATCATATGAACATAATTGTCCGGGTGAAAATCACTTGGGTTTAGTGTTCTAGGGTTAAGATGGTTATTATGGCATTGAACTTGCTCTGTTTATTTTTGATAATGCGTCAAAAAGAAAAATTGTGCCAAGCTTGCATTATTTGGCGTTTTCCATTTTCAAGTTCTTGTTTGTCACAACCACAGAGGGAAATTCTATAACGGAATATGTCTTAATAGTGACTGCTCCAGAGAGTATCTCCTAATGTTGTTGACATTGCATCTCACTGAGTAAATCTCACTTCAATGGAGATCATTTTCCAAGCTGTGAATGATCAAAAATAGACTGAGGACATTGATGCAGGCGGACCGGCGGGTCAATCACGGCCACGGCACTCTGACTGAGACATGACCATAAACAAACCCGATTTGCCCATGCATAGACATTCCACCATGACTCAGACATGACTATAAACAAACCCGATTTGCCCATGCATAGACAATGACATTCCACCATGACTCAGACATAACCATAAACAAACCTATTTAGTAGTCCATAATCATTTGAGGGAACTCCATATATCGGAATAAAAGGGACAAAGTGGTTAATGATCAATAATTATAGTCGAGTAACATGATATACAATTCTGAAATGGGACATTCTGCATAATGATGCCAATACCTTTATCCCTTTCACCACTGTGTGTTGTTACAGGAGGAGGAGTTCAACTGGTTGCTGAGAGAAGAGGTTCATGCAGTCTTAAAGCAGCTCCAGGATATACTCAAGGTAAATAAATATTGTTGTTGAAGAAACCTTTATTCTCCATATTCTAACTTTTCTTTATTTTTTCCTGTAAATTAACAGTTACTTGATCATACTTCAGCATCACACAAAAGTAGCAGACGGCTGGCGTAGAAGTCCGGGCACCTAGGTCCAGCCTGACAGTGTTAGTCCTGCAACAAACAGTCAAAAAGTGCTTTAGTTTTCGAGATACCCCTCCCGGAGTTAGGACCAAACACAACATAGTTTTTCCTCATCTCTAAGGCCTCCCATACATGAAATGGATTCTTGTATAAAAATATTTTACTGCAAAAGTGGTGAAATTGTTATTTAAAGTTATACACCTCAAACAAAAAATAAAGCCTGTCCGTCTGGTGGTTGAGGCACTTAAAGGCATGTAGATTCACAATGGAAGCTCTGAGAGGTTCAAAACTTGGCATACTTGAAGCCAGAACATACCTCTACATTCTAGAAAAGACTGAATGTCAATATCTGAATGTCAATATGAGATATAGTCATTTGAACACATACTTACAGTAGGCGGAATTGTACATCTATGTAGATGTCTTCTCTACTTTGTAGTGACTCTGGAATGGATTGTCATAGCAACACATATGATGGCTTGTAGGAAAGGTGAGGTTCTACTGAATCCAGCAATACCAATTGTGTAAATGTAGCTTGCATAATCGTGGAGTTATGGCACAAAACATATATGGTGTCCCAAACGGGGGGAAATAAAACTAATGAATCGCACAGTATCACTATCACATTAGTTTTATTTTTACTTCACTTATCAAGGGTGGGAAAACATAAACAAATCACTTGAGTAGAAGTCCCTAAAATGTATGAAATGTCTCAAACTTGAGAAATGAGAAATTGTGAACAAATAGATGCCGCTTCAATAGAGAAATATGCAAGCCTAGATTGGAACTACTAACTATTATTATGTTGCAGCACATGACCTGGATGTTCCCTCATCAAGCTCAAATCTCAATATTATCCTCATAAATATAAATAATCAAGTTATTCATTTCTGTTATTTGAGTTATTTGGTTACAGTCAAGTTATACTACACTACAGTATTTGGCTCCACCTGCATCTTATTGCCTACATTATGTGGCTTTCTTCATAAAATGACAGGTAAAATCATTTCACATATTTTGGAATGTGAAAAGATGAGATGAACCTTGTCAAATCAAGTAGCTATTTAGCTGACTGGAGTGGAGAGTGACCTAGCATTTAGTTATCTTTAGTGTAACAGAGCCTACTGCCTGTCCCGTAGTCTACACTGACAATAGCAGAACCCTGCCCTGACACTGTTTCACCAGAATGGAAAATAGACTTAATTAGTATCACTTGTAATATGGTTACTGCACATACTATAGCCTAAAAATAGTGTGCGCAATGCACAACATAGATACTGTACAAATTCTGAAGTGTATTTTTAAACTTTTACCAAAATGGAATATTGGATCCAAATCTTTGTATCATCTTTGCTAAACAGTTGGAAAAAGGCACGAAACAAGACCCATAATGTATAAAGCCCACGGCAGAAGACCTTCAACACTAACTGTTGTTCAACAGAGAGATGATGTTCATAAAACCCTGGCAAACCCAAATTCAATATACTCTCCTCTCCTCATCATATACTGTATCATGTTGAGAAAACTACTCCAGTAAGACCAGAGTGAGAGCATGCCGTCTCGTCAAGAAGACTGAACAGGGTACAACATTGTTGAATAGGATACAACACTGTTTAACATACAAATATATTGTTTCATTTGTGGGAAGGCCAGCACAATTGATTGATTGATTGATGGATTTAATAGTTTATTAGACATAAATGTAAAAACAGCAACAGAGTACAGTCATACAATTACTCCAAAAGGGATAGCACAAAAAAGTCCTCGCGGTCTTGTTGCAATCAGTTCATAGACAAAACCAGGACTACTGGTCAGAGTACCAGAGACAGGGCCTTCACATGGTCACTGGTCAGAGTACCAGAGACAGGGCCTTCACATGGTCACTGGTCAGAGTACCAGAGACAGGGCCTTCACATGGTCACTGGTCAGAGTACCAGAGACAGGGCCTTCACATGGTCACTGGTCAGAGTACCAGAGACAGGGCCTTCACATGGTCACTGGTCAGAGTACCAGAGACAGGGCCTTCACATGGTCACTGGTCAGAGTACCAGAGACAGGGCCTTCACATGGTCACTGGTCAGAGTACCAGAGACAGGGCCTTCACATGCAGCATCAGAAAGATTTATGAAGTTGTACATCGGCTGCTCTCGTACCCAGATCTCTTTGCATATGATGACAAATATCATAAATGCTACCTAAAACACTAAATATCTAAACGAAATATAGCAGCTATAAAACAAAGAATTAGAACAGCAGACCAGTATCTATGTCAAAGCTTTTATTAATCTCACTGAAATAGTTAACATCTTTCTTTAAATAAATGAAAGTGATGACAAGTCATCACTTTCAATAAATAAGAGTTATAACATACTGAAGACACTGGTCCATGGTTTTCTTCATCGATATATCTGCAGGTCTATGTAGTAGTTCTGGATTTTCTTGGATATTTGCATCTTCTCTCATTGTGCCCATTTCCCATGGGCACACTTTTAGAGCATGCAACATCAGACTTTCCATGTTCTACAAATTATAATGCTGTATGTTTCCAGGGTTTGTATTTAGACAATATCATCTTCTTCCTCAGAGTCAGTGTCTTCAGTATGTCATCATAACAGTCAAGGAGTTTATATACCGTAAATGGAAATTGGTGCATTTACAGTATATAGAGCTTTTATCCAAAGCACTTTACATAGATTGTGCATTACATTCACACATTCAGTCACACACCGATGGCAGAGGAAACCATACAAGGCACCGACCTGCACATCGGGATCAATTAGGGGTTCAGAGTCTAACTCTGGGGGAGCCCTGGATCGAACTGAGAATATGGTATGATATAGTACTAACGGTATATTGTTAGTTCACACTGAAATTTGTCTTGCGAACCTCACGGTTCTCCATCCAGCCGCTCTATTGGCCACTCTATCCCTGAGGCACTGCCGCCTCGGCATATTACCGGTATTATTGTATATTTGTCATCATACACAAAGAGATCTGGGTACGAGAGGAGCAGGTGATGTACAACTTCATCAACCTTTCTGATGCTGCATGAAGGACCATAAGTCTCTGGTACACATACCAGTACCAGCCATAATGGCTGTCAGATGTTCTGGTCTTGTACTGGCCTTCACACAAATGAAAAATATCTTTGTATGTTAAACAATGTTGTATCAACCCTATTCAGTCTTCTTGATGAGACTGGTGCAGGCATGCTCTCACTCAACATTTGCAACTTGCTCATTACTGCAGCATATTGTCTGTATATAGAGCCACGGTTTTATGAACATCATCATCTCTCTGCTGAGCAACATTTAGTAAGATCATTTTAATTTTGAGTATCTGCCGATACCGATTTTTCCCCATCTGAAAATTATATTTTTATGCAACTCCTCCAATATCACAATAGTACAATATCCCAAATCACGGACAATATACAGTCTAATATCATGATATGGCTATCATATTGATACTAGGGATGTCCCAATCACATTTTTGTGCTCCTGATCTGATCATTTAAAAATGTCATGATCGGCCCCGATTTCTGATACACTTCACATTATAAGATCACATAAGATGCACATAGGTGGAGCCAAATACTGTAGTATAAATTGACTGTAACCAAATAACTCAAATAACAGAAATGAATAACTTGATTATTTATATTTATGAGGATAATATTGAGATTTGAGCTTGATGAGGGAACATCCAGGTCATGTGCTGCAACATAATAATAGTTAGTAGTTCCAATCTAGGCTTGCATATTTCTCTATTGAAGCGGCATCTATTTGTTCACAATTTCTCATTTCTCAAGTTTGAGACATTTCATACATTTTAGGGACTTCTACTCAAGTGATTTGTTTATGTTTTCCCACCCTTGATAAGTGAAGTAAAAATAAAACTAATGTGATACTGTAGATTTCATTAGTTTTATTTCCCCCCGTTTGGGACACCATATATGTTTTGTGCCATAACTCCACGATTATGCAAGCTACATTTACACAATTGGTATTGCTGGATTCAGTAGAACCTCACCTTTCCTACAAGCCATCATATGTGTTGCTATGACAATCCATTCCAGAGTCACTACAAAGTAGAGAAGACATCTACATAGATGTACAATTCCGCCTACTGTAAGTATGTGTTCAAATGACTATATCTCATATTGACATTCAGATATTGACATTCAGTCTTTTCTAGAATGTAGAGGTATGTTCTGGCTTCAAGTATGCCAAGTTTTGAACCTCTCAGAGCTTCCATTGTGAATCTACATGCCTTTAAGTGCCTCAACCACCAGACGGACAGGCTTTATTTTTAGTTTGAGGTGTATAACTTTAAATAACAATTTCACCACTTTTGCAGTAAAATATTTTTATACAAGAATCCATTTCATGTATGGGAGGCCTTAGAGATGAGGAAAAACTATGTTGTGTTTGGTCCTAACTCCGGGAGGGGTATGCCGACTTCTGGGGGCCATTGTCGCAGTACTATGTGTCACGAGTTCGAGTCCCGATCCCGGCAACCTTTGCTGGGTGTCACTCAACATCTCTCTCTCCCCATTTCCTGTCAGTCTGTACCATATCAAATAAAGGCAGAGAAATCCTCAGAAATATCTTAAAGAGCTTGTAGAAATACATTTTTGGCCATGGACCCCAATCTAAAAATATTTTGTACCAGGGACCCCCTATACTCCTTGAAATCAACAGATCCACAAGCTCTCAACGTGCTGTGATTTGACACGCTGTGAGCTTGTTGATCGGCTATTTTCAAATGGCCGATCATTCAAAAGTGGTTAAACAAATTTTGACGCTATATTAAAACTAAATGTCTGGAGACCCCATGCAATGCCTTCAAGGACCTCTGGGTGTCCCCGAACCCCCTTTGAGAAACACTACTGTAAGTGATTTTTGTTAAAACAAAAAGTATTTAAAAAAAAGTTCAAGCTTGATATTGTTTGATATTTGTTCTATATTGTTATTACTCATTGCTATTGTGTTTGTTCCGTAACAGGAGTCTGCCTGTTTCTCCAGCTCTTTAATAAACAATAAATAAACAGTTAGGAGATCAGCTTCAACTTTTGCAGTTTTACACTGCTCATTTTGTGTCATCACTTTCAGTTCCAAATGTTTATCCTGTATCTTGTTTGAGTTCTCTCTCTTGATTGGATAACATTGGTATCCCAACCTCAAAACATATTTTCTGTTAAAGAGCTGGAGAGACATGGAGACCCCTGTTACTGAACACTATAGCAATGATTACTATCGGAATATAGAGCTATTTAACACATACACTATTTAAAAAATGATACTAGTACGGTACTTACACAGGGAACTGGCTGACGGCAAGTATTTGTTTTCCTCCATTACAAGCAGGAGAGTGAAGGGGAGTGGGAATGTTTAAACAAGAATATGATTGATTGACAGCTCTCTTCGTCATTGGAGCACTGAAAATACATTAGTAGCTCGTCACACATGTGTCAGTTGTCAGTTTGTATCTTCATGTCGTTGGCTTCCATTGTAAATTACATAGGGTATTCTTTGTTGGTGGCTATTATGGTTCCACTTGGTTCCATTGGTGTCCTTTTCAAAGTTAAATTAAAGTACAATGTCTGTACAATATATTGCACAGTGAAACAGCTCTCAAATTCAATCTAGGTGCTTGGGTCACACAATGGACAATGTTAATTAGTGTGACACTTGCCAGCTTTTGTAAACTATGTTGAGGTGTGAACTTAAGGTTGTTTTTAATCAATGCATGTACGTGTGTGCTCCTGAAAAATCTTCGGGTGGACGCTGTGGTACAACGTGCAATGACCAATGCAACAATGGCTAGGCTACAAGTCGTTAATTAAAACAATACATATATTGTCATACCCCTGTATTAACTCTGAGGACCCCCTAGTGACCCGGGCCCAGACCCCCTGTTGAAGACCCAAAATGTGGTCTATGAAACAATACTTGAAGGAGAGGACATTTCACAGTACAGAACAATGAACACTGTTTTCATGCCGAGGCATGATGCAGTCACTGCACAGGAAATGCGATTACCACACACTTCCACCCCGCCCGCATAATAATGTAAATGCATTTTTAGACACAATGGATAATATTATCACTGTCATGTGGAAACCTCCTATGTCCAAAACTGTTATGTTACTCTTTAGGAGATGGGGGGGAAAAACACAGCCTTCCAATAGATCCATGTAGTTATTATTTAGTCACAAGCTCTTTTTGAGGATACAAAGTTAGGTTTAGGTTAGGTTTAGTCAGAAGCACTTTTTTATACTTTTCAATGGTTCAATATTTGTAAAACCCACACATCCCAGAATAGGTACACTAGTAGGGCTCATTTGGTTAAACAGTGTTATAGCAGAAGGGAGGCGGAGATACAGGATTCCAGAGACACCTGCTGGTACATAAGAAACATTTCAAATTACAACCACTATATATTTACACTGACATTACAGTAAATGCTAATTTGCTTAAATTGTAATTGTAAAACAACACTGGTGTTGATAGAAACCAGTTTTAAGTTATTGTGAAATGGTACAAATATGGGTAAGACCAGATAAGCATAGGTTTCATTCTTACTCCTTTTCGAACCATGACTGTAATTGTTGTATTGATTATTACACCGGGGCTCCACCGGGCGCGTCAGCGTCTCCGTCTCCGTCAGGGAATGTTCCCTTTTTAATCAATGAAAGGTGGCTCCACTGCCCGCCTTGCGTTGCGTTGCGTGACTCCATTCAAATTTCCCCGGTTCGTTTTTTGACGCACACGACGGAGCCCCGGAATTATTGTGCATTATCTTTGTTTTTTTATGTTCGAAATGCAAATGAATGTCCTATTTCATCATAGTGTCGCACAAAAGTAGTGAAAATGGCTGATCTACAAGCTCACAACTGGGATGCAATGTGAGCTTGTATATCTGTTATTTTCACAACTTTAATGTTTTTTTATTTCATAATAAGGTTTTGGACCTACAAGGTTTCCACCAGTCAGAGATGACTTATTTTGTGCTGGTGTGCACAGGAGGCGTCTAGACGGTTCTCCATGCCGGCACCAGGGATGGAGAGTCAACTGAAGCAGGAGAACTTCATTCTGGGCAGCTCCACGTAAGACACTGCCCTTACCTTAGATGTGTGTGTGTGTGTGTGTGTGTGTGTGTGTGTGCGCGCGCGTGCGCGCGCGTGTGTGCGCGTGTGTGCACACGGCTGCGTTCCACACCCCCACAGGGAGTGCAGTGCCCGGTGTCGAGTCGGTCGGTTGTCCAGAACCACCACAAAAGCCTCTGCTCTGCTATATCTCCATATATGGAGCCGGGCCTGTTCTGACATCAGAACACTACATATTTGGGCATGCCTGACACAGAACATATATACCGGACCGGTAGATAAATAATAAAGGGACACAGGGAGACAGATACAGAAATCTCCATATATGGGCATAAAAGGGACACAGACAGATGGGTGTACTCTGACACGGGTACAACGGGTATTGCATAGATCTCCAACTTCCAGTCCATCATTACCAACTCTGTGCTCTACAGCCGGGCACCGGTCTGAAAATAAAAAGCATTTCTAAACTAGGCCTATGGAGAGCAATACTGGCCCATCTCTCCATTTATCAAAATGTATAAAAAAACATGTATCAAACACAACCCCTTAGATTTAGGCCATCAACCCGTCAGAGTTGACACTCTGTCTCAAAGACACAGCCCTGGAGCAGTTCCCTGTAGTGATCTCTGACATCTTGGTATAGAGGGATGGATGCCCGGTGCTGATCCATACCGGGGAAAGCCACATGCTTCTCATTGAGCAGGTGCTGCAGCCTCAGGCCATCCTCTCCACAGTCGTACAGCACCAGCAGTATGTTGGCGGTGTAGGGTAAGAACTGGCTGGTGCGGAACGAGCGCTGGGCTTGCGCGGCGTAGTTGGTGGAGGTCAGGCGCTGGCTGTCGTTGAAATAGCCCAGAAGGGTCAGCAGTGGCAGAAGTGTCTCCGCGTGGCCGACCTGGATGGTCACAGCTTCGGACACCGCGTTCCCCAACCCATTCTCACTGGCCGCTTTGTCCAGTCGACCAAAAACGTCATGGAAAAGAACGCAACTTGACTTGCTGTTGATGGGATGGCCATAGCCTCTTTTCCAAAAGTGCTTCAGGTCAAGGGCATACTCCAGAACCTGTGCATCAGCTGTGTTGAAGAGCTGACACCAGGGGGAATTCTCATTCTTAATAGAAAACTCATAGGCACAGAGGTAAAATGCGGCTTCAGCTATTTCGTCAGTGATGAGACTGTGCGGGACATGGAGACGGTCTGCGATCCTCTCTGTGACCTGCATCATCTCTGGTCCCGAGTTGAACTTGTCGACTTCTTCAGTGGCCGACGGGTTATCGTCAACATCCCTCAGAAACTTAGCACACCCATCAAAGAATCTCATCAGGGCATCGTTCACTTCATGGTCAAACTGTTGGTCATCAATATCCCACAGTTCTGTCAGACCTCTCTGGAAGGACACAGTACTGTCGATACACCTGTGCTTTGAGCTGGTGATGAACCTCATGTGTCCGCCTCGAAGCTTCTCTTCTGAAATCAAGGAAGGGAACAACTTTGACATCCTGACAGCCAGATGTTTCAGATCATTCACACCCTTCTCCACCAGGCGGCCATCCATGTCTTCAGTGTACCACATCCTCCAGCGGTTTTTTACTTCACGCAGCCATCTCTCTCTACCAGAGGCATTGTGTAGAACCAGGTTGTATACTCGGTGCATCTTCTCAACATTTTCGGGCGTTGGATACCTTGTGCCATGTCGTATTATGGCGGTCAGATGAAGTGTCCGGCATTCCGCAGATGGGAGCTGAGATGTGTTCACAGTAAGGATGTCCTCAATGAGATATGGATTCACTTCCTCATACCTCCCTTTCGTGCTGAAATATTTGGCAATCATTGGTATACTTGACACACTGCCTGACATGAAATAATCAGTAAAACAACATGAAATCACACAGATAAAGAAATGAGCAATTGTGAATTTAAAATAAAGGGTAAACATCATTCCCAAGTTGGTATATTCCAAACTCTGGCGCACAATGATGTCCTTCCTGATTGACGAACCACTCACAATCGTTTTTCAACCTGGGTGAAAAATTCCAAGCCTCGGCTGGTTATCTAAGCCTAGGCCAAGATATTTGAGTCCACTAGGTGACACGTGAGTATCAGGGTTGTAAGGCCAAATACCTTGGTTGGCACAGAGGGTGCCAACCGAGGTAAAGGTTTGGAACTGCCGTGGAAGTGTACAAGGCAGAGCCTTGCAGAGGTACTTAAAGTACCTCTGTACAATATAAAAGAGAGACTTTAACCTAAATTTCACAAAGTACGGTACTTTGTGAAATTTAGGTTAAAGTCTCTCTTTTATATTGTTGGCTATATGGTGCTTGTGACATCCAGGTGATGTCACTGTGGGACAGCTAATAGTGCATCGTAGGAGATGAGCTTCCCTCCCTATAAATACACAAGAAACTAGATACTAGCCAAGGCTAGTATCGTCAGGGTTGGGACATCACTAGGCCTCCTCACTGGCAGGTGAGCCAGTTGAGTACAACTCTAAATGGATTTAAACCACAGTGGATCTAACAACACCATGGCTACATGTGGATCTCAGACTTCATGTGGCTAGTCTTTGATGTCAGTCATCTATGACGTTTCTATGACGTATGTAAGCTGTATAAGCTTGGCTTATTGTGGGGCCTTCTCTCTGGACTTATTGTGGGGGCTTCTCTGGACTTATTGTGGGGGCTTCTCTCTGGACTTATTGTGGGGGGTTTTCAGGGCTTAGCATGATATTTTTGCATAGCTTCGTCAGAGTATGTCGAGCTAGGCCGCCGCCCAATGGGCCCGTCTATAGTATCAAATGTAATAACCCATTAAAACGGGGAAAGCATCTGTGTCATTTTTGAGGGGAGCCTCCTATATACAGGTTTAATGTTTGTAGAGGGGTGCTAGCCCCTCCTATATACAGGTTTAATGTTTGTTTTTAGTTCAATGTTTGTTTTACATCATCATGTTGTAAGATGATAAGAGCGCCCCTCACTTCACACAGGTGTGATTTTTGTGCATATGCCCAGCTTTGTGTGTTTGTGTGTACCAAATTTGAGATGATTTGATTGGCTGAGAGGGTGCAGTACTTAGTTTAGACAGTATTTGGTTTAGACATTGTCATTGGTTAGACCAGTCATTAGTCCTACAACTACAACCTAAACCTAACCTCCCACGGGGCAGCACACCTAAACCTTAACCCATGTCTAACCAATGACTAGTCACTCTAAACTAAGTATGCACCCCTGGCTGAGCACGGAATGTGATGTATGATAACGAGTGTGTGTGTTTTTAGTTTTAGTTTTTTGCGTTGTGTTACAAGCTCACATCGCAATCAATCTGTTTTATACACATTTTCTCTTCTGGGGGTCCCTGGCAATCCCTGGCAATAAACATTTTCAGATTGGGGGTCCGCTGCCAAATGCATATCAATTTGGGGGTCCTTGGCACTAAAGTTTGAGAACTACTGATTTAGATGAATGTGACCCAAAAAACTACTTTCTTGGCCTACTGTCATGCACATGACATATGCCACCGATTTGTCCAGCAGGTCACAAGATTAGGCCTGTAGGCACAAAACTCGGGCACAAACTCACACAATCCTGGCAAGGATTCAGCTCAAGTGACTCCCCAGTTTGTGCAGGATGCCAGCCACGCAGGGACAAATTAGTCTGTTTAATTGTGGACATTCCTGTATGGTCTCATGACTGTGGTTCACACTGCTGGCACTATGGTTTGTCCGGCTGAATGACTGGCACTGCATGTCTGCAGACTGCAGCTGTTGCTGGTTCCATCATGTGAGCCTGTGTTTTCTTTAAGCATCTACTTTTCAGCAGCACTTCGAAGCACAAAGTTCCAAAATTGGGTTTGAGAAATGCAATAAAAGCTGATTCTGACAATATAGAACTTATTTTTAAAACAACCTTTCTTTAAAAAAAATCTAACTTCCTGTTGATTTTGTCTAGGTTTTCTTCCTAATAAAATAGCTAAATCAAGGAATCAATCGAGGATTATTATTACTTAAACTGGGAACCCCAACAATGAATAATTGTAATAGACTCTACAACTCCATGTTACTATGTTCAATAACGGGGCTCTTTTAGTAACCAGAAGATAAATATTGAACGCATGCATGACGTGGAACTGTGTTGTTTTTTTACAGCATGGACCAAGTGAAGGGGGTTCTGACAATGCAGGGAGAGGCCCTGACGCAAGCTGTGAGTGACACACCCCGCACCCACGCACACACAGTTGTCCTCATCCTATATTAAAATTGCCTAAAGGGTGGTCGACAATGGGTTGGTGGGCGACACAAACCATAATATGCAGATTTGCAGACTTGCACCGCACCAAACTTGGCACAAACACTGTGTTGCGGGGTCTGCCATTGGGGCCACATGTGGGCCCCCAACGGCCATGTTAGGGGTCCCCAGGACACTATTGCTCCAATCTGCACAACACTTGACACAAACATTGTTCTGCCATGACAATAGCTACACACCTACACCAAAGAAACCCTACATTGCACACATATTGGGAGCTACAGCTGTGTTACAACAGTGTCTAACATTTCAGCTGAAACAATGCAACCTGTAGCTAAACATATATTTATTTATTTTTTCTGCAATAGGATATCAACCTCAAAGTTGCCAAAAGTAGTCAAGCACTTCACTTTCAGTTCCGGGAGGACAAGCAATGGAAACTACAGCAGGTACACTATAATAATGTATTATTATTAACAGGAATGACGTTTACATTTCTTACTATTGCACCATAAATATTAATTTGTATTATTATCAGATACTGTTTATATTGCACACTTACTTTATGACTGTGATCGGGCAGAGTATCCCCAGATCGTATGTTTGTGAAAAAAGCCCATGTACAACACATCGCATCACAATGCTTTGTGACCTTGATCGGATCTTTATGTTTTGAAAAAGGTTTACAAAGATTTATGTAAACCTTTTTCATGCTGTGACCAGGGCGTTTATTTATGTTATGCTTATGAGGTGAAGCGTGTGTCTGTATACAATCATTTGTCGGGAAAATTAAAGCAGACACATTTTGTTTTTGTACACTATACCATATCTAAAGAGCACAAAATATTAATCTGACCGGGCACTATTGGTTGTCAATAATAATCCTCTGTTAAGTGTCGGGATGACAGCCGATACAAAGTTTGAGATACCCTACTTGACATGGCCTTGGTTGTGTCTCCTGCTTCAGATCCAGGACGCCAGGAACCATGTGAACCAGGCTCTGCAGCTGCTCAGCAGCCGAGATGAGAGCTACCACTTCAAGACTGGAGCTGAGGTCAACAAGGTAACGTCTCTCGACCTCTCTCTCCGTCAGGAGAGGGAGAAAAGGACAGCCTATGGCCTTTACCATTACAATTTACAATTTAGGCATTTAGCAGACGCTCATAGGCGGCGGGTGTGTAAGGCTAGGGAAGGCTTAGCCTTCCCAAAAATTATGCTGGGTATTTTTTTAAATATATACAATATATGTGCGCAGCATTATATAGAGACTATTATGTGTGTGTAGTGTGTGTGTGTGTGTGTGTCTTGTCGCTGCTCCCTGGTGATCGCTGATCGGGTAGGTAGGCTATACAGCAACTGGCCTAATCAGCATATGATTGGCTACTATTGGTATGTCTGTAAACCTCGTCCTTCCAGTCGCTTTGTAGCAAACAGTAGCGCGCGCTGGTTTGTTTTGGGAAACAGCAAAATGCTAAATGTATTTTTCAAGGCAAAGATAAAGTAATTCAGAAGAAGAAGCTGTGACTCCTGTGAGTCGGCTGTCAGAACTCAGCACCACCAGTCCCGCACGGTTCACAGTTCACACCACTGCAGCAACACTGACACGTTCAGCGGAGAGGCTGCTGTCTCTGTGCTGTCTGTGGAGAGCCATGAGCCGCGACTCCCGGGAGGGGCAGCAACACCGCCGGGTAATCTACACAGACTAGTGAGACTACACACTGACTCGAGAAAAGACCCATATCGTCCAAAATAGGCTGATCAGTCGTTGTCTGTGTATAGGCTAATTAATCTGTAAAAGTATGCTAAATAACTCATTTTTAGACCATTTGGGAAATAAAGAAATAAATAAATCTGCGGCCTCGCTTCGCTCGGCCGCGAGAGTCCCCCCCCCCAACGCAATTCTGTAGCCTACCCAAAGGTAAAACGCACCCGCCGCCTATGCAGACGCTCTTAATCCAGAGCGATTTACCATGAACTGAGGTTGTATTGTTTGTGTTGCAGCTAATGGATGCAGTGATGCTACAGCTGACCAGAGCACGCAACCGTCTCACCACCCCGGCTACCATGACCCTGCCTGAACTGGCTACCAGTGGGCTCATGGTAAAGTATACGCACACATACACAGTTTACACACACACACACACACATTGTACTATTAGAATTTGAACAAGAGGGCCCCTCTTGAGCTGCACTGTGAACTAAACGTGTGTACTTTTGATACCGGATATCTTATGTATTCATCTTTTTCCACCATTTTTTTAGAGTAGCAGATGTACCTCTTCACAATAAAAGTATTGCATCTTCACTTAAAATACTTTTGTTGATGCAATGTTCAGTCGCTCTGAAACATTACATCAATAAAAGTATTGTAATTGAAGTGGGAGTCCCCTTTTTCCTACTCTTCCAGTTCATTGCTCCGACACACCTGTCCCTCCAGCTGTGTGCAAAAATACTTTTTTTTTCAATCTTTATAGATTTTGAGTTCTGACCTCTGCCCAGCACCTGCAGTTTTTTAGTGAGTGGATGTGCGTGCTTTATTATTGTTGTTTTCTATACAGTAGGCAAAGTTGACATTTCTAACTTCCGTTTTATTTCTGTGTCTCTAGAAAATGTTCAGTCCTCCCATGCCCGGGGATGTGATGGTGAATTTCTACATTAACCTGAGTAAACTGTGTCTGACTGTCTACCAGCTTCATGTGCTGCAGCCTAACGCCACCAAGGTAAGCTCTGCACCACTGTAGAACCATGAGCCACCACACATACTAGACCTGCCCACTGGGGTAACTATAGGGGCCATGGTGGACTGTGGACAAATTAGACGTTAAACGTTACCACTCAAACTGAAAAACAAAAGATCGCCAAAAAATGCTTAAATCAACTTTCCCGAAGCTTTCCCGGACCAGATGGTCCCATATGCCCCCAACTACAAGCATGTTTATCCCGATGATGGTGGCAGAGTGACCTGATGAAACAGACCAGACCATTGTGGTGGTGTCCAACTTGTACATTAGTGCCCCCCCCCCCCCCCCCCACACACACACACACACACACACAAGTAAATTATAGCTTCTTGAATCCAATCCATTTGGTTTCATTTGCACACCCTCAAAGTAAAATTAACACTCAGGATTTCATGGTGTAGATTGGGGGGTCCGGGGACAAAAGCACGTTATCAAACCGGGGGTCCTCAAAATGAACATGGTTGAGAATCAGCATTGTAAACCATTATGGTTCTGTTGTTTTTCTCTCTGACAGAACTTCAAACCGTCTGGAAGTTCAGTCTTACACAACCCTGGAGCCATGTTGTAAGTAATGGTTAATCATTATACATATGCTTTGGTCCATGTTGTAGTAATGGTTAATCATGATACATACGTATGATCTGGTCCATGTTGTAGTAATGGTTAATCATGATACATACGTATGATCTGGTCCATGTTGTAGTAATGGTTAATCATGATACATACGTATGATCTGGTCCATGTTGTAGTAATGGTTAATCATGATACATACGTATGATCTGGTCCATGTTGTAGTAATGGTTAATCATGATACATACGTATGCTCTGGTCCATGTTGTAAGTAATGTTTAATCATGATACATACGTATGATCTGGTCCATGTTGTAAGTAATGTTTAATCATGATACATACGTATGCTCTGCTCCATGTTGTAAGTAATGTTTAATCATGATACATACGTATGATCTGGTCCATGTTGTAAGTAATGTTTAATCATGATATATACGTATGATCTGGTCCATGTTGTAAGTAATGTTTAATCATGATACATACGTATGATCTGGTCCATGTTGTAGTAATGGTTAATCATGATACATACGTATGATCTGGTCCATGTTGTAGTAATGGTTAATCATGATACATACGTATGATCTGGTCCATGTTGTAGTAATGGTTCATCATGATACATACGTATGATCTGGTCCATGTTGTAGTAATGGTTAATCATGATACATACGTATGATCTGGTACATGTTGTAAGTAATGGTTAATCATGATCCATATGCTCTGGCCCATGTTGTAGTAATGTTTAATCATGATACAGTACATAGCTCTGGTCCAGGGTTACTAGGGGCCCAGGGGGGCATTTCAACCACTTTAACCATTATTTTATACTTTGGTTATTAAAAAATAGAAGATTCATCGCTATATACTGTATTATTCAAGCTCCTAGCACGTCACTTCATGCCACACTATGAGGTTGTAGATATACTATTTATCTATTTTGTTTTATCTTGAACATTTGTGCAAATCTTACACCTGAGTGTTGTGTTTTTCCCTGCAGTGAGCTGAACAACAATCGGTTTGAGGTGAGTCACGTGCACAAGGTGGAGTGTGTGGTGCCCTGGCTCAACGACACACTGGTTTTCTTCACCATCTCCCTGCAACTATGCCAGCAGCTCAAAGACAAGGTGGGTAATGTCCATTTATTTATTTTTCCATGACCTCTATTTTATTCAGGGCATTGACAGCAAGCTCTGTTTTTCAAGGACGCTCTGGTCACAGCATGAAAAACAAGTACAGTTATAAAGAAAACAATACAACAATAACAGACATTTAAGCAATTGAAACAAATCACAGCTGCAAATAAATATAGGGTAAGGGATACATGCAACGGGTGCAGTCACATGACCTATCCTCAACCCTAAATGTCTCTATGGAGACCAATCAAACCAGTTTCAGAGAGTCCTGAAGTCTGTTCCATGTGTGTGGAGCATAATAAATTAAAGCAGTCTTTCCTTGTTCACTGTTAACAGAACAGGGTCTATGAAGCACACACTGCCATCTAGGAACCCAAAGATGTAAGGTACAAGCTGCAGATATCTTACTATAATTTTAGACATGTCTGTCTGTCATACACCCCCTGCACTGGCTTGACCAGTTGATCTGCATTTTCACTCGGGCATTGACATTCCATTATGAAGGGCATCTTCAAGGCCTTTTTTCAATTTAACAAATTCAATGCGGTTTATTAGCGTTTTTCACCAACTCTGTTTAACTAGTACCGTTTCTGCCGTCATTACGCATGCGCACCGTTGACGACACAAATGTGGGTACGTCGTGTTACAGCAGTTGGTTGCCTATGGAAATCAGTTACCTCCTGTCGCCTCCACTACGCAGGTCACAGAATCGCACCACTTCACAAAGCTGCTGTAACACGCAGATTGTCTGGGTTACCGTCCTATGTCACCGCCCCTTTCATAGTTTTCGTGACTCATGGACACAACGCCTCCAAAACCACTCAGCTTCAGCAGAAAAGGGTACATTTCACAGCAACACGCGACCCCAGAAGACTATTAGTAACTCAATGTATAGCTCAACATCAGTGGCGTGCACATAGACACCTTTCCCCTCTGGACAAATGTGCCCTTTTTGTACAGTGTACACTGTACAGTATGTGGACCATGGTGACATTGATCAATTCTTGATAAAATATTATTTAGGCCCCAAAATCTATAAATCTCACACTATTACGGCAACCGGCCGGTTCCACGCGCTGCACAAGTTGCCCTTTTTTTGCGCTTGAGTTTTATATATAAAATATTTACAAATGTAGCAGGACACGGGTGTGTGTCTTGCAACGACAGGTTGTGCGAGTGCTAATGTGCGTTTGCGTGTGACGTCCGCAGACTGGTCGCAAGCACGTGCGTGCGTGTGTTTATGTGTCGGAGAGAGAGACCACATGCCTAATAATATAAAATTTGTGCCCTTCCCAATCTCCCTCCCCCAGACTGATTACACCTCAAAATACATTAATCAATAATATGATCTATTAAATCACATTAACCACATTGTACATCATTTGTTGTTCATATATTCTAACGGGTAAGGACTAGTGGTAATAACACAGTAGTAAACACATTTTATCATGTGGTATATGTGCGCACACATACACTCGATGTGAATGGGCGGAGAAGTTGGGATTCTTGCATATTTAATTTGCTGCGGTTTGCCTTCACACTGCTGTGTCAAGTGCTGCAAGTGCAGCAAGGAAACGAAGCAGGGAATTGTATCAATGTGTTCAATTCATAAAATACACAGTGAAAGCTATGGTGTTAAAAAATATACTTTGAGTAATAGTTAGGATTTTTTACGTAAAGTGAGGGTAACGGACTGTGTGTGTGTGTGTGTGTGTGTGTGTGTGTGGGTGTGTGTGTGGGAACATGAACGAGGCATAGCTACTCCAAGAGTCCCATTGATGATCCGATCACCATTAGCCTACAATTATTATGCATATGCCATGTTAGCTATACAGTTTATAAATCATGCTGAGCTAAACATGTGTTTTAATTTTGAAGTAGGCCTATTTATATTTAAACAAGATGAAGAAAGTCTCCACTCGGATCCCCACACACAGTTACAGCCCTCCATCTTTACGCATGACAGACAGACAGAATATTCTGTACACTGCAGTGTTTTTTCCTTAAGCAATAGATTCATGTGCTCGTCCTCATATTTCGATGAGGGCTTCGGTCTCCTTATTTGACCACGTCACATGGTAACCTAACGGGACATCTTTGCGGTGCGTAAAATGAATATCCCTTCTCCGTCTCAAACTGTGTTTATCTCCTCACCCGCCACATTGTTTGCTTCATTTCCTTTATTGCGGATTGCATTCACACCTGCACCGAATCGTAATCAAGTGCGATTGGAAGCGAAGCAAAAACCCCGTTTTTGGTCGGAGTAGAATGCGGTTCTTTGATGCGCATTAGGATTCGAATGATGCTTCACACCTGCCAAACGAAGCACACTTTCCGACAATGTGCAGCAGGATTCGTTTTAATCGCAGTAAAGCTTTCTGGTGTGAAGGTCACCTTAGTCTTAGTCAACAAAATTAACTAGTTTTGAAGTTGCTTGATTATAATATTATATATGATTATATTTATTATTTAGATCTTTGATTGACAAGCACACGCACGGTAGGTAGGTAGGTCTGATCTATATAAGCCAGTTGAACGCCTTCAACAGATGGATTTAATGAGTCCTTTCTCCTTTGGTTCTTTCCTTCCAGATATCCGTCTTCTCCAGCTTCTGGAACTACAGACCTTTCTGATCCAGCAGCCAGCGTCCACAGCGGCTGCTGTCCTGTCATTGTGTTCAAAGTGTTCACAGTGTTGTATGATTTGCAGATGATCCTTCAGTGTTTTATCGTTCACACATGTCAATACAGTAGGAGAGAAGGGGACCAGTCATCGTATTAGCTCAGCTGTGTTATTCCTCAAATGCTGCCTAGGTTGTATGACTTAAAAAAAACAAAAAAACTTGAACTCCATTGTAAATGGAGAAAATGATGAGACTGCTTTATTTTTGGATGCTTAATGTTGTTGATGTTGTCTTTGTTTGTTTTGTTTTTTGGGGGTGGGGGGAGTTTGCATAAAGCACTGGTTCTCAACGTTGGGTCTGGGCTACAGTGCAGTTTGGGGTCCCAGATATTTAAATAAATAAATAAATATCAAACTGGGATCCTTGAAATCAATTAAAATTGTATCACTCTTGGAGTTACAGACCAGCAAGGGTCAATTTGGACGTCTGTTGAGAACAAGTGGTTAAATAGTATCAGTTTGAACTGGTGTATTGTCGTGAATTGTGAAATGATCAACCTATGTGAAACTGACTGAGTTTAAAGTCTAGCAATTGTGAACGGAGGGTCTTGTGATCTCAAGAGGACATAACATCTTGGGTCTTATTTTCAGTACTTTAAGTGTTTTTTGTTTAGTTAAAAAAGTTGAAGCTCTATTCAGATTATAATCATTGCTATATAGATCATTTTGTCCAGCAACAGGGGTCTCCCCATGGTCCCAGCTCTTGGTTAACAGAAAAAGATTTTGGGTGGAATACCAATTTCATCCAATCAGGAGGGACAACCCCTCAAATATAATTTATAAACATCAATTTAGTTTTAGCTGCCTCATATATTGGTTTCAATCTCACTTCTTTGGGACCGGAATCCTGTCTCTCTCCTAATGTGATAAAATTGGTATCCCGACCTGTAAATGTATTACAGGGAGACTCCTGTTACTGAACAAACACTGCATAATGATTACTATCACAGTATGGAGCTATTTAACACTAATTCTAACAGAAATATATTTTGTTAAAACCCACTGGTTGGAGGACATTTAAAAGGTCATGTGTGTGAGTTGTTGTTGTACATCATATCATTCCAAACTATGTTTTGTATTTATTTATTGAAATTATCTGTATTTTGCACTCATGTTTTACCTTGATGATTTCCTGTAAACCAAATATTCATTCCAAACATTATTTTAGTAAGTGTTAAAACTATATATCATGCAAATAAGATGTGGAAATTATAGTCTATAAATAAAGTATACTGATATAAAAAATATCCTGTTCAGTGAGTGATATGTGCACATTTGCAAAATGTAAGTAAATAAACTCATTATGCACTGCCTTACACTGGTTTACTGAAATCAGGTCCAGTGAAAAAATATATATATACTGTATATCCATATTTTATTCCAACTCGTAGCGACTGGCGAGACTAAAAACAAACAGGTGGGGGACCAAAACAAAGCCGAAAACCACAAACGGGAACATGATCATTATGAAAAAGACCCAGATTTTCAGCTGTGTCGTTCCAGATAAAATAAATATCATCGATGTATTCTTGGTAGGAGAGTATGTGAATGGAAGGGGTTAACCCCAGAATTTGGAAAGTTCCAACAAACCCATATAGAGATTGGCTGTACTTTTAGTTTGTAGGTAAAAAATATTGTTTTACATTTAAAGTAATTAGTCGTGAGAACGAGTTCAGTCCGTACTGGGTTTGTCCAAAGGATTACAATTTACAATTTACAATTTACAATAATTTTTAAAGGATCCCTTTTCTGTCTGAGAAAATAGTTAACAGCCTCAATACCACCACTGACAACCACTGACACAGGCTGACAACATCAAGTGTGACCAAAAGACAATCAGAGGGTACATTTATAATAGCTTTCAATTTTTTGATAAAATCAATAGGATACGGAGAGAGATACGACCCATGGTTCAAGTAATCTACAAAGGTGGAGACAATTTTGTCATTAAGTCATTAAGTGTCTGTAAGCTGTGAGCATTTGTGTGTGTCATGAGGTAAGGCGTTAATATGACAGTGTACAGTATACTGTAACTGAACATTTAATCCAAATAAACTTCCGAGTTGGCACTGAACAACATGGCATTTTATGACAAAAATGTGAAAGTTGCAAGTTGCACAAGGACATAACACATTGCACTTCCTGTATGTCATATTTAGCCTTGCGTAGCCTGGTTCCATAAGAATCTGATTGGCTCGTCACCACTTCCGCCGTGAAGTTCTCCCACAATTGAGAGGGGCCAGACCTAATCTAACTGGGGCAATATGCATTGCAAAGGCAGATGAAGGCCGGCTATGCGAGTCGTCTTCACATGTGGTTGGCTAGGGCTGTCAGGGGCTCAGGACGTGCAGTGTGCACACACTTTGGGCAGGTGCCCTAGATTCTAAACACACATGCACAGTTAAATTGACCTATTGACCTTAATCAAAGTATAGGTTCTGCTACGAGGTGCAGAAATGTGAACTTGTTATACTATGCATCAAGGCAAGACTGATAAGTCTGCAACAAGACAACACACGCGTCTCAGAAACTGAAGAAATCTGCTGCTGTGCATTATTTAAAGTGTTACTTATTTCAGAGTGCTGATGAATTTGCTATCTAGTGCCAATTGGCACAGCATCTGTACAGACTCTGCAGGTCTTCAAATGATTGGCTTAGGAATGTGACAAAAACTTATGGCTGGGGTGTGTAATCGATGGGGAAAAAAAGATTGAACTTATTAGTGAAATAGTGAACTATTCGTTACTTACAAACCATTAAAATAAGGATTTTCAGAAACATCTACTCTACAGTATGTTGAAATGGAACCAAAAAGTTATCTTGAAACTTGAAAAACATGGTAACAAACTGTTGTACTCTATTGGAATAAGCAGCACTTACATGAAGCTCAACTGCACTTTCACTCATTGCACTGTAATCTCCCAATCGCCGACAGTATAGCCTACTGCCATCACCCGTTTTAAATCTTAGATCTGGGACATAATTGAATTAATGATAGTGTCAGGGGACCAGGTCCGGGTACCAAAGTATAATTTGTTTTTCTCTTCAAAATAAAAGTGAGAAAACAAGAAAGTCATGTTTTACAATACAATATAGCTATTCAAAAATAGGATTTATATTAACTTATTGAAATTATCTTTATTTATGTATTACCAACCATAAAAACAATAACATTAATGTATTGTCAAACTACATACCAACAAGATGAGGACATTCCATTATATACTGTATATCTATAAAAATTAAAATAAATTAAAACATTCTGTTCAGTGAGTTATTTGACATTAACAAAGCATTTGTTTTAACATGAGTAAATAAAAGCATTACTGATATTATGCTATAGTTACTATGAATTTATAGTTATTATGAAAAGAGTATTCATTAGCAATAAAAAGGATAAGGATAATACAAAAGGATGCTAGTTCAATTTATTGTTCTTTAGCAGCATAGAGATATTCACACAATATTTTAATGGAGTGAATATCGAGTCACATATTGAGTCATGAATTCATGGTCAATATAATATTCAGATTGAATCTAAAACCAGTTGAATCACTGCATTGTGACCGCTGAGCAAAGTGCTTGTTATTATGGCACGTGAGAAAGTGCTGAACAAATACAGTAGAAACTATGATCTATTCTACAGAAATAAAAAACATTTTGTCGAAATTACAGCCGCCTTCAGTGTTCCAGTTCCATGTTTTGAGTCCGATCATATCATCAGGGTTCCAGAGCCATGTTTTCAACTCCAACTTTATGTCTCCGAGGCTGTTTAGTAGACAAGGAGCAATAAACAAACAAACAAATAAATACATCTTGGTTGGTGGGGGGGGGACAGGCATGGCCAAAGCATTTCCGGGCGTCCCCAGCCAAAAACTTTGAGAACCCCTTCACACTCACTCACTCCCCTCTAACCTTTTTCTGCTCTGTGCATTTGTGTTTGAGCGTGCTTGTGTGCATGTAAGTGCAGTGAATAGTACCTTCTCATCAGCACAGCCGCAGCAGCAGAAACAGCGGATGAGAACCAGGCTGATCAGCAGGAGAACCACACCTTCACACATAATGTAAACAGTGCACAACACATCCATTAGATGAAGACAAGGCAGGCAGTGGCAGTGGTACTAATATGAATGAGACCTATTGAGACATTTTGATTGTGCCTCTGGCCAGGTAGGACACCTACTGGTCGGCAAGAGGTACTGTTCTGAAGAGCAGTGTTGGACAGAAGTGTAACAATACAATAGCCAACAGTAATAATGTTAGTTATTATAGTATAGTTATTAATCCACGTAATGCTGAGTTACTGCGATACAATGAATGAACGTGATTTGTTTTTGACTGAGACTAAATTAAGCCTAGAATTAATCTATAGCCTACTCCATCCATGCACAATCTGTCAGCACATGCTTGTCGAGGTGTTCTTGTCATATGTGCCCCCTCTTGCCAAATTATCGGAAAACAATGTAGTAATGCAACTTGTAATATCAATATTTTAATCTCAATTAATTACATATTTATTTATTTTAGCCAGATTAATTTTAATGTGCAACATTGCTTTCTCACTCACCAGTAAACAAACCAACATTCAGTATAAGTAGTCGATTGCCAATAAAATAATAATAATAATAAATAAATAAAAGAAGATCTGAAAAATATCCATCTAGGGTACATTGAGAACAGATAAAAACTGATGACTTATTTGGGATTAATTGTGCGATTAACTAGATAAATCATGTGATTAATTAAATTAATCGGTGGACAGCACTAAAACAATATTAAAAGTTTTATTTATCTGCCCTGTGCAATTTATAAACAGGGACTGATTAACCCCCATGAGGGCCCCTGGGCCAGTTTTCTTTGGGCCCCCATAGTGCGCGTGCGTGTGATGTAACACAATCAACAGCCAATGAAGGTCCCCAGGAGCTCTTTTCAGGGCATCTAACCCAGTATAGTGCAGTCCAGTTTCCCTGAAGGGCCCCTGAGAGCCAAGGACCCCTGGGCCGAACAGCAAAAGGCTAATTTGACCCTAATTATGAAGCCTAACTAAGTGGCAAACAGAAATAAAATTTGTAACGTTCCATGTTCATTCCAAAAAACAGAATGAAATCGTTAATGAAAATTATTTGTGTGACAATTAATCATAACTTAAATTTGTAATGAGTTAATAGTTTATTTCGGTGCTTTACAGTTACATGGTAACGCATGTGACAGCCCTAACTAACTTACCAATAAAGATAAAGAAGACAGCACAGGAGCCGATGTCCCAGTCAGACTGGAAGAACTCTTTGGATTCAAACCTGGACACGATGTCATTGAACTGATCCTTCACCTCTTCTCCCAGATCCCTCTTCATCATCACTGGAGCACCAACTACACACTGCAAGCTGCACACACACACACACACACACACACACACACACACACACACACACACACACACACACACACACACACACACACACACACACACACACAGTAAATGGAACTGTAACTGATCTGTAACTGAGTGAATATTTACTCGTCTTAAACCTGTGATTTACAATGTTTATTCTGAAAATCAATGTAGGCCTAGGCTACAAAAAGTAAACTCGGTTATTATAGACAAATTTAGTCTATGACTAGATTTTCTCAAATTTAAATCTAGGAATTAAAATCCAGACTTATCTGGGGAAATTATGTTTTGCCTGATTTTGAAGAAGCACCAGCTTTCATTTGACCTCATTGGAAAAGAACAAAGAAGAGTAAAATAAACAGATTTTGCTCAATTACTAATAATCACATTTCAACATTATAGCCTAATTAATCCAAACAGTATACTGTATACATCAAATCTTAATCGGTTCTAAAACATACCTGTCCTTGTAGTTTTGTTTAGTTGCTTTCTTTCCGGGTAGAATCACCTGCTTTCTTTATTTCTTGACACACCTGTTGTGTTGACGGGGAATGTACTTTGCAGTACGACGGTCCCGCGCGCCAAAAATAACAGATCTACAAGCTGTCGACGCGTCACGACGCGACGCGTTGACAGCTAGTAGATCTGTTCCTTTTTCTTTAGCACGTGACACCCTCGGGCCAACGGTTGGGTCTTTGTGAACACTGCAGCAAGCAACCAAGCCCTTACCGCTTACCCCACTTCCTCATGCAGTGTCATAAAGTAAACAAAGAATTTAGTTTATAATCTTCAATTTGTAAGGGTAAAAGTTTAAAAGGAGGGGGGATAACAGCTACATATTATTTATTATTTCATACGGGGCCATAATGAAACTGTAGGATAGGATTATACATGTTTTACGTTGATCTTATGACTATATTTTACAAGTTTTGTCTTTTATGTAACATGAATGATAACCCATTGGGGCACTGTTTGTCCTCTTTTTGTTTGTCGTGTTTGTCTTAAAGTAGCCTACTTTGTATAATAATAATAATAATAATGTCTCAAGAGCTATGAGAACCCACAGAGGGCGCTGTTTTCCAATAGTTCTTTGTGCCGTTTCCCCTCAACGTCACACATACACATCCTGTTTACGTGGAAGCAGGAAGTGTCAGTGTCAGTGGTTGCATCTCTGGAGGAGTTTGGCTGTGTGGAGGTTGTGGATGATGTCGGAGGTTTCAGCTCAGTCCCTGCGGGTCGCGGAGATCCGGGACCCGGCGGCGCTGTTCGAGCGCTACAGCACGGAGGAGATCCGCGGCGTGGAGCGCAGGGTGCGCGGCGAGATAGAGCACAAGAAGGAGGAGCTGCGGCAGATGGTGGGCGAGCGCTACCGGGACCTGATCGACGCCGCCGACACCATCACCGAGATGCGGCAGTGCAGCGAGAGCGTGGTCCGCTCCGTGCGGGACATGAGCCGCTACTGTCACCACCTCAAACACCACCCGACTGTCCCTGCTGGGAGGACCAGCACCAACACCACCCTGAAACACAATGTAAGTACTGCTACTGTGTCACTGTCACCACCTAAAACACTACCTTTACAGTCCCTGTCCCTGCTGGGAGGACCAGCACCGTCCAACACCACCCTGAAACACAATGTAAGTACTGCTACTGTGTCACTGTCACCACCTCAAACACCACCTTACTGCTTGGAGAGACAACACCACCCTGAAACACAATGCAAGTATCGCTACTGTCACTGTCACCACCTCAAACACCAGTCCACCTTACTGCTGGGAGAGACAACACCACCCTGAAACACAATGTAAGTACTGCTACTGTGTCACTGTCACCACCTCAAACACCACACTGTCTAGTGATGTGTCGGTCACGAGCGACTCGTTCATAAGAGCCGATTCATTGCCGTGTGCGTGAATCGAATCGCTCACGTCTTGCAATGAGTCGGTTCACGGCCACTGTCACTGTCCCAGAGTAATCTAGTAAGAGAGTGGCGACACTAGCGTTGACTCCCATTTTAACAATGGAATGCGGAACTATAGCCTCCCTGTTGGGAGAGACATCACCAATACCACCCTGAAACACAATATAAATACTGCTACTGTCGCCACCTCAAACACCACCCGACTGTCCCTAACTGTCCCTGACCCTATTGCTGGGAGAGCCAACACCACCCTTAAACACAATGTAAGTACTGCTACTGTCACCACCACAAACATCAGTACACCACCTACTGTCTGTACTGGAATACACAACTGCTACTGTCCACCTCAAACACCACCCGTCCCTGACACTGTCTGTCTCTGCTGTATAGCCAGCTCCACCCTGACACACAAACGCAATACTACTACTGTACTGTCACCACCACCTCAAACACCACCCTACTGTCACTGTCCCTGTTACACACACGGATGTGTGTATGAAAAACCTATGCACAAGTGATTAGAGGTTATCCATTGCCTCTTAAGTTACAATTCCTTCCATTTGCATATTTACTGTTTCAAGCAGATAAATGTCTGCTATTACCTACCGGTACATTGTGTTTCAGGGTGGTATTGGTGCTGGTCCTACCAGCAGGGACAGGGCAGAGTGTCGAGTACTAGTGACACGCTTTGATCTCGCGACAAAGCGGGTGCCTATGGGCAGGTGCACCATCACTGCTATAGGGGTGGGCGATATGGTGATAAATAACGTATCGTGATAAATGTCTCCATGATATGCCTTTTCAGAGATATCGTATATATATATATGATACAGTGAATGCACATTATATGATTTTCAGTTCTATACCTTAATTTATACTTTTGTAGAACGACTGACCTGACACGTCACACCTGGAAGGTGATTGCAGATCATGACTAACATGTTATTAACTCACTTCTAAAATTATGTCAACTCAAAATACACAATAATGCATATTTTACATTTGACAGTAAGTATATACACTGGAACACTAAATGATGTTGATACATGTGTACTTTCTTATTGGCTCACATTTTGTCACCTTCCTGAAAATGTATTCTCTGCTAATCAAAGAGCTGGAGAAACATGGTCCTGTGGCTGAACAAACACAATGAATATAGTGCTTTAACCTTTTAACCTTTGTTTTAACCAAAAAGATGACACTTAAGGTCCCTGCACATTGCTGCGTTTTTCAGATTTTTAGCAGCGTTTTTCTGCCGGTAAATCAAATCAAAATATAAACACAATACTAACTAGAAAAAGTGCCCTTCCGGGCACAGGTCTCCACCAGGTTATCCACAGATCCGTGCAGTTAGAGGTAAAAACACTTTTCGGCCAGTTATAGCGCCACCTTGAGGCTGAGTTGAAATTGTTCATGTGGCATTTCGTCCTCGGCCTAGTGGGAATGTGGGTGCACAATTTCACGGAAATCACGCGATGTGTTCATGATTTGCAGCATTTTGTTTGAAACTGAGCACTCCTGTGAACTTTGGAAGCCAATCTTAACCAATCAGGATGGAGTCTGATAAATCTGAAAGACCCGTTTCGTTGAATGGCTCTAGAGAGACTGTGTACCAATTTGCGTGATGTTTGGACAAAATCTGTAGGTGTACTGTGCAAAAACTTGTTTTGCACAAAGCGGCCTCCTGGTGGCGCTATAACAGGCCGTTCTGGAAAGTTTGGGGCAGAGGTTCATGGTTGGCATCCAGGGAGTGTGTGTGCAAAATATGGCATTGAAAAACTTGTTTTGCACAAAGCGGCCTCCTGGTGGCGCTATAACAGGCCGTTCTGGAAAGTTTGGGGCAGAGGTTCATGGTTGGCATCCAGGGAGTGTGTGTGCAAAATATGGCATCGACCGGGTTAACGGTGGCCGAGATTAGCTGTTCACGGACACACGGACACACGGACGGACACGCGGACGGACGGAGTGCAAAACATACTCTCCCCACATGCCTTCGGCCTGGTGGAGACAACTAGGCTGCATCTGGTTTGTTACATTGTGTTCCATTGTTTCAGGAGCAGTGGCAGGAGAAGTTCTACACCATGGCGTCTCAGATCAAGCTGCTACTGGAGATCCCAGAGCGGATCTGGAGCTCCATGGAGTCGTGTCAGTACCTGCAGGCCACCCAGCTGTACCTGCTGTGCTGTCACCTCCACAGAGAGCTGCAGCTGGACACCAGCTCCACGGGGACTCACTACAGCCCAGTCCTCGCACGCTTCCCCATACTCATCAGACAGGTCGCCACCGCTGGACACTTCAGGTACTGCCTCTCTTCACTGCCCAAGTTTGAATTAAATTGACATACTAAAATAAATTGGCCAGGGGTCCCTTTTATCCGTCCACACCAAATCAGTTAGCCGATGTTGTACAATGATGTTGTACAATGATGCTGATGTACAAGGTCAAAATGTGTGGGGTTGCGTTGCTGTGACGCATTGTGAGCTTGTAGACAGAATTAAGGATGCTAGGGTTCATATTAGAGGTCTGCATGCCCGACAGACCCCGGGCCGACCCGTTGATTAGGGCCCGGCTTTGGCCATTTTTGTATTAATGCATGTAGGTCAGGCACGGGCCGGGCTCAGGCTCCTTAAACCTTACATGGGTTCGGCTCTCTGGCTTAAAAGTTCCAGACCCTTGTTAGGTTAGAGCAGGGCCGAACACCACAGGCCAGCCTCAGGTCAATGCAGAGCCGTAGTTCATACGCGCTTCATTCAAGCTTAAAACCACATTTAATTTTGTTTGTTTTGGAAATATGAGTGACTAGAGCACTAGACATGTGGTGAAGAGCTTATGAACCATGTGTGGGGTTTGGTATGAACAGGTCCACCATCCTCATGGAGAGTAAGCTAGTTCTGCGAGGACGGGCCATATCGGACCAGGCCATCGCTGAGGCACTGGTGTCCACCATGCTACTGGAGGACAGCTCCGCAAGACAGGCCCTGCACGACTTCCTATTGGCCAGGAAGGCCTCCATTCATCAGCTACTTAGCCAACCACAGCATGGTAAGAAGAGATTTCACTGAGCTCTCTCCTTATGTCGATCCCAAGTTGCACAGTCCTAGACCACCAATTACTTGGACTACCGGTACACTTATGCACAGAGCCTATATGACCAATCACAAAACGGTGTTCACAAACATGTATTAGAAACATTTTAAATATTGTTTTGGCATTTCCATATCTGCTAAGCATCTACAGATATTTACACAACTGCACGGGGAAAAGCAAAGTGGGGGGAGTCTGCCCCTATTATATGTTTTGTTTTTTTACATTAAACAATGAGTGTTATTTTAGTTTCAAAATGCACCACCTGTAATGTACTACATTTGCCTTGTTGTTCTGATTAACAACAAATCTGTTTCCATGTTTTAGTTTTTCTTGTTTTTTTATTCCAAACCGAATTGCCCCAAAATATGTTTTTGTGCCAGTCTGAAGTCGAACATAGTGGTGGGGAGGCGTAATTATGATGAATTATCCAAAACTCTTTCCGTCGTCTTGTCTCAGTGGCTGGAATCAAGGCCCAGGTGTGTAGCTTGGTGGAGCTGTTGGTGACCACGCTGTTCCAGGCCTACGCTGTCTTCTACCTCCCCCCAGAGGGCAGCCCCCGGCCTGGGGAAGGAGTGCTGGGCTGTGGCATGCTCTTCTCCACACTGGAGAACGTTACCACACCTACAGGTACAACATCTAGCGAGAGAGAGACAATATGCTAGATTCTCGTGTATTGTCTCTCTTTTTTTGATAAATAAATCAGTGCTATTGAACACCCTTTTCGTCTGTGTGTGTTACAAAATATTAAACTTATGAAAAGTATAAAAAAAAAAAAAAAGCGTTTCGGCCAAAAACAATGTTTTCTTCCTGAAAAATTACATTTTGGACTTAGGTGGGTTCTGCCTGACAGCAGAGATGTACATAAAAAGGAACCTGTGATCCAAGTAGTCACAAGCTCTTAATTTACAATAAGCAAGGTAAACGCATACATGCATAGAGACAGTGTAGTGGCTCAGTAATCTAAGATCATAGGTAAACCAAGAACCTAGCATCAAATGCTATATATATATATATATATATATATATATATATATAGAGGGGGGGGGGGGTACGCACCCAGGGTGCCGGCCCGATTCCGGCGAGCTGCCCCACGTCTGAAACGGTTGAGAAATGACAGAGTTACCATGTGGGGGTCCCTCTACTGTAGCCTCTACTGTACTGTAACTGTACTGTACTGGCACACCCAAAATCACCATACATACAGACTACAGTTATTCAGTTAATATGTGCGTGTGTGTTTGTGTGTTAGGTTGCGCACAGGTGGTGAAAAACAACCATGCTGTTTTTGTGCTCAGACGCACCCACCCAGCAAGCCAGCCACCCACACACATAGCTCCGTAAGGGAGTGGTTGCACCACTCAAAAATCATCTGTACATTGCAACTATAGGATCTGTCTAAATAACATCTAAATAAAATGTTAACCATTGCATAATACTGCATGGTCGTCCAGGGCAGGCTAGGTCAAGTGCTACATTGCTTTATTGACAAAGAAACATACGTTGATATCCGACAACATGGTACCTGCCAGGTTCTACTCATTTAATGTATTCAACTCTGTTATGTTAAAGTATAGCTTAAATTATACTTGCATACTATAGGAGTAGGAACTAATCTTCAAGTTTAGATTTAAAGCTACCCTCTGTAACGTTCCTGTTTTATCCCGGATTTGTTTCCTGCTGAAATCTTAACCACTGAAGTGATCTAATAGGCCCTGCGGTAAGCCCCGCTCGCTCAGCTGCCTCGATACCGTTGTTAAGCAGGACAAACATCAGCGAACCTCCATTGAGGACCGTGTTATGTCGGCGTTTTTCCGAAGAGGAATAGAAGCATTCACATCAACAACATTCATACTATAATAACGCCATGGTGAAACGTTGCTGTTGGGCGTCCTGCAACAGTGCTTCATAGGCACCCAGAACGTTTGGGGCATTTCTTTTTATTCCTTTCCCGTGGGTGCGCACAATGTTTACATTCTAGAGGAGGAAGCGGCGGTGGCGTCACTCGTTCACCCTCCCTGCTATACTATCATACTAGTATTAACGTCAACCTTTACTAAACAATGGTTAAATCAATCGTCTAATAAACAACAAACAACTTACCATGGAGCAAATGGTGTGCTTTGTAACTTTCTAGTTGCTTGTGTTGGACGGCAGCCACATAACTGTCTTCAACCACAGGCTCCAGTCACCCACTGCGGTTCAGAAAAAAAAGAACGCTGCTTACCCCCTTCTGCATGCAAAAAGTGAAGGTCCGCTAATGGTCTAAACTATTTTCTTTGCCGTTCTTAAATTCAAAATAGTTTAGACCATTAGCGGACCTTCACTTTTTGGATACAATGTGCAGAAAATGGTAAGCAGCGTTCTTTTTCTGAACCGCAGTGGGAGGGAACGTGACTGGAGGCTGGAGACCAACACAAGCAACTGAGCGTGGAGATTAGAAAGTTACAAAGCACACCATTTGCTCCAAGGTAAGTTGTTAGTTGTTTATTAGACGATTGATTTAAACATTGTTTAGTAAAAGTTGACGTTAATAGTATGATTTAGTAGCAGGGAGGGTGAATGAGTGACCGCCGCGTCCTCCACCTCCAGAATGTAAACATTGACATGTGCATGATGTGCGCACCCACGGGGAAAGGAATAAAAAGAAATGTCCCAAACGTTCTGGGTACTTATTAAGCACTGTTGCAGGACGCCCAACAGCAACGTTTCACCATGGCGTTATTATAGTATGAATGTTGTTGATGTGAATGCTTCTATTCCTCTTCGGAAAAACGCCGACATAACACGGTCTTCAATGGAGGTTCGCTGATGTTTGTCCTGCTTAACAACGGTATCGAGGCAGCTGAGCGAGCGGGCGGGGCTTACCGCAGGGCCTATTGAGCCTGCCTGCTTGCCAAGAGGAGACATATAATTTTGACCTTCATGCAGTACCACATGTCAACCAGTAAGTGTCCCACCAGACCACAGGATGTGAATGTGTCAATCTAACAGCAGGAGACTACAACCAGTGGTAAACAAAAACACAGTACACTACTTGACTACTATACTTACTAACATTGAGTCAACCTGCTGAGACAAGCTGGTCTAAAACAGTGGTTCTCAAACATGTTAAGGACCCTCAGATTTGGCCATGGACCCCCATTTGAAAAGATTTTGTGCCAGGGACCCCCATAGAGAAAATGTGTCGACATCATTTGAATCGTTTGAAAAGTATTTTATTTTCTAAATTCTCAAAAAGATTAATAGCAGCTCAAGTTGGTCTAAAAAGCAGTGGATGGGGGAAATCTTCACACCTACAAAAGTTGTATTTTGTGTCACCGTAACGGTTTTGTGTCATCATAACGTGTCCCCATGCAGGGAAAGGCAGGAGTGTTTTCCAGGACATGAGCACAGGGAACTGGTTCAGATACCTGCCTACCTCCATCGCCGAGTTTCAGCCCGCCCTGCGAACCCTGGCCCAACCAATCCAGAGAGAGCAGCTCCGAGACACACTCCAACAGTGGATAGATACGTAAGACACAGACCATTAGAGGCAGACTCCTGGTTTGATCGTTTTTGTTGGTTTGTTTGTTGGTTGGTTGGTTGCATGTTTATCCTTTATGAATCTGTTGAGCAGCTTCCATGTGGAGGGAATTATTAAACCTGTTTGTCTAGATGGACTTATTCCAAACATATCAATATACTAGACCGCAATGTATCCATTAAATGAAGATTAGAAACACCTGTGTAGCCTTAGCTGGTATGCACTAATCAATGTAGCATGGGTTGTATTTGCCTCCCCAGTGTCTGGGGAAAATAGGTAGTTTTTTTTGGTAGTTGCTCAGATTAAACTTAATTGTGCATAGTTCTTTATCATGGAAGGCAGGTGTAGACCTCTCCTAGTAAAACCCGGGAAAGCATCTGTCCATTTTAGCAACATATGGTTTTCAGAAAACTCTTAGGATTTAGAGAACATTGGTTTAGATTCTAAATCTAAATCTCTGCTATTTTTGAAAACAACAACTCCTCAAAAATAGCAGATTTGGTACAAAACATTGTCAGAAGGGGGGTCCGTGGCCAAATACAGTACATATCAACTTTTGGTATCCATGGCATGAAAATGTTTGAGAACCACAGGTTTAGAAGGCGTTTGTAGAATCGGCCCCAGGTCTTAATGGGTTCAAACCACAGATGTCAATGCTAGTCCTAAGTTACTAAACGATAAACCGTTCACATTGTTGTCCCCAGCTGTAAGGAGGATCTGTGCAGTGGCATCAGCAGTCTACTGGTGTATGTGAAGAGCCTGAAGGGCCTGGCGTCCATCAGGGATGCTGTGTGGGACCTCCTCTCTTCCGAGTCCATCAGTCAGCACTGGGGGTCCATGTGTCAGCAGATGCTGGAGCGCCCCCTGGCCATGTGGGAGGACTTCCTGCAACAGCTGTTCCTTCAGCGTCTGCAGGTAACGCTGGATTTAGGGCTCAAACTAATGGAACTTAATCCGTTTTTGGACAAAATAAACAGTAAAAAGCTACATTTTAATAAAACAATTGTTTTGGGGGAACTCTTTCTTTCATTACATTAATTTCTGTCTTGCATTGCATTCAATTGGTCTGCAACAGTTTCTTTTTTTAAATGTATATAATGCATTTGATGCACCTTATACGTTTATAATAACGTTTGACTTTTCTAAAACGAAAATGAGTCGGTGATTAATGGATCGTAGAGCTCAAGCACATGGCTTTGAAGGGTAGCAGATCTACAAGCTCTCAACATGTCATGCTGCAATGTGTTGTGGGCATGTAGATCAGATTTTGATTTAAAAAAATCACACCTGTGAACTGAGCAGTGCAACTATACATTTAGTGTTATAGTTACAGTACTATACTGTGCTCTGTACTGTATTGTAGTGTACTGTACTGTGCTCTGTACTGTACTTTGATTATTTTTGGAAGAAATCTTTGAGAAATGACAGAGTTACCGTGTGGGGGTCCCAGAAGATACAGACCCCCGGGAACTCGCCCAACTTTCCGTGTCCGAAACGGTCGCGAAATAACAGAGTTAAGGAGTTGCAGCTTTCTGTGCTCGGACACGGACACGGACACGGGCTCAGCACTAACAAATTCAGTACATTACTAGCTACATATTTTACCAAACTATATCTTCCTTGAATGTCCGCTTCCAGGCCATCACCCGTGAAGAAACCCAGGGAATTTCAGCCAGCTGCACCCAGCTCCTCAGCTCTGCTCTGAGAGACCTGGAGAGCCACTCAGCCCAGTCACGAGCACCGCCCTCCACGGGTGGCAACAGCTCTTGCAGCCGCACAGGGGCCCAGTACGAGGCAGATGTGGCTTCCTTCCTGTGGTCGGAGGGAGTGGGGGACCTGCTAAGCGACGCTGCCTGGGTGAGTGTGAGCCAAAGAGGCCAACAGCAGCAGCAGCAGTGTGGAGGTCTGGCCATGAAGACCCAGGCCCTGACGCCCTGTGTGCAGAGCTTCTGTTCCTCCCTGGACGCCAAGCTGAGGAGCAGGCTGGACGACCTACAGTGCTACCTTCCCTCCCAGGACAAAGGTGGGAGCAAAGTGTGGGGCTGAAACTATTCAGTATTTCGGTAGCGATTCAGGAATTGGCATAACCTTCGTGAAATGGGGGAGGTATAAAGGTCCCCACACACCGATCGTGTTTTTCAGATTTTTTGCTGTGTTTCTCCATCGGTTTTCCGAAAAACGCGTCCAGTGTGCAACCACCTTAATTGCCTACTAAATGTATTCATTTGTGGGAGTGGCGTGGCTCCAATATTGATTTTGGACTGCATGTGACCAGCCTGTGACATCAATATGATGTCGGTGGTCTATGACATATCTATGGCATATGTCTCCAAAATCGAAAGCCACAAAAAAACGTAAAAATAAATAAATATATATATATATATATTTCAAAAAGCACTTCTGTGGCCTGCTGGCAGCATGCACAAGAAGTGTGACGCTGATTGGTCCAGTGTGTACACACACACACACACACACACACACACACACACACACACACAACCAATGAAACATAATTTCCTGAAAAGTAACCGTTTCCCGAGTGACCCGACAGTATATAATGTCATGTATATGTATTCCTCTCCCCAGCCTCCAGCACCACGTCGGCCCTACACTCTGTCTCCAACGGGTCCCCCAGCAACAGGCGTCCCTCCACCGCTGTCGCCGCGTCTCCCTTCGACCGCTTTACGGACACGCCGGCCGTGGAGGACACCCTGCGGGAGAACTGCCTGGCGTGCATGCGTCACATCCTGTCCTCGGTGCGCTCTGAGCTGGCCGCGGGGCAGGCCGGGGGTCCTCCGGCCCACCTCAGCACGGTGCTGTTCCTAGCCAGACTGTGCCAGTCGGTGGGAGAGCTCTGTCCCAACCTTAGGCGCTGCATCCTGGGTAGACGCGGCAGCGGTAAGACCTGGCTCAGTTATTACATTCAGACATGCAAGTGTAGCTTTTCGGCAAAAATCTACGTTTTGAAACCAAATGAGGCACCAGTGTGCTTCATGCAAATCCGTTGAGAAATGTTTTGGAAATGTTTCTTGATTGGTCACTATTAGATTTGGGATAATTATTGTTTTTTTTATGAACTTTGTATAACATAAAACATAAAAAGTGGCCACGGAACAACACGAGCACCAAAACCAGGAAGAGAATTCTGCCGGTGGGGGCCATCGTTGTATATATCCAGGCAATTGAATATACAGTATGCAGTATGCACCATAAATGTCATCATAAATGTAAATGTTCTTTATATATGTTCGAACGTTCAATGCCAAATCACAATGAAATCATAAATCACAGTTATTTGTATGACAAATGAATGGTCTTAAATGTCCAGGGATGGAGGCCACAGGTAAAGGCACGCCGGGTCAGAGCAGGAAGCTGGGTAAAGCCAGGGGAGCGGTTCCGGAGGTGACCCCCGCCCAGGCCAAGTGGACCGGGCTCAACCAGGAGCTGGTTGCCTGTAGCATGGAAGCATATGGCATCTGGACTGACGCCCTCTCAAAGGTCAGGGTCTCAAACCTGAAAGAGTTAAAAGAGTTTGTTCCAAAGACGAGATCTCTCTTTTCTTTTTACCAACGACCATCAACCGCCACCGCACGACGCGTAGTGAGCTTGTAAGTCGTAGATCTGCTATTAGAGTGCAACACCCAAGTGCAACCAAACCATAAATAGACTTGTCTTTGTCTTGTAGTTCCACTAGTCCCACCCTAACATTTTAGTCTAGTCTTTATCTGTTGATCAAATTGTCATTATGTTTAGCTTAGTTTTAGTCATCGTAGCTTATTTTTTATTTATTTTCTGTCAGTGAAAAAAGGTAGTCAACATCCATTTTTCTTTTTTTAATATATTGGGATTTTGTAACCCATTTTTCACCCCTGTGTCAATCATCTAATGTGATCCTGGGCTCTACACACCCTCCACCAACCTAGTCCCCATATATGAGGGTCATGGGGAGAGCAACGGACTTGAACTCATGCTTCCTTCATGCCTGAGTGTCCAAGTTGCTCCTTTACACCTGACAGGGGGGAGTTTCCCTGGTTGGACGTAGCGCGTGAAAGAAACACGTTATTCCAACCAGTTCCTTTCCCCTCCATCAGGTGCCCCGGCTGGCCAGGGGGAGGCAGTTTAGTGACCAGGATCACTGCATGTTTTTTGTGAGGGTACCTACCCTAGGGGACACGGGGAGAACATGCAAACTCCACACAGAAAGGCCCTTTCATTTTTCATCATAGTTTTAGTCGACATATTCATTCAACACTGGTCTCCAGCTCCATCATGTTGTGTATGTTGTTGTTGGTGCAGGTACTTGTAGATCCGTTGTCTCCAGTACTTCACACCCAGTCTACAGGCTCCATCCTGACCACCGCCACAAACTGGGAGGAGATGGAGATCCAGGAGGAGGCGGAGTCGGGGAGCAGCGTCACGTCCAAGATTAGACTTCCCGCTCAGGTCAGTTCCATTCAACTACATGACAGCAGGTTATCCTGACAAGCATGTTGTAATAAAGACTTTTTTCCCCCTTTTTCTTTTTCTTTTATGAAGCACCTGTGTCATTTTATACTTTGGCTATTCAAAAATAGCAGATCTGCAAGCTCGTAGCATGTCACTTCGTGCCGTGCTATATGAGCTTGGAGATTCATGACCTACAGTAGCACCCATCTCTTCAGACTCTACCTCACCCACATGTACACTGTGTGTGTGTGTGTGTGTGTGTGTGTGTGTGTGTGTGTGTGTGTGTGTGTGTGTGTGTGTGTGTGTGTGTGTGTGTGTGTGTGTGTGTGTGTGTGTGTGTGTGTGTGTGTGTGTGTGTGTGTGTGTGTGTGTGTGTGCGCAGCCGTCGTGGTTTGTGCAGTCCTTGCTGTTCCAGCTGTGTGTGGAGGTGAACCGGGTGGGGGGTCACGCTCTGCCCAGGCCCACCCTGAACCAGCTGCTACGCTCCTGCCTGGACCGGGCTCTCCAGCACTACCATGCACTCACACAGCCAGACCACCACAAGGTACCTGACACACACTGCTGTGTGTGGTTCTAGGGGTTTAGGAACCAAATGGACCCTTACGGGCCTGGTAACTCTTGAGTGCACAAATGTAACCAAATGGTCTAACGTAGACATGTACTGATACCGTTGTTTCCTTCCCGATTCCGATACCCATAACTTGCGTATCGGTCGATATGAAGTACCGATCCCATAACGAATCTAGGACAGTGGTTCTCAAAGTGTCTTGAGGGGGTTCCAAATTTACCCTTGCAGGTCTGTAACTCTGAAAGTGAGGACCCTTGAGTAGAGTGTAGTACACATGGAACCTGTACACTCGGTTATAGGGGAGGTTTAAGAACCACTGATCTAGGAATAAATCAAAATTCCATTAATAATTGTTTGTGAAGTGCAGCTACAACTTAGTAGTTACTAGTTAATAATGTAAATACTGTACTACGGTATGAGTAACAGTCATGCAACATCAACTGAAGCATTCAAAATATGGCTGTAAATGAAATATGTGATAGATTACGCGGTAGCGGATCGACATAGACTGGCATACTCGCCGATACCAACATTTTGGGCAGTATCGGCAGCTTTTCTGATACTGGTATTGGAACAACTGTACTCTATAAAGGCTGATGTATACTACAGTAGAACAACCAACGTCGGTTTGGCTGAGGTACCTGGAGAAAAAGACAAAAAAAAACATGGAAAGACACATTTCGTTTCATACTTCTTTGTTCCGGAAGCCAGACTGCTTTTGTGACAATTTGTGAAGGAGCGGAGGTACAGTATATCTCTGCTGTCGGGCAGAAACCACCTAAACTCCTTTATCTTTTATTTTTCAGGAAACTAAAAATGTCAGGAAATATATATTTTTTTAAAACAAAGCAATACTAACAGATCAGCTCTGTTGTTAAAACAAGTTTTTACCACCTACCCGAACAAGATGCTTTTGCGGTAGCAGCCCCTGAGCTATGGAACACCCCCCAGAAGTGTTTTTGTACCTCCTGGAAGTTGCCAGTAAACTGCAATAAGATGGTGGTCTCCTGCCTCACACTTTTCCATTGTGGTTCCATTCCGTTGTCACTAACAGGAGGGACAGTTCCCTATGACCCAGAACAGAGCCTTGCAGCTGTTGTTTGACCTGCGCTACCTCAGTGCCACGCTGGGAACAAGACCCGAGGAGGGCAAGAGCTCCCGCTCCCAACAAGACCCCAGGTACCATATACAGTCAGTGTATACTGTCTGTCGACTCATTGTTAATGACATTGTTGTTAATGATGTTCACGCGTCAACGTGTTGATTAACGCCCTGCTCATATATGAGCAATAGAAACCATATTTTATACTTTGGCTCTCTCTTCCCCTTCTTTTTAAGCAAACATTTTGGCTTTTGAAAATTACGTCATATGGCAGCCAAGTCTATGAACTTTTAATGTTTATATAGGGCAGCAGTTGACATACTATGTATGATTTTCTGTCTGTGCATGTGTGCGTATTGCAGAGTCCAGGAGGTGTGCGATTGGTTGGAGAGTTACATCGACCCCTTTGATCTGGATGTCTTCACTCCGCATCTAAATGCCAACCTCAACCGCCTATCACAGAGAACCTCGGTACTGTCAGCCAATATAGAATCACACCTCTGTACCATCCACCAATACCAGACCCATCGAGAGAGAGTTACGGCACGCTTTGATCTCATCCCAAAATGGGGTGCTATGGGCTGTAGCCAAGACAGAAATAGCAAGTCATCTCCGGTTTAGTTTCCATACAGTATCTGTGTGAAGTAGACAGACACCTTTTTAGGAGATGGGAAGCAGGTTGCAACCTAATATTTCCAGTGGGAGAGTGAACGTGAACACAGCTTCTGAACAATTCTTTAGCTCCTTGGTCACTGAACTAAATATTGGACCCGATCACCACAAGCCACACAATATTCCCATGATTCTCTTACCAAAATGGCTTTTTTCTGAGAAAAATCAGGAGAAAATGTACTATATTATTGACCTTTCTCTGTCCCACCAACACATGCAGTGGGATCTAGCACCAGTAACAATAGGGCGCTTGAGATTTGCTGGCCGACCATTTGTAGGATTTGTGTACCATGTCGGCTCTAGTGGCTCCAATTGGGATGGACTATCGACCTAAATTAACAATCTTTGTTCTTTAGTTCTTCCTCATTGAGATCTTCTGCATTCCATTTGGAGGCTATTCTCTCTCTCTCTCTCTCTCTCCCCCCCCCCCCCCCCCAATAGAATAGCACATGCATGTATGCCCCACTACACAGTATGTCTATTGAAGTAGGAGGTCTCTCCACAATTAATATCATCATAACTCACTGAATTCTCAACCTATTTTCAGTTTGTCAGGAATGTCAGACATGTACTTATGTTATGAAGTAGGACATATGTGGTTAAATAAATCAATCAAAGTTGTATAGAATGTAATACTGTTGTTGTGGTGATGTGTGTGTTGCCAGGTGTTGCTGGGCCTGTTGACGGGCACAGAGAAGCAGTTTGTGTCACGGAGCAGCAGCAGTGTCACCTCCCAGGAGCCCTACAACATCCTGCCCCTGGCCAGCAGCCAGATCAGGTGAATTGTAGTTCTGTATATGACCTTTTGTAGTTCACTGAGAAGTCTGTGTTTAGAATGTGACATGGAGTGCACTCTGGGGACTTATGCATCCAGTGTAGCATTATTCAAATCATAAAAGTATGGATTTTGAATGTGGAAATTAATGCATTTTAATTGTCAACCAGTGGATCTCAAAGTGGGGTCCTTGAGGATATTCAAGGGGGTCCCCAGCCAAAAGGAGGAACTATAATGGCTTATAACTATAAGAGCTTATAGACTTAATGGCTTCCTGGCAAAGTTGAGACACAGTTAAGTGTGCTTCTTTGCACATTTGGTAGGGTGCATATTGTGAGGGTGCGAAGAAGAGCCTCAGTGCTATCGGGCAAATATGATTTTGCAAGCCCGTTTCTAACTCTTTCCAGTCTTTCGGACGCATTTACCCCGTGCATATCGAAACCGATTCAGGATCTCGGACCCCCTACTACCGAGTATAAACCAACTAGGCTGAGCATGTTTTGAGTCTTCCATGTCAGTTAACCTACTGTATGCGTACATAATCAGCTTTTACTGTTTAATGAATATTTATTTCCTGAAGAAGATCCCAGTGATGGAAACGTTGAATTAATAAACCAGTGGAGCTGAGTTATTCCTTACCAGTGTTGCGGACTCTATTTCTTTATCTAATTAATATTTCTGATCATAATGCTTCGCTATTTTATTTTGTGACTATCAATAATGCAGATGTGCAGCTGTTAATGTTTTGTGTCCTTCCCAGGTTCGGCTTGCTGCCTCTGAGCATGACCAACGCACGCAAGGCCAAGTCAGCCATCAGGACTACTACCGCCACACGTCCACTGGTAAGACCACCACACCACAGCGAGATGAAGCCTGATCTAAACGGAAATAACCGATCTATAAGCTCACGTTGTGAGCTCATAGATGGACTATTTCCGGGGTCATCATTTCCTGTGTCATCCATTTGTCAAGCAAAACTTTTGAGATGCCTTGAAAAGACTCAAATATAACAAGCCTAACATGTTAGCTTGAAAATAATTTCTTGTCCGCAAGCAACATCGTCTTTCTACAGAGAATTATACAATATTACACGTATGTCGTTGCTGTCAGTTGGAAACCTTGTATGTCCAAAACTGTACCTTTTTATTATTATTTTAATAACATTTTTTAAATGGCAGATCTACAACTTCACAGAGCCTGTAGATCTGCTATTTTAACACATTTTGTGTGACACGTGTATGATGAAGTAGGACATTATTCTTTTTATATGTGCACATCTGAAGCATGGAGATACAAGGTTTCAGCCCTACAGTGACTTTTTATTTATTTATTGATTCATTTGTGTTGTGTGTTATTCTTTTGGGTAAACATTGTTTTGTTAAACCCTCTGCCTTTGCCAGCATTATTGAATGTGGGAGTCACAGGCAAGTCCCCCTGCTGGCCCGCTGCTGTCACTGCAGTGGTCTGTGTGTGTGTGTGCGTGTGTGTGTGTGTGTGTGTGTACTGTAGTGTACTGTAGTTGTAGATGCTCATGTATAATGTGATTAGTGCATTCAAAAGAACAGGGTTGCACTCAATACGTACTTACGTAGCTTGTTTTATACCCTTTTTTGTCAGTTTGTCAGTTACCTCCACAATTAAAACCACCCTTGATAAATACGCTAATAATAATAATGATAATAATAATGATAATGATGATCACCACCAGGACACTTTTCTTTCTTAATTCATAAATCCGAAATCAACCTCATGAACATTGTAATTACAAATTATGTTTCAAGAAAATAGGTTTCCTGTATGCATAGATAGATACTGTAGATAGATAGATAGATAGATAGATATCAAACTTTATCAAGGCCAAGGGTGCTGATAATTGTGTATTTTACTGTACATCCATATATCATATTTAACCATCCAGCCTGATGGTTAAATATCCAGAATAGCTGTGCTCGGTATAGACTTACCACGCTAGTGTTCTGTCTTGTCTTGAGCCAAATTCAACATTCTACTTGAGTGCAGTCTTATTCTTCTGCATAGATGGTATTCATTGGTGAGAGTGTAGTAGCCTACCTGCACGTTTGCAGTGTGATTGTACCATAGTACTGCTGCATTGTGCAAGACCTGAGAATAATATGAAGGCTTTATTCAGACATAACAATATGGACATGCACTACAAGCCTCCATGTTGTTTAAAGGTATATTCAGTGATTTCACTTAATTCAAATATCACTTATTTTTTTGTTTTGTTGTGATAATCCTCCCTACTATAGAGTGTGCTGACCATATAAGGAGTTCCTCCCTGTGCCCAGTTAACCCCTGGGGGTCAAAAAAACCTTAGGTTTCATTTTTGACTCTCTATCCTGATTGGACGAAAGGCTTAGGTCCCAGCCAAAAACGAAACCTAAGGTTTTTTGAGTGAAATCACTGAATATACCTTTAAAAGGTGCTGCAATTCTTCTTTTTTCCACTTCTTCTTTTTTTTTTGTTAAAACAAACAGGTTGTTGTAAGGTTAAAGCTCTATATTCTGAGAGTAATTGTTGCGTTATTTATTGTTCAGTAGCAGAAGTCCCAATTTCATCCAATCAGGAGAGTACCAATTTGTCAGCTTCAATTGTCTGCTCACCTTTGGTTTCATCACTTCCAATTTCAATTATTTTTTGTCCTGTAGGGGTTCTATCTCCTGACTGGATAACATTGGTATCCCGTCCTGAATTTTAATTTTCTGTTTTCAAAAGAGACAGAGAGATTACTTAGTTGGATAGTCTATAGCAATTATTACTATCACAATATAGAGCTATTTAACACTTATTTTAACAAGACTATCACTTCCCACCACCTTTCATTAGCTTGTTGTGAGCTAACAATTGCCCATGTTTATCAGTACAGTATATCTCATAATGCAGCTTTAATATGTGAACCAATGACTGTTAGTCTTGCAGGAGGAGAGAAGAAAGGATTGCTTTTATGCTTGATGAATGACCTTGTTTAATGATTGTGGAGCACCAGCCTTGCATCAGCTTTGTTGTGAGATCTGCACTGGACGGCAGCCCATGTAGTTTTACTGACCCTGCATAATTTGTAATTCATCATACGACGACGTCATGTGCAAAAAATAGCGGATCTAAAAGCTCACAACCTGTCGTGATGTGATTTATTGGGTGCTTGTAGATCTACTATTTGCAGCATGTGACAGCATATATATCAGGCCTCATGGCCTGCTAATGATAGAGCACAATCCCAACCTCACGTTAATATCATGTGTTGAGCCATAAAGCCATGTAAAGCTATTGTGACCGGTTTGTGTATGTGTCTATTTGTGTATACTGTACGTAAAACAGTGCATTTACAGTACCGGTATATAGACAGGGCTGCGCATAACCTTTTTGGGCTAGTTCTCAGGGGAGCGCCTGGAGATGTTGCCTGGTGTGCACTGCGTGTACATTACATGAGACAGATAAAATGAACTACTCACCTAATTCCGCAGAGGTTCCATGTTTAACATACTTCTAAAGTCTGTACATTGTGAGCGGGATTTAAAACAAACAACAACTTGCATGCTGTGGTTTGCTATAGGCTACTAAACAGAAATGTGCATGCACAAGGGCTGCCAAAGTAGGCCTATAGGCTATCTTTTGTTGTTTTTCTTGTTTTTTTGCCCCGAAGTTAGACTGGGCCAGCTCTAAACTGACTGGGTGGCCCAATGGACCCTACGCTGGTGCTTGTAATGATTAGTCAACACTAGTTTTATTTCTAAGTCTACTTACAGGACGTAGATAGACATTTGTAGTATGTGACACCAGAGCTAATAAATGTCGGTACCCAAGAGCGCTTCATTTTGTTTGAGCTGCCATGTAAGATTTATTTTCACCACTCATTCGCACCAGTTATGTGCAGTGTCCACCCCTGTATATAGCACCTTTATCCAAAGCTTAACAATGTGCATTTTATCGGAAATTAGGGGTTCAGTGTCTTGCTCAAGGACACTTGACAGGCACTAACTCTGGGGGAGCCTGGGATCGAACTGGGAACCTTCAGTTTCTAAACCGGCCGTTCCCTCCTGAGCCACTGCTGCCCCTTTACTTACAGGCAGGCGCGCCATCTGAGTTAGCAAGCCGTAGAGGGCGGAATAGGTTTTTCACCAATCACATGGTGGTTTTGTGGTTTCACATACTTTGGGCTTCAGGATAGCCTAAGAAGGTGTACACTGTTGTGTACCTTATTACAAGTATATACTATCACACATTACAAGTATATACTATCACTGTATGCAATGCTGTCCAGTAAAAGGTGCTGAAAACTCAAGCTTTCCTACTGTTTGTCTCCCGCTGTTTTCCTGTTGCCTGGCTGTGTCCCTCAGCTTTCCTTCCGTATGTCTTAATATAGGACAGTGGTTCTCTAACTTTGTATTTTATTTTTTTCAAGGACCCCCAGTTTAGGTAGGCCTATGCATTAGACCACAGACACCCATAACTCTTGAGAGTGTACAAATGGAGTTACACACATGTAGAGTCTGACCATTTTTGTTCTTTCAATAATGTATCTGGCGACCCCTTGGAACCCCCTCAAGGAACCACTGATTAATAGGCCATGGTAGCCTAGAGGTGTGCATAGTTGATCCACATGGATCATCACCGTTTCACTGGAGAGACAGGTAGTGTTTCAGCCCAAGATAGTTATAGTGCTTTTCTGCTTTCAGCAGCACATGGATTCATGGCTCAACTTAAAAAAAGAAAAAACATAGTTTACGCCCCGCTCTCCTTTGAAACATGAAACTCAAGTTGAGATTCTATCCATATAAAAGCACAATTACTCTTTGGTAGAGGTTTGGGTTGTGTACTTAGCTTGTCATGATGTGACTCCAAATAGTGTTGAGATATTTCAATAGATGTTCCGTTGATTAAAAACTGATCATCCAAAATACTCTCCTCTTTGTCTCTGTCACACTTTTAGCACACAAATGAGCAAAGACAAAGTGGATTCTGCCAATGTAAAACATTACTCGACTTGACTTTAATAATCACTGTGTTTGCTATGGCGTGTAGTAACGTTATCAATCATTGTAAACTGAAGTAGTTGTATACATTGCCAGCATCTGCTTTGTTACTGTACATTTTAGAGCTGTTTCACTGACTGTAATGTAAGACAATGATGAGACTATTTGGTGTTATCAGTTTTGGATCGTCGCAAATATTTTGAGTTACATCATAACTCCATAAGAACCCAAACCTCTACCAAAGTATCTCTGTGCTCTAAGCTTAATTTATACTCTGCAGTTAGGACAATGCAGTCCAAAGATCATAGATTTTCAATCTGTTATTTTTGGCAAGCCACACCATCATACAACATACTATATAGACATACTACTATAGAGTATAAATTAGGCTTGGTGCGGCTCTTCTGAATTTAAGACCAATTATTCATGTTCTTTTCTATTTCTCTGCTAGGCTCCTCCCACGTCAACACCAGCCAATGACAACACTTTCCGCCCTGGCAACTTGTTCAGGCAGTTAGCCAATCAGGAGGAAGAAACTGCAGCTCCCTCGTTGTTCAAGTTGGGTTGGCTATCAGGCATGTCTAAATAGCACTACTGTTAACATGTGTGGCTGAAACTGTACAGTAACATTAACACTACTGTTAACATGTGTGGCTGAAACTGTACAGTAACATTAACACTACTGTTAACATGTGTGGCTGAAACTGTACAGTAACTTTGTAAAAAAAAATAACCTGCTATTTTGACAGCCTGCTTTTTATGTAATTTCAAATGAATTCACCTGTTATTTATCAACATAGTCAAGCAACGCTGTAATATTACTGATGTAAGATCAATAAATTCTGGAAATGTAATTGAGGTTGTTGCTGTTTTACGTAATTTATTGATTATAGACACTACCTTTGTTTTTTAATTGTCTTTTTATATTTCCACCTGTTTTCCCACCACCAGTGAACATCAGACTCGTTGCTGTCGGGTAGAAACCATGTACGTTCAAAACTGTAACTTTTCAGAAAATGAAGGGAAACACATGACTGTTCCTATGGATCCCATGTAGTTGAATTTAGTATAATTTGTTATATTTGTCAAGTCAACTTGTCAATACTTTTCATTGGTTAAATATTTATAAATCCTACAGACACTAAAAAGAGAAAACAAAGTGAAAATAGTCGATCTATCAGCTCACAAGGGGCCACGATGCAATACGCTTTGAGCTTGTAGTAGGGCATTTATTTACGATAAAAAAATATCACCCTCCAAAGCTGGGCATAGGATAAGCTGGGCTTAATATGTAGGAACAATAGCCTCTCAAAAAGTAGGAAATATGGAGATACAAGGTTTCTGCCTGATGGAAAGAATATGTTCAATCAGTAGGCTATAGATGTCATTGTAAATGTTAAACCAGTAACATTCACATAAAACACACATCGTGTTAAACCATGTTGTACAGTGTTTACTCATGTATCGTTTTATACACAGACTTCACACAGATGAGTGCTCTTCCAGCCCGGATTGCTGCAACACGGGGTATTGAATAGCCAGCTTATAAATGGATAAAGTGGTTAAAATGGTTGTGATGCTGCATGAACTACTTTTGCTGAGGACCCCCTGGAACCCCCCAAACACCACTTTGAGAACCCATGCCCTAAGCCTAATGCACTGGGTCCAACATTATGTTTGTTTTTCTTCTGTAGTGCTCATCCAAACACCAGAAGTTGAATATAGTGGACAATAGCCTCTAAATGTCTGTCTGTCTGTCTGTCTGTCTGTCTGTCTGTCTGTCTGTCTGTCTGTCTGTCTGTCTGTCTGTCTGTCTGTCTGTCTGTCTGTCTGTCTGTCTGTCTGTCTCTGTCTCTGTCTCTGTCTCTGTCTCTGTCTCTGTCTCTGTCTCTGTCTCTGTCTCTGTCTCTGTCTCTGTCTCTCTGGCTATGTTTATCCATACGTCCTTCCCATTCATTCATTCAGTGGTCACCTAGCTGCTACTACAGTATCACAATCTCTCGTTATATTAAAAGGATCTCTGGCTAATAAGACCTATATGTCTTAAAACTTTATACTTGCTCTCTATAACTTTCTAATTTGAAAATTAGTAATGAAAAACACCGTAATTCAGTTTTTCACACAATAGGATGTATAATGTATTGTTGACCTATTTCTACCATATACAGTTCAATTTTGACCCCTCTCTTTCACGTGGAACTATGGTTGTGTGCTGCTGCTGGCGTAGTGATACTGGACGTGGACAAAATATAGTTCCATGTGAACTGTGTTTTTGATGATGTTTCACACTGAGGAAGGCCTACGGGCCGAAACGTCCGTTTGTTGTTGTTGCTGGGGGTGTAGGTGTACAGTACACACCTACACACCAACAAAGAATCCTAACTGGATAAAAAGTGAGTGCTGGTATTTCTTTCTACGTATAGTTAATATGGTGATGTCAAGATATAACACAGACACTTGGTACATTGTTTCGCTTACTTAAATTACTTTGCAACTGTCTGCTAGTTTAATTGTTTTACTACCTTACAGATGGAGACATGGAGAAGCCTACAGTACCATTTTTGTTCAGTCTTCATAATGTTTAGGATGATGTAATTCAGTTCCTTTTAATATGCAACTCTCTGGTGAAAAGGATTCTCTGACTGCTATTATTTCTAGGTTCTTGGTTTACCTATCTTTTATCTATTTGAATGCATTTCATGTATTACCTTGTGTTGACCTTTTATTGTAAATCGCTCTGGATTAAGAATGTATGCTAAATGCCTAAATTGTAAATTGTAGGGCAACTTTTGTCTGTGTCTGCATTTGGGTCCGCCAGTTCTCGGTACCGTGACAAAAGAGCTCTGGCAGAATGGCAGGATTATGTTTGTTACAGAGTACATACTGTATGACTGGTGGCCATGCAGTCAAACTGTCAGTTGAAGTAACAATCTACTGTGCCATTAGGTATGTCGACAGACTATTCCATCAGGTAAACTCACCTGACAGGTTCTCAAAATATATGACAGCGTTTAATAGAACATGTAATAGTATATTTGTAAGTTTTTCTTCTTCATAGAATATACCCTTGCAGTTTTACAAATGCTGCGAATCCCTGTGACCCAATATTTATCTATTTGAACCATTGTTTTATACTGACTATTGAGTCGTTAAAGGACGACTTCACCACTTCTCAACCTATCTTCATATAGAAATCACACTCATGTGAAGTGAGGGGCACCCTTTTCATCATACATCACATTCCGTGCTCAGCCAATCAAATCATTTCCGTGGTACACACACACACACACACACACACACACACACAAAGCTGGGTATAGCAGGGCCCCCCCCTATGCCGGAAGCACGGAATGTGATGTACTGTATGAAGATGTATGATGATAAGAGCGCCCCTTCACACAGGTGATTTTTGAGGGGCGCTAGCCCCTCCTATATACAGCTTTTGTCCACACACGTCTCATATTTGCCATTGACAATGAAAGGAGAAATTCGGTCAAATGTCCACCAAATATGACGTGAATTTGTTGCAACACAAACATTAAATGCGATTGACAATGAAGGGAAAAGTTATGTTATATGTATACTTTTTTATCATGAACATTAGCGAGGACCAATTATATGAAGATAGGTTGAAAACTGGTGAACAACAGCCTTTTTGACAACTTTGAAGGAGTACTACGACAGGTCTAACGGGGTTGGACAGAATTAGAGGCCCTCGGCTAATTCTCGGCTACACATACATATTCTATATGTATATTCCCTAATAACACAGGCCCTACAGTGTTCCTTCTCAAGCTCAAACGCTGAATTCATACAGTTGACAATGTTTTTCTATTTATCTGAATGCTAGTATTGTTGGCATACAGGTATGTCATTTTTTTTTATTTTTATGTATATACACAGGTATATATATATATTTTAAGATAGCCTTTTTGCATTTGTCTTTGGATTGCCCTCACATTTTCATGGGAGAATTGAGGTAAGTTGACTTTAGTTTGACTCGTAAATATTGTAAAAACAGACTGACAGACTGAGTAGGCGGGCGCTGAAGGTGATAGGGACTGAGCTTGACTCTGGTGTCGATGGCAGAGAAGAGGACTCTGGCTAAGGCACTATCCATTCTGGATGATGCCAGCCACCCACTGCACACAGAACTTTACTCTCAGAAGAGCACATTCTGCAGTAACAGGCTGCAGGGGGGGGGGGGGACGGTCCATTTATATTGTCATAGCTGTTTTTTCTACAACTGCGTTGTATGTACTTTTTTTCACTCATGTAATTGTGGGCTCGCCTCAGCGAGCACACTATTGTTATGGACAGATTTCAAGCTCCGCCGTGTAACTACTTCCACATACTTTATGCTAGAAATTTAGTTCAAACTTCAAACTGTTCAGCTCTTTGCAGTGATGTGTGCTTGTATTTTGATTTTCACAAAGTTTTATACTTTTTATACTTTTTAACTTTTTAACTTTTTTAACTTCCCATAGACCTCCCATAGACAATGAATGGGATTTTATCTCTAAATCAACCTCACATTTGCAGCATCATTACTCTGGCATACTTTGTCGTAGAAACGTGATTTAAACTTTAGAAAGCTCACACGACTCTGGACTTTTTCGTGGTTCAAACCGTATTCAAATACGTTAAACGTTTTTTCCGAAATCGCAGTTCAATCGCAAGCCGTTTCGCCTAATTAGTGCCAACTTAGAGTGCGGGGCCTCTTTCAGTAGAGTGTGGAAACTGAAATTCTTTCCTTGAAAATTTACCAAACAAATTGTCGTCCCGGCCAAAATATTCATTTTACACGCATGTTCTTTGGTCATTTTGTAGCCACACATGTCCTCTTTCACACAATGTGACCACCAAAGCACAGAGACATACAGAATGTGAACTACGGCCTTCGAAGTGACACAAATACAGTCAAGCTGCTCATTGACCTCCATTGTATAATTCTTACGAGTAAATTGACAATTCTTAACTTGCTCTTATAACCACATTTTCGATCGTACCAACACCACAATCGCACATGGTGTACCTCAATCTCAGGCCACTCACAGCGAAAAAAATATTTGCATTCGACTTTTACTTTTTGCGATAGAGCAATTTGTTCGGGCATAGTTTTCCTTTTTCAGGATCAGTTTTCCTGAAAACTTTTACTTCAGCTTTAATACATTTTCTACTTTTGTTTACAATATGCTACAGTCCCGAAATTTTGATTATGGATTTAGACCACCAAGGGTAACACTATTACTCCGGTCCCCGAGTTTCAAACTTGACACGGCAATAACTTTATACAATGCATTTTACGCGAGCCCACGCAGTTTCTACAGGAACTGCTTTCTAGTGTATTATTAGTGTGGTTGCCCTAACAGGGCAACCAGACTATTGTTATTGTAAATGAGCGATACTTTGCCGCACTACTCCTCCCACAGTTTTTTCCGCACACACTCGAGCCATATGTCAAAATGACCGGCTTCATCGGGAATCGTGTGCTTGTATTTTGCTAAGAGATCCGTTGTATAGGTTAATTGATATTAATTAATTAGTTCTCCATAGACTTATAATGGGGAAATAAATGTAAGTATTTTTTTTCCATTGGAGACCGTAAGCGCCATATTTACAAGACTTGGGAGGGAGGTTCATAATAATTATGAAAATGAATTGAAAAGGAATTACATCAGTCGGCCTCATGGTGGCGCTATAACAGCCCACTTTACGTTTTTCCCTATAACTCTTGAACCGTAAGTCGTAACATCAAATTTTCTTTTTCCATGGATTCCTTGGTCATGAATATGATGCATTTTCACATATAGGCCACGCCCATTTTCGTCAGGAAAGAAATTCCTGCAAATTTGAATTTTCTCCAAAACACACTTTTGACTCCTCCTCCTACAGATTTTGTCCAAATCTCACAAAATCTGCACACATGATCTCCGGACCTATCCGATTAAAACACCAAATGCAGAATTTTGGTAGTGCGTATCGTTCGGCCGTAATTGTCGTCCGAAGATAGTAGGAGGGGCCTATTTTACAAAAGAATGCCATAAATCACGAACAGAATGTCCGATCCATTCCAAATTTGAATCGCATGTCTCGGGTGGTTTAATCAACCAAGTTCCAAAAGCAATTCCATTTTCATCCATAGGGGGCGCCGCAAATGCGAGAAATGTAACCACACTTTGCAATTTTGAAAGATTGCGACCTTTCTAGTTTATATGTTCATCATTCTTCTTTGTTCTGTCTGTCTGTCTGTCTGTCTGTCTGTCTATATCAGTGAGACACAGATGTTACGGAAGAAGATTTTCCTGCTTCTGGTGGCTGTCAGTATGGTCAGCCTCTCGCTGAGATGGTGAGTCAAACCTTTCAGATGACTACATGGCCGTGAGAAGATATTACAGTAGAAGGTGCTGAACGTGCAGCAGGGGGTGCAGCAAAATGCGTGTGCACGCACCTCGTGCACGCGCACACGCGTTGATCGGCTATTTTCAAATGGCCAGGATAATGCGCCGATACTGTGATACAGCATATTTATTAGGCCAGCTAGTAACACAAATCTGTTTAGATTTAAATTATTATTATTTTCCCCCTCCTGTCCGAGGGGGGGCTGTGCCTGGGGGGAGGGGGTGCTCCCATTGATCATGCTGAAATGTTGAAACAAGATACTGAAACAATTGAATGTGTTCGTTGTGAACTGAAACACTGTGTTCATTAGCAAACTGTAAATAAATTACCAACCGAAAAAACAAAACTCGTTTTTTTTTCCACCGCTGGGGGGGGGGGGGGGGGGGGGGGGGGATGGGGAGGGGGGGGGATGGGGAGGGCGGCGGGGGGGGATGGGGGGGGGGGGCGGGGGGCTGCACCCACCGCCGTTATAGGAACTTGACGCGGCTGCCCAGTACCCCTACTTCCCTCAGGCATCTAAAATATGACAAACAAAATTTGATTCAACACTAGTTGGGTGTTCATTTACCTCTCACATTTAACTACTTTCAACCTGGCATCATAAATTTAGTAGGATATAAGTGGAGATTTCCCCAATTGCAGTTTGTTTAATGCTGGCATTGCGGCTGAAGTGTACCTTTTCCCACTTCAACCCGATGGCATGAGGGCGAAGTAGCCATACAGGAGATGATCAGTGTCATTTGTTATTGAAAACGCTAAGCGTGTGATGAACACAAAAATATGCACTTATTACGGTATAACTGAATTAATTAGCCTAAATGTAAATATGCTCTCCCTCCAGGACCATGGATGCCTTCCACCTGAGCCTCTTTGCACCGTGCTCCCAGCCATTCCGGGGCCTGAAGCCCAAAACCAACGTAGTTTTCCTGAAGACCCACAAGACGGGCAGCAGCACCATGCAGAACCTGCTGTTCCGCTTTGCAGAGCGCCACAACCTGACAGTGGCGCTCCCCATAAAGGAATGTGGCCACCAGTTCTGCTACCCAAGCTCCTTCAACACCAGATTCATCCACCCAGCCACCCTGCCAGCCAACATCATCACCAACCACATGCGCTTCAACCACACTGAGGTGCTGAACTTAATTTTGTCTAAATGAAAAATGAAGTATATTATGCACAACATGCAGGCATACTTTTGTCATTTGGAAGCAGTGTCATTCATTTGAGTTTGTCAGTCAAAGATACAAACTTTTACAAATTGCTGTCCATTGTAAACTTTGTGCGGGCAACAAATCGCTTTCACGCATAATCGCATATGTACTGACATCTACAGTATAATGCACGCCCCCCCCCCCCCCCCCCCCCCCCCCCCCAATTTCAGGATTGCATCTCTCGTCTTTATATCTTGTTAACCCGTTATAGATACTTTTGGATTGGTGCACACAATGGCAGGCAAAGGTTGTGTTGTGTAAACACCTGTTGGTTTTACTGTGCATATGATAAAACTTCTTGTATCTTGCAGGTGCGGAGGCGCATGCCGAACAACACCGTATACATCACTATTCTCCGAGAGCCGGGCTCCATGTTTGAGTCGATGTTCAGTTATTTCAAACAAAACAGTGAGAGTTTCAAGAAGGTTCCCAACGGATCCTTGGAGGCCTTCTTGGAGGAACCATGGCGGTACTACCAGCCAAATGAACCGGTCATGCCTACCCGCAACGCCCTGACCTTCGACCTGGGCGGTGACAAGGACCGATCGGAGAACGACACGGCATACGTCCGTGACTTTGTGGCGGAGGTGGATCGCTCCTTCTCCCTGGTGATGATCGCAGAGTACTTTGACGAGTCGCTGGTTCTCCTCCGTCACCTGCTGTCCTGGGACCTGGACGACATTCTGTACGTCAAGCTCAACATGCGCGCAGCCGGCTCCAAGCAGAGCCTCGCACCGGGCCTCACCGCCAAGATGCGTGCCTGGAACTCACTGGACGTACAGCTCTACGACCACTTCAACGCCTCGCTTTGGCGGAAGCTGGCAGCCCTCGGTCCGGCCTGCGTAGCAGAGGAGGTGCGCCTCAAGCGACAGGCCCAGGAGAAGCTGATGCAGAGCTGCTTTGGAGACCGGATGCCGTTGCTCCGCTCGGCAAAGCAGATCAAGAACATGAAGCTGCGGCCCTGGCAGCCCAGCGACAATGTCGACATCATGGGCTACGACCTGCCAGATAGCGTCAGCCATGTCCAGAAGCTCTGCCTCAAGCTGATCATGCCAGAGCTCCAATATACAAAGATTCTCCTAAGATCTCAGACACGTCCTGTCTGGAGCTGGACACGAAGATGGAGCTGGTTTTGAACCGTATCAAGGATCCCCTTTTTTATCTCTCTGGGACTCCAGTTTTTACACTGTAAAATCCTATAGGATTTAAAGCCTTACTGTGCGGTAATTTCCCTGCTGGTCACTACCATCTTGCACTTTCCAGAAGCTCTTAATTCATCCCTTTGAACTTCAAAAGGGTTGTGTCTCGTTAGGGTTCTGTGCTCGTCAGAGAGGGGAGGGGTGAGTGACACAGATCTGCTGTAGAGTCAACCCAGTATGTATACTGTAGGTTTTATTCTGTTTGCTGTCGCAAAAGTTTATAGATATTCAAAGTCCAGCTGTCTGCCGTCCATTCTCACCATTCTCATTCCGGAAGGAAAACAGAAAAGGGGTGAGTTGCCCTGTTACCCTTTTGATGCAGTATACTGGTGGTCTTTTTTATTGTCTTAATAGTTTGATGTATTTATTAAAAAGGTCTTAAAAGTGCTTAAATTGTCATTTCACTGTCATCTGGGCCCTGTTTTTTTTTAAATAATTTATGACGATAACAATGATATGAGTCCACAGACAATCAAACAGTGACACAGTTATACCACAATGCGTCTTCTACAGTCCACAATTTAGATGTCATTATGCTATGCAGTATGTTGACATGACAGATATCCCGTTCCAGCATTCTCTTCCTCCCTCTGTCTTCATTCATTTCATTTTATTTTATAGAATTTGTTTAGAATTCCACAACAATAGCCATAGCCTGGAGAGACAAAATTATATCTCATCTTTCTCCCACAGTCTCATCCGGGTTTCAACCAGAGTGTTCTCTTGTGTGAGTGTCTCTTGTGAGTCTCTTTTTGAGGGGCTCTAGCCCCTCCTATGCACAGCTTTGGGTAACATGTCATTGTTCCAACCTCCTGTTAATCTGACCGATTAGCGGCGATTACTAACACTATCTCTATCCCTAACCTCAGTCTTAACCGGCCACATAGGTCGCTAACCCTAACCTCAGTCTTAACCGGCCATGTAGGTCGCTAACCCTAACCTCAGTCTTAACCGGCCACGTAGGTCGCTAACCCTAACCTCAGTCTTAACCGGCCATGTAGGTCGCTAACCCTAACCTCAGTCTTAACCAGCCACATAGGTCGCTGACCCTAACCTCAGTCTTAACCAGCCATGTAGGTCACTAACCCTAACCTCAGTCTTAACCGGCCACGTAGGTCGCTAACCCTAACCTCAGTCTTAACCGGCCATGTAGGTCGCTGACCCTAACCTCAGTCTTAACCAGCCACATAGGTCGCTGACCCTAACCTCAGTCTTAACCAGCCATGTAGGTCGCTGACCCTAACCTCAGTCTTAACCGGCCACGTAGGTCGCTAACCCTAACCTCAGTCTTAACCGGCCATGTAGGTCGCTAACCCTAACCTCAGTCTTAACCAGCCACATAGGTCGCTGACCCTAACCTCAGTCTTAACCAGCCATGTAGGTCACTAACCCTAACCTCAGTCTTAACCGGCCACGTAGGTCGCTAACCCTAACCTCAGTCTTAACCGGCCATGTAGGTCGCTGACCCTAACCTCAGTCTTAACCAGCCACATAGGTCGCTGACCCTAACCTCAGTCTTAACCAGCCATGTAGGTCCCTAACCCTAACCTCAGTCTTAACCGGCCATGTAGGTCACTAACCCTAACCTCCGTCTTAACCGGCCATAAGGGTCCCTAACCCTAACCTCAGTCTTAACCGGCCACGTAGTTCGGACTAACGGTAGGTCAGATGTATGGGCATTCTCCCAGCTTTGTGTATTTGTAGCACATAATTTGATGATTCGATTAGCAGATGTATGATGATTTTTTTTTCCTACAAGGTAACCTGTTCGCCTAAGATCCTATAATATGTACCTAGGGAAATGTCGCATGCATGTCATTGTTATCTGTGTTTAAATACACCCGAGGGCTGACTCGGGGCTGACCCGAAGGCAAACTGTCTACAAGAAGGGTCAGAGTAGGATGTTGTTAGATCATTTATGTCTTATCTGTTTACAAACTAATGCCCAGTGGTCAATGTCCCATATCCTCCTGAACTGTGGCCCATGCCATATAGGTCATTCATATTGTCACCTTCATATCATCATTTTACTCTTAGCCTACTGCCTGTTTACACAGGGTTGTTCTCCATATCATCATAAATGTCATGTCATCCATGTTTATGACCAAAATATGTTTTCATCTGTCCCATTTAATATCTTGTTCAGTCGCCATACTGTCTCTTCTCAGTCACCAAGTTATGGTAGGCGCTGTTTTTAAATTCAACATGCAGCTGCTGTGTTATCAGTCTAGTTTGACCTTGGCCTAGCCCTAGTAACTTAGCACAATGCAGGGAAAGTTATCTACAGGTTGCCTGGCAACGCCAGCCTCTGTGCTTTCCCGGTCTATGGCCATCAATGACTGAACCAAGGAAGATGAACTCTACGTCGCTACGCCATCCTCATCATCAATGAGAGACCGCCAACCCTGGTCTTGTCATCTGACATTGCGCACATGAATCATCTCCAACCAATTAACTTTATATCAACAAATCTGACGTGATCTGCAGTATTTAGCCTGGAACAATACTGTGAAGAGGAGGTTCAGTTCAGTGTGGTTCATTTGGAATCCATCTTGGAACAATTGATTATTCTAAATTATATTGATGTATTATACTATCATATTCTGAACCATGTAGCACATTCTCTATGTAAATTGACTTTATACCAACTAAAAAACCTTAAACTTTATTTCATCTGCCTCTTTCTTTCTATTTTTGGTACAGTGACTGTCATTTAAAATTTAAAGGTCTACTCACTCATTTTTACTAAATACAGCACGGTATTTGGTCTCCCTGCTGGGTTATTTGAAGGTATTTATTTACAGTCCTTTCTAGCCCTTTCTAATTATTGCTGGTCAGCAAATCTGTGTCCATTTATATTGTCATAGCTGTTTTTTCTACAACTGTGTCGTTTAAAAAAACCGTAGGCCTTTTTATAGCTTATAGCTTTTTACTGCATTCTTTTTTTCACTCATGTAATGTATTATTTATATGTTCATCATGCTTCTTTGTTCTGTCTGTCTGTCTGTCTGTCTGAGTTAGAGATGTTACGGAAGAAGATTTTCCTGCTTCTGGTGGCTGTCGGTATGGTCAGCCTCTCGCTGAGATGGTGAGTGATCAAACCTTTCAGATGACTACATGGCCGTGAGATGATATTTAAGTAGGAGGTGCTGAAGAGCATGGGGTGCGCGCTAGCGCACGCAGCAAAATGCGTGCGCACGCACCTCGTGCATGCGCACACACTTGTAGATCGGCTATTTTCAAATGGCCAGGATAATGCGCCGATACTGTGATACAGCATATTTATTAGGCCAGTTAGTAACACAAATCTGTTTAGATTAAAATTATTATTATTTTCTCCCTCCTCCGAGGGGTGGGGGGGGGGGGGGGGCTGTGCCTACTTCCCTCAGCCATCTAAAATATGACAAACTAATTCAAATTTTGATTCAACACTAGTTGGGTGTTCATTTACCTCTCACATTTAACCAGTTTGAACCTGGCTTCATAAATTTAGTAGGCCTAGGCACATGCGCTTCAACCACACTGAGGTGCTGAACTTAATGTTGTCTAAATGATGTCTAAGTATATCATTCACGACGTTCATGCAGGCATACTTTTGACATTTGGAAGCATTGTCATTAATTTGAGTTTGTCAGTCAAAGATACAAACTTTTACAAATTGCTGTCCATTGTAAACTTTGTGCGGGCAACAAATCGCTTTCACGCATTCATGTACTGACATCTACAGTATAATGCACCCCCCCCCCCCTCTCTCTCTCTCGCCACATGCTGCACAGTAAACAGGACTTACCGGGAGGTAATGCCATCACTTACTTAACCTACAGTATGTTTACATTGTTTAGGAACCTGACATTCCAGCTCACAGCTACAGCGATCACCCTGTTTCACAATCACCATCTCCAATTTCCAATTTCCAATTTCCTTTTGTTCACTCCTGTCTCAGTGTCTTTGCCTTTGGCGTCCCCGGCAGTCCGGCACACAGAGCCGGACTAACAATGGAGCTAGGTGGAGCTTAAGCGCCAGGGCCCGAAGCTTGCAGGGCCTGGTACGAGACTATAGGTACAGCTGTTGCTTCTTTCGAAAAATATAACGCAACATAAGAACCCCCGCTATTGTTTTTGGTCTTCTCGTCTGACAGTTTCTGTAGCAGTTTTCGGTAGGGGGGGGGGGGAGCAGTCTGTTTGGGGGGGTTCCCGACGGCTGCGCGTAAGCGACGCCGTCAGAAGCCCCTTTGCTCAGGAAGGCCCCCTCACTCAGACGGACCAAGTTGCGACAATAACATACAGCCTACAGTATGTAAAGAGGAATATAAACAAGACCTTGGCGCAAAACTTCATATTTACCCTGCTCTAATGCAACAAAAGTGTGTTCTTACATCCTCCATTTCACGATTCCAGCACTCGTGAGTAAATTAATTTAATTGCTATTATGAAAGTTTTCAGTGACGTTGCGCACAGGTTGCATCATGTCATCAATAATTAATCTGTCTTTAAAACGTTGTAATATTAATATAGCATGTTGGCATTGTCTGTTGGTGCACACATGTTATATGGACCATGTAACAACATGGTCAACAGCACTGTTTGCAAATGTAGCTAAATTTGTTGGCCACAAAGACAATTTAGACAAAACATTGTGCTGCCTGCTAATGGAGCTTGTAGATATAGGCTAATTATTTTTCGGGAAAATTGCAGTTTAGCAGAGACTGAAGTTGGAAAGGCTGTGCCCAGTGCGGCAGTGCCTGCTGTGTCTTGTGTGTCAGCGGGCAGCGCAGGCAGTAGTGGATATGCGCTAAACGCATGCATGTTAATTAATTAATTAATTGACTGAATCTGTAGGGCCTTTTGATTTGGTGAAGCGCCAGGGCCTTGAGAGGGGTTAATCCGTCACTGCCGGCACATTTGGCTACTTAACACTTTGAGCGTAACAAGTAGGCCTTTTTATAGCTTATAGCTTTTTACTGCATTGTTTTTTTTCACTCATGTAATGTATTATTTATATGTTCAATCATCATGCTTCTTTGTTCTGTCTGTCTGTCTGTCTGTCTGTCTGTCTGTCTGTCTGTCTGAGATAGAGATGTTACAGAAGAAGATTTTCCTGCTTCTGGTGGCTGTTGGTATGGTCAGCCTTTGGCTGACATGGTGAGTGATCAAACCTTTCAGATGACTACATGGCCGTGAGATGATATTTAAGTAGGAGGTGCTGAGGAGCAGGGGGTGCGCGCTAGCGCACGCAGCAAAATGCGTGCGCACGCACCTCATGCATGTGCACACGATTGTAGATCGGCTATTTTCAAATGGCCAGGATAATGCGCCATTACTGTGATACAGCATATTTATTAGGCCAGCTAGTAACACAAATCTGTTTAGATTAAAATATTATTATTTTTCCCCTCCAGTCCGAGGGGGGGCTGTGCCTGACAGGAGGGGGTGCTCCAGCCCCCCTACTTCCCTCAGCCATCTAAAATATGACAAACTAAATTCAAAATTTGATTCAACACTAGTTGGGTGTTCATTTACCTCTCACATTTAACCACTTTCAACCTGGTTTCATAAATTTAGTAGGATATAAGTGGAGATTTCCCCAATTGCAGTTTGTTTAATGCCGGCATTGCGGCTGAAGTGTACCTTTTCCCACTTCAACCCGATGGCATGAGGGCGAAGTAGCCATACAGGAGATAATCAGTGTCATTTGTTATTGAAAACGCTAAGCGTGTGATGAACACAAAAATATGCACTTATTACGGTATAACTTAATTAATTAGCCTAAATGTAAATATGCTCTCCCTCCAGGACCATGGCTGCCTTCCACCTGAGCCTCTTTGCACCGTGCTCCCAGCCATCCCGGGGCCTGAAGCCCAAAACCAACGTAGTTTTCCTGAAGACCCACAAGACGGGCAGCAGCACCATGCAGAACCTGCTGTTCCGCTTTGCAGAGCGCCACAACCTGACAGTGGCGCTCCCCATAAAGGAATGTGGCCACCAGTTCTGCTACCCAAGCTCCTTCAACACCAGATTCATCCACCCAGCCACCCTGCCAGCCAACATCATCACCAACCACATGCGCTTCAACCACACTGAGGTGCTGAACTTAATTTTGTCTAAATGAAAAATGAAGTATATTATGCACAACATGCAGGCATACTTTTGTCATTTGGAAGCATTGTCATTAATTTGAGTCAGTCAAAGATACAAACTTTTACAAATTGCTGTCCATTGTAAACTTTGTGCGGGCAACAAATCGCTTTCACGCATAATTGCATATGTACTGACATCTACAGTATAATGCACCCCCCCCAATTTCAGGATTGCATCTCTCGTCTTTATATCTTGTTAACCCGTTATAGATACTTTTGGATTAGGTGTGCACATGTGGCAGGCAAAGGTTGTGTTGTGTAAACACCTGTTGGTTTTACTGTACATATGATGATAAAACTTCTTGTATCTTGCAGGTGCGGAGGCGCATGCCGAACAACACCGTATACATCACTATTCTCCGAGAGCCGGGCTCCATGTTTGAGTCGATGTTCAGTTATTTCAAAAATAGTGTTGAGAGTTTCAAGAAGGTTCCCAACGGATCCTTGGAGGCCTTCTTGGAGGAACCATGGCGGTACTACCAGCCAAATGAACCGTTTATGCCTACCCGCAACACCCTGACCTTCGACCTGGGCGGTGACAAGGACCGATCGGAGAACGACACGGCATACGTCCGTGACTTTGTGGCGGAGGTGGATCGCTCCTTCTCCCTGGTGATGATCGCAGAGTACTTTGACGAGTCGCTGGTTCTCCTCCGTCACCTGCTGTCCTGGGACCTGGACGACATTCTGTACGTCAAGCTCAACATGCGCGCAGCCGGCTCCAAGCAGAGCCTCGCACCGGGCCTCACCGCCAAGATGCGTGCCTGGAACTCACTGGACGTACAGCTCTACGACTACTTCAACGCCTCGCTTTGGCGGAAGCTGGCAGCCCTCGGTCCGGCCTGCGTAGCAGAGGAGGTGCGCCTCAAGCGACAGGCCCAGGAGAAGCTGATGCAGAGCTGCTTTGGAGACCGGATGCCGTTGCTCCGCTCGGCAAAGCAGATCAAGAACATGAAGCTGCAGCCCTGGCAGCCCAGCGACATCGACATCATGGGCTACGACCTGCCAGATAGCGTCAGCCATGTCCAGAAGCTCTGCCTCAAGCTGATCATGCCAGAGCTCCAATATACAAAGATTCTCCTAAGATCTTAGACACGTCCTGTCTGGAGCTGGACACGAAGATGGAGCTGGTTTTGAACCGTATCAAGGATCCCCTTTTTTATCTCTCTGGGACTCCAGTTTTTACACTGTAAAATCCTATAGGATTTAAAGCCTTACTGTGCGGTAATTTCCCTGCTGGTCACTACCATCTTGCACTTTCCAGAAGCTCTTAATTCATCCCTTTGAACTTCAAAAGGGTTGTGTCTCGTTAGGGTTCTGTGCTCGTCAGAGAGGGGAGGGGTGAGTGACACAGATCTGCTGTAGAGTCAACCCAGTATACTGTAGGTTTTATTCTGTATACTGTTAAAAGGATCCATGGCTAATAAGACAACTACAGTATGCCTTAATGCATTATAATTACCCTCTAACTAGAATAAAAACACATTAAATATTGTATATTTTATAAATACCGGTAGATAATGTTTCACTCCATAGCGACTGCTTCCGTCACAGGTTGATGATGTAATATGCCCATGTGTGGTCTAGCCCTATTGAATTTATTTAATGCATATGCTAATACATATTTTAAATACTTTTTATTAGCACATGCATTTATTATTTTCAAAATAGTTTTATCGTGACACATTGTGGGCTTGTAGATCGGCTATTTTCAAATGGCCGAAATGTAATATGTTTTGTAATAATCCAAATCTACAAAGTAACTAGTAATTCAAGTTTTCAAATGATTGTAGTGGTGTAAAAGTACAAACATGGAAATACTCCAGTAAAGTATGTATTCAAATTTGTACTTAGTTTCCACCACTGACCTTTCGGGTATTTTGTATTTACAACCATCTTGTTGTACTTTATTGTTGCCTATAAACCCCACATAGCCTACAACAACTTCCGTGAACCGATTTCACTGTAGCCTAGTAGCCTTTTCATAAATTATATTTGTACTTATAGGCTGTCTGCTGTCGTAAAAGTTTATAGATATTCAAAGTCCAGCTGTCCACCTCAGTTTTTTTATTTTTATTCTTTATTCACCCAGGGAAGTAGCTGAGCACAGGTGCTCATTTTCAGCAACGCCCTGCACATAGAAACACACATTCAAACTTGCTCACTAAGCAGCTCCAGGGGGAGCAGTTGGGGGTTCAGTGCCTTGCTCAAGGGCACTTCAGTGGTGTTCGGTGAATGATGACAATCACTTCCTGCCCAACCGGGGAATCGAACCGGCAACCTTTCGGCAACAAGGGCGCTCCTCTAACCCTTAGGCCACCGCTGCCCCGAGTGTAGGAGCAGGTGTCTGAAAACACATACACTGTACCTGTGATTTGTGAGAATTGTTTATTTGCAATTTTGTATGGAAATTAATGTTTATATAGATTTAATGTCCAGTGTTTGTGCAACTTTCTGTTAGTAGTGGAGTTGGGCATAATTTATCTGTGCAGGGATCTGCTTTAATCAAGGTATTTAGAGCAGCTGCGTTAATTGAGAACAGGCCTGTATAAATGAGCCAGGGTCACAGTGACTGCATGGCAGTACAACTACAAGTCTGGTTCTCAGTGGAAAGACAGCTCTGAGGTTAGACCAGAAACAATTATTTTACCGTTTTTGTTTGAGTTTTCACAATTTTTTTAGTTTTAATAAATGAAGAAAGTGTATGTTGGAAGTGGACATTTTGGGGATTTTGGCACCTACATTAGTAAAATAATTAGGACTTCTTTTTGCTGTTGCTGTGGAATTAATCAACAAGGAACTCATCTCTACAGCTTAAGTGGATGGACATTTTGGATTAAAATACCTTTTGCTTTTGTCGCTCTGTGGAAAGTTAAGCTACAAATATGGATGGAGACAAAGATGCTGCTGCAGTAGAAAAGAGAAAATCAAAGCCTACAGCCAAAGCGATGGAGGAGATGTATAATCGTCAAGTTGGATCCAGGAAAGCTAAACTGGGCCAGCTAACGGGTAAAAGGAACGAAATTGGGACCGTACCCAAGTTCCCTCAGCCCTATGTTCCCTCATTCCAAAACAGACCCTATGTTCCCTCCAGTGGGGGCTGGTTGTGATTTGGGGTGGGGGGGGGCTGTAAGGCATCAATTATACTATAATGCTACAGTTCACCCTGCAGCAACAGCATCACATTGCAGATACCAAGTTACAGCAATGACACTACAACACAGTGAACTCCAGTGAACGTTGTTCGTATGTCCGTATATGTATATTTTAATATTCACAATTTTAAATATATAGTGTCAGGATGACATGCTCATTAATATGTTGCAGGAGATTTGTGAGTCAAGTCAACTGTATGACCACATGGCCTTCATTAATCACTCATTATCATGTACGTAATTATCTGTTTTGAATCTCAAGTATGTTTATGTTAGTACAGTACCACACCTTAATGGACACCACAACTATTTAAGATACGTTGACAAACACAAATTTAGCTTGTAGAACATCCTGTCTCCTCATGTCCCCAAGTAACACTGTCCTCTGAAAGGCCATCTGCAATAACCTAATATTTAGTAGCCTATACTGCGCACCCATTCAGCTTTGCATGAATTTCCATGAATTTCCATTTATTGAAATCCCAAACATGGAATATACTTGGACCATGCATTATGCCACATATAATGCCTGTCTCAGGATGGCCACCTGCCAGTATACAGTGGATAACTTCCCAACTTTTGGCATAGTGATGCCCGGGTGCATATGGCATATGGCACTGGTACATATCTGAACTCATCTTCTCCTCCTACAGTGCGTGTCAACCACATAGCCGACACTGGTATGGCCCTTCTCAGCTTCAATTATGTTTTTCATACCAATCTGGGGTCGTAATATAAGGAGTGCAGCTTCCAGTTCCCCATAGTTACATTCTGGAAAGAAAAGGAACACGTCAAATCTTTTCATTGCTCCGTCTTTATCCCCGTTTATTCAGGTTCAGTTTTGTTAATGAGGTACTCAGCAGCCCTGAGACCCGTAACAGAGGCTTGTCATGTCAGCTGTCACTCAGCTGTCACTCAACTCAATGAAGGCCAATGGAACACGATTTGGGCTGTAAAACAATCTGACCATTTTGACCTATTTAGTTTTTCTTGCAAATATTTGATGCTGCTGCTTTAAATTCTACCAGCATATAAACACAGCAGAGGCCCTTCCAGGGACCCCTGGATGCCACAGGCACAAAGTTTCATTCGACTATATGGGCCTTTTGCGCCATGACACAGTACGTGCCCTCTTATATATAAATGCACGTATACTCGCCATGCGAAAACTTTATATGCCTTATGCTCCAAGGCAGGGGTGCCCAAAAGGTAGATCGTGATCTACCAGTAGATCACAAAGGCTGTACAGGTAGATCACAGGACATGTCCCTAAATAATATTTAATTTAAATATATAAAAAGCTATTTTTAGAATCTGCCACTTGAGTTAAAGGTGACTTGATTGATTGACAAAAGGGGCCATCTTCTTGGTCTCGCTAGCATTGAGCCATGCGTGCTCAACAGTGTTGAGATGGAGGGATGCAGCTGACCACTGCAATGTCATCTGAAAAATTCTGCAGGTGACATGTCTTGTAGTTGAAGCAGATGTCAGATGTTTATAGACGAATTCAGAAACGGGTCTCATGGTCGCAGCTTACGTATTTCCTGTAGGCGGACTCGACATAGCTGCAGGGTTTAAACCCTCACCAGGCGCACCTCTTCTACTACACTGAACGGTATAGTGACTGATGTTAGTCTGCCACAAGTAAAACGTTTTTTACCTGCTTTTTTACTAACACTAACATTACAAAGATGCCCAGAACATCGAGATGAACCTGTTTAGTTTATGGCTGCTCCAACAGCCAACAGCAGTGGCAACATTCCAAAAAGAAGAAAGAAAATACGGAATGTCAAAATATCCACCGTGGGGTCTGAGACCAGAGCCATTGAGTAATGGTTGAGACGAAGCAGTGATGCTTAGTATGCTTAGTATGCTAAGCATTTAAAGTAGCATCTAAATGACTCAATGGCTGCCGCTCTAGTCTCAGACCCCGCGGTGGATATTTTCACATTCTTGCCTTTTAGCAAAAATAACTATAATAACAGGCTTAGATGGGCTGTCCTTTCGAGGTAGTGTGTGACAAGCCGAGATGTTGTTGCTTGAGATGGGCATGTCCAGAAGCTCTGCCTCAAGCTGATCATGCCAGAGCTCCAATATACAAAGATTCTCCTAAGATCTCAGACGCGTCGACTGTCTGGAGCTGGACACGAAGATGGAGCTGGTTTTGAACCGTATCAAGGATCCCCTTTTTTATCTCTCTGGGACTCCAGTTTTTACACTGTAAAATCCTATAGGATTTAAAGCCTTACTGTACGGTCATTTCCCTGCTGGTCACTACCATCTTGCACTTTCCAGAAGCTCTTAATTCATCCCTTTGAACTTCAAAAGGGTTGTGTCTCGTTAGGGTTCTGTGCTCGTCAGAGAGGGGAGGGGTGAGTGACACAGATCTGCTGTAGAGTCAACCCAGTATGTATACTGTAGATTTTATTCTGTATACTGTTAAAAGGATCCCTGGCTAATAAGTCAACTATGCCTTAATACATTATAATTACCCTCTAACTACAATAAAAACACCTTAAATATTGTATATTTCATAAATACCGGTAGATAACGTTTCACTCCATAGCGACTGCTTCCGTCACAGGTTCAAATGATTGTAGTGGTGTAAAAGTACAAACATGGAAATACTCCAGTAAAGCAAAATGTATTCAAATGTGTACTTAAGTACAGTACTTGAGTACAAGTACTTAGTTTCCACCACTGACCTTTCGGGTATTTTGTATTTACAACCATCTTGTTAACTAACATGCTGTTAATTAATTTGAGCATGTTTTGAAAAAGACCCCCAGTGACTCATTCCCCTCATTAGACGTGAACATTAATTATCTTCCAACATTGCACCTGTTGAGCCGGTATTTCATCATCAGCCCTGGGCCAGATGTCATCAGTGGTAAACACACACCAGGTTTTCAACAATACAACTAAAACGATTGTTAAAAATGGATAACTGTGGATATTGATCGATGAACTTAAAACATTAGGCTACATATTTCAAATAAGGCTTATATGCCTGTCACAATTATTACAAATCGTCTAATCGCAATTATGTGAGAGTCTCAATTATTTTGCATAATCATCATCATTCTCGTTTGAATATTTGCTACTACCAAGAGCTGCACCGTCCTTTAAAAGGTTGAGAAATGTTCATATATTTGCCAACATAAAACAAAGTGGAAATAGCCGATCTTCAAGCTAAAAATGCCGTGACTTGTTTTGAACTTGTAGACTAGCCATTTCCACAGTTGATGTTTTTTTTCTTCTTGAAGTATAATGTTAAATTAAATTATGTAAGATATTTGTCACATATCTTCCCCATGCACCTTGTTTACGAAGCCAATCATTTCACAGATTTAAATGTCATAATCGTGACAGCCCTAATTAGGCTTTAGATAATCTGCTGTTGGTATTAAGTATGTTCTCTACTGTATTATGATGTAGCTTCTAAATCTGGCATGTTTTTATTTTTATATCACGTTCAGTTGATTGAATTCACGTATTGAATGTTCATTAATGTGAATTATTATCCGTCTAAATGAACAAAAAACGAAGTAAAGATTTGGGTGAGAGAGTTACTTGTATAGACACTAGACAGCCAACCGTTCCTTGAAATAAGGAATCATTCCTTATTTGGAGACTAGACATGTCCCTTATTATTGAACTGACACGGGAAACGCTTTGTTCCTTATTTTTGGGAATCAATCAATCAAACATCTTACAAGTTCAAACAGATCATTATACTATAATACCATTTGTAAAACCTTCTAGACTTGCGGTATACTGGCTTATAGATCAGCTCTATTTTAGGCTATATGTTCCTCCTTGCTGGGGTTCAAGTGGTTAATATTATAGGTATACAAAAACTGCATGTGTATACAGTGACATTTTATCTTTAGGCGTCGCTTTTCTTTCTTAGAAAAAAGGGAAATAAGGGTGTCCCTTATTAGATTGTCAAATAGGTGTCAACCCTAAGAGTGACGCTATAGGAGGTTGAAAGTGAATGCACTTCCAAAGTATACATTGTGTAAGTCACAATCGCATGATTTTCTTATCGAAATATGAGGTTTTGCCAAATTCTGCCGTTTAATCCCTACAACTGTGAGGCTTTCAAAATAAGAGGCTATTTTATTTGTACACAGTTGGAAATGTGTAATGTGATTATTACACAACACAGGTTTTATTTTTAAATCTACCTAATGGAAGTAGGAAGTGGATTGTGCATGGACAAATGTGTCAGTGGCCTTATCCGTGGCAAATTTTAAAGTTTCGGTTTCACACACTATTATGTTATTTCGATCGTAAGACCCAGTTACTGAATGTCAGGTCTCCAGGTTTTCTTCAGAATATGTACAGTATGAATACTAGCCTGGGCTGGTAATCCAGTCTGGCAGTGTGCTGCGGGTTTGACTCCTGATCCTGACAACCTTTACTGCATGTCACCACCCCCCCATCTCTCTCCCAATTTCCTATCCTATACTGTCTATCCCTCCATAAAAAATATTTAAAAAAAAACAACATATGTATGATACTGATTTACTATGCCACTATTGCACATTATGAGTCCACTAGTAGGCTACTAGTGGAGGACCCCATAACTCTGAGCGACTATGACTAAAACTAGCCTAAATCAAAATTGGCTTTCAAAAAATCGCCCTGCCTCCCACTTGACTTCTGCTTGATCGGCCCAGGTGGGTGTGTGTAATGGCAGGTGGCACAGGGGATGGAACTGCACTATAAAACGTAACCACTGGACAATGTATTTACAGAAGGGCCCCCCCTTCTGTAAATGCATTGTCCAGTGGTTAAGTGGGGGATGTTAGACAGAGGACAATCAGGACATCAGTCATGAGGGTTTCTCTAGACATACGCCTGCTTTTGTACTTGTTCTTTTCATTCTCTCCTTTGTCTTCATCTTCCTCCCCTTGTGAGTTACAGGCACCGTTTAACCTCAACAGAATTTACGAGCCTGGGGACTTGGTGCTGGGCGCCGTGTTTGATATCCACCTCTCCTCTGTGTTCCCCGATCTGTCCTTCACCTCCGACCAACAGGACCCCGTTTGCTATGGGTGAGTGTCACAAATGCAATAGCAAGCAAGAGAACCGGAGAACCTTGTTTTGATTTACAGTGTGGCACTGGTTCCCAAAAGACTGGGCCGGGACCCATTTCTATGGGTTCCTTTATTTTTTGTTTCCTACATTTTGTTTTTAATTCGTTTATAATTTCAAAACATAAAAGAAAAATGTAATGATTATTTTCCCAATTTCCTGAATAAATTAAATATATTTCAAACAAATTCCATAAATTAGAAAACAAGTGAGTAGTGAAAATAAGTTAAGTGAAAATAAAATAAAATGCTACTTTCACTAGTCTGGGTTCCGGTCGGCGGTCAAACATCTTACTTCTCTTTTTGTGTCACGGGCTAAAACGTTTGGGAACCACTGCATTATATGGTACCATAGGATTAGTTGATGTTGTGTATTTCCACAAAGATCAATATACAGGTTACAGTGGGGATTCTGTGTGTTAGTTTCAGCATTGACGAGTTCAGATTGGCCCAGACCATGGCTTTTGCCGTTACAGAGATCAACGGGAACCCCAGGCTGCTGCCCAACATGACTCTGGGGTATATTCTCTATGACACCTGTCTCACACTGGAGATGGCATTCCGTGCAGCGTTGTCATCGATCAGTGGGAGAGAGGCGCAGATCCAATTGGACGAGGGCTGTGTCGGCTCTCCTCCGGTGCTCGGAATTGTGGGTGATCCTTCCTCAGCCAATTCTGTTGCCGTCTCTAGTTTGTTAAGTCGGTTCAGAGTGCCCCTGGTAAGTTGCTTATGACGGATGACCCCCCACCCCCCTTTTTTCCCCTTCTTCCAGTAGCTGATATGCTTAGTTTTGGTGATTTGGTTGTTTATCAAGCTTTATATCAAGGTTCAACGATCAAGGTTCATGGTCGTGCTTCATTGTTACATCTTGTGTACAGGTGCATAAGAGTAAAACGTATCTTTGTTTGGCTTCCTTCAATGCAGCAGTATAAGTAATTTCTTCCTTTTGTTCATTCTAGTTCTTGTTGTTCATGTGCCTGATTGTACGGTGAAAGGAACTTGAAAGGCATACTGTCAAGTGTCAATCTATTGCAGGCAAGAGCAAGCGAGTGGACCTCGCTGGAGCTGAGAGTTGAGTGTCGCATCACAGCTTTACAGTTGTGAAACAGTCGGTGGAATTCGTTTTTGTGCAAGCTCTGTAGTTTTTGTTCAATTATTTGGAAAATAATTATCTCATGGCCACACATAGCCTAATGTCTTTGTACGTATAACTATGTTTGGGGAGTAAGTTATTTGGCCCAATATTCAGAATGTTTTACAAATTCAAACATTAAACTTTATGCAATATGCACAAACAATGCATGTCCCTGGCTCTGTAAATTACTGCACGCAATTCTCAATGTATTGGGTTAAACTGAACTGGCTGAGATGACCTCTCCTCATACAGCCTCTCCTGGTGAGAGAGAGAGAGAGAGAGCGAGTAATTTGTGTGTGTGTGTGTGTGTGTGTGTGTGTGTGTGTGTGTGTGTGTGTGTGTGTGTGTGTGTGTGTGTGTGTGTGTGTGTGTGTGTGTGTGTGTGTGTGTGTGTGTGTGTGTGTGAGATTAACAAAATTATGTTAAAACGGCATGTCACTTTCCTGTTCTACCATAGTGCGCAAGTGCTGGAATGTTTTACCATTGAACTTGCTCAGGGGATGAATTGAATCTTGTACATCTGAATTGGTAGATCCTGTCTGTGAGATATGACCTTTGACACGATCTAAATGTCTGAATGGAACAAAACACAACCACCCCGATTGTATAAGTTATGTTGTATTAACATACACTACCATAATGAATGGACAAAGTCAATAACACATTCAATAATGTGTGTAATTATTTATTTATTATCAGTCCACACTCCACTCACAATCACATGCTTTGCTTGCAAGGGAAATGTGTCTAAAAAAAAACAGAAATATGTAGGCTATTGTTGTCGGGAAGAAACCTCTTATATCTCCATATTTTAAATTAAGTACCTACTTGATTGTACTACAGCGTCACACAAGCATCAAAGTAGCAGATCCGCAAGCTTTGAGCTTTTAGATCTGCTACGTTTTGAATTTGAATTTGGGAAAAGTGAACAGATGTCTTGTGTGTTCTTTCAGGTCAGTTCCCATGCCATGTGCTCCTGTCTGAGTGACCGGTACCAGCACCCTTCCTTCTTCAGAACAATCGTTAGTAATACCATCCAGGTGGGCTTCTAGTAGGCTAGTACTGTAGGCTACATGTTATACCTCTAGTGAGTGTCTAGTTTAATTTCAACGTATAGGTGGTAAAACGTGATTTTATTTGCCTCATTGTAGCAGCATAGAAACAGTCATAAAGACAACAGTAATATGATAGGTAAAATAGGATTGACGGATACTGATCCTATAGCCCAGTGGTTCACAAACTGTGGCGCGTGCACCCCTTGTGGTGCGCGAGCGCCTTCTAGGGGGTGCGCGCCATGAAAAGTCTAATGGTGGTGCTATGGTTTTATTTTAAATATATTAACATACTATTCCAATATATGACAAGTAATGCAGAATATAGCCTATGCTGCATATATTATGCCATATTCAGGTTCATATATGTGCATATTGTGGCAAACCATGGGAAACAGCCAGGCCTATTCCCCACAGAATGAGGCTGGGGGAGGTGATAGAGGGAGTATATCACCCTGTACAGGTATTGCAGCCAATGGGAGCCTGGACATGGACACACCTGCAGCCGGTAAGGCAATCACCAGAAGCTTTTAAATAGCCGACGCCCAAGCTGTCTGGTGAGTCAGTTTGAACTAATGGAGGAGTGAGGAAGGAGGAATCACTCTGTTCATGAGGAGGCTGGTATGAGGGAGATCTCACAATTGGCGACTGAACTCCACAAGGGAGAGCCTACAGCACTCTCCCCCAACTAAAGTAGTCACTAGCTCTCTCTCTCTGCTCTACCCACAGGACTGCATGTGAATAGAAGCCCAAACCCCTGACAAGAGGAACCCTGTGTTGACGTTTTGCCCCGTTTTCCCCTTTCCCTAACACTTTAATAAAAGACAATTTAAGTTTATGTTGAATCTGACTTTGAGCCTCTTACTTTATTGTGAATCTGTGCCTATTCTCCCCTGGGTTGCCACAATATGTGGATAAAAAGGAAATATATGTCTCTATAGGCTATAGCTTATGCAATTTATATTTCCATGTGGGGGGGTGCATCAGCTAGGTCGGGAGGTAACAGGCCAAAAAGGTTTGGGAACCGCTATAGCATAGAGGTATATGCGCGACATCATCATCATTCCCGGAAGTTATGCGGGAACGCCTACTGAGTGGCAAAAAACTATACTTTCTGGCCTTGACAGACCATATACAGTACATCCAAACAGAATAGCCATATCTGATTGCATTAAACAACGTTAAACTAACTTCGCCACTCACTTTGCCAAAAAGAATAACACGTTGTTTATATTATTTATCCTTTATCCAACCAGGTGCAGGCTATGCTCCAGATCATGAGACGGTTCGGGTGGACCTGGGTAGGACTGTTGTTTATTGACGACGCCTACGGCCGCGACGCGGCCCTGCTCTTCCAGTCGGAGCTGGCCCAGTCCGGCTGGGCCTGCCTGGCCTACGTGGAGGCTCTGCCATGGGACAGCGACCCCGCCCAAACACAGAGAGTCGTCTCCATGATGAACACATCCACGGCCCGCGTGGTCGTTGTCATCGCGTACGGGCTCCCTTCGATTACACTCCTGGACGAGGTTGGGGGTTACGATCTATGTTAATTTAGGGATTCAGAATTATTAAGGAATCTGAAATTAGTTACATAGTGAAGAAAGTCAAAACGTCCGTTAATATAGAAACATGGGTGAAAGTGATTTTCTTTGGTTAAAATATGTGTTAAATAGCATATAGTATGTTATGATACTCGTTGATACTCTACTGTATACAGTGTTTGTTCAGTAACAGGACTCTCCATGTCTCTCTAACTCTTTCGTAAACAGAAAATGTATTTTCAGGTCACCAATTTTATCCAACCAGGATAGAGAACTCCATGAGGATACAGAAATGCAATTGGAAGTGATTACACAAAGAAATGAGCAGAGAACATTGGAACTGAAACACTATAAAATGAAGCTGATAAATGGATACTCTCTCCTGATTGGCAGGAATTTTGTCACCTACATGAAAATGTATTTTCTGTTCATCAGAATAGAGAATAATGCTCAGTAATTGTGTATTTATTTTCTCTGCACAAAAAGGAAATAATGAAACCATTCACACTAAAACTAAAACTTATATTGTTATATATTATGTAATTGTATTAGTTAGCATTTGTGTAAAAGTTTACAGACTGTATATTATTATTATTATTATTATTATTATTATTATTATTATTATTATTATTATTATTATTATTATTATTATTATACTTGTTGTTGATCCCTATCAACAGGTGGTGAAGCAGAAGGTGACAGGTCTACAGTGGATATCTCACGTGGGCTTCGCAGAGGCCACATACCTCCAGGTTCCTCGCTACGTTCCCTACCTGAGAGGCAGCCTGGGTGTCGCACTGCGCCGAGGAGACATACCGGGCTTCAAGGACTTCTTGTTGAAAATACATCCCGACAATGACGTTGACAACAGCCATGAAAATATCCTAGTGAGTCGTTTTGGTTTAATTTCAACATACCTATCCCACCGTCAGATGCCGTCAATGACATTCTCCCACACCCACGACCCAACACACCACCAAGGCAACTATAAGCCAGCCAGCTACTGATTCAATTTGCAATTTAAATTTGCATTTAGCAGACACACAACACAGGTGCGGGTTTTGGCGAGAGGTTCCCCTTACTCAGTTCTCACTCTTATGACTTTGTCGGGTGAGTGAGTACTGGAGACAAGTCTAGCTATAGGCTTTGTAGAGAAAGGTTTTTAACCTAGTCTTGAATGTGCAGAGCGTGTCAGCCCCACGGACCGAAGCTGGGAGAAGGTTCCACATTTGAGGTGCCTGGGACCTAAACGCCCTGCCTCCTATTGTAACTTTTGATATTTTTGGGACAGTAAGCCGTGTAGGGCCCCTTATTAATCAGCTTATTAATTGTGTCTCAGCTGCCCTGAAAAGCGGTGATTAGGGGGTCGTCACATAACTAGGGTTAGTGGCATATATGCTGAGACAATCCGTTTTTGGGGTGACCACCAGGGAAAGAATTTAACAGAGGCAATGCCCCTCAGTTTGGCCTTTTTGCCCCCCTCAATAAATGATGCCTTGATGCCCCGCCCATGCTGCCCATTGATGATTCTGTGTGTGTATAAGTCTTGGTTAGATGGAAGATCACATCCGCTGTGGCGTTGGCTGACACAAGCTATTATATTTCTGTTTAACTCTCAACGTTGTTTCTTCAGGTGAGGCAGTTTTGGGAGCACACATTTCAGTGTAAATATGCGCCCCTTCCTCCAGAGTGGGCGGATGCTGGTGGTAAAGTGTGTACCGGACAAGAGGACCTGGCAACAGCAGGAACCAAACTGTTGGATGTGGCGGAGCTCAGGGCAGAATCTAACGTGTACAGAGCTGTGTATGCTCTGGCCCATGCCCTCCACGACATGCTGCAGTGTGAGCCAGGAAGAGGGCCTTTCACTGGCCACAGCTGTGCCAGTTTGCATACAGTCCAGCCATGGCAGGTGTGATATTAATAAATAGTTTACTGGAGTTTCTAGTTGGATTTAATGTTCAATAATAATGGATATACATGTACATACTGACTTTGACACAAAGCATGAGAGATTGTCATACTAGGATGAACCTGTATCAATAATCGTCTTAGAATGATGTCTTATTTTCTTATTTAATTTTTTTTCCACATATATATTTTTGCAGGTATTCTGTGCAGGGAGCCTCCCTCCCCATACAGTAATGCACATAAACAGCTCCTGTCAGTGTCACTATATGGTGTATACTTTTTTTTCTCTTTTTAATCTCGTGATCTTAATTGTGTTCTAGCTTGTGTATTACCTGGAAAAGGTCAACTTCACCACAACCGTTGGTGATCAGGTATCATTTGACGGGAATAGTGAAGCCGAACCAATCATGGATATCATGAACTGGGCGTGGCTGCCTGAAGGAAGCATTCATATACAGAGTGTGGGTGTGTTCAAGAGGTCAGCCTCGACGGGGGCTACACTCATCCTTGATGAGGACAGAATCTTCTGGAACTTTGACTCCAATAAGGTCACTTTGGCTTTGTCGAGCTATTGTCGAGCTCCTGATGTGAAGGTAATTTAGTTTGGACTGAAACTGATCTTTGTTAACTTTCCTCTTTAGCCACTTCGGTCAGTGTGCAGTGAGAGCTGTTCCCCTGGAACCCGTCTGGCCAGAAGGAAAGGAGAACCTGTCTGCTGCTTCGACTGCATTGCTTGCTCTGAAGGAGAGATCAGCAATGAGACTGGTAGATTTACATTATGTACTGCATGTACAGATTATTTTAACCCGTTAAAACCGGGAAAGCATCTGTGTGTAAACACTTTGACCAAGATTTTATACTTTGGCTATTAAAAACATAGCAGATATACAAGCTCATAGCATGGCACAAAGTGACCCCCAGTGTCCCCCAGAAGCAAAGATTTGATGTTTAATGTTTGCTTTAAAAAAAAATCTATATATTCAAATATTTGCACAGATTTCCATGATTTTTCAAACATAGCAGATCTACAAGTTCATAAAGCAGCAAGAAGTGATATTCTGTGATGGGGGTCCAAGGCCAAATACATATAATTTTGGCATGAAAAGTTTGAGATGAGAACCACTGATATATATTGTTTTTGTTGTATTTTTTCTTAGAAAACAGAATCGGGTCCTCGGGTTAAGAAGAAGAAGATATTGTCCTTGTCTGTCCCGTTAATATTCTTTTCTTTGTTAGACTCAACAGAGTGTACCAGTTGTCCAAAGGACTTCTGGTCCAGTCCCCAGCGTGACCACTGTGTGCCTAAGAGCGTTGAGTTCCTCTCCTACCATGAGGCCCTGGGTATCTCCTTGACAACCTTCTCATTGCTAGGTACACTTATCTCTGCCGTTGTCATTGGAATCTTCGTCTATCACCGAGACACGCCCATGGTACGCGCCAACAACTCAGAACTCAGCTTCCAACTGTTGATGTCACTCATACTGTGTTTCCTGTGCTCACTTCTGTTCATTGGTCGTCCCAGACTCTGGACTTGTCAGCTGAGGCATGCTGTGTTTGGGATCAGCTTTGTGCTGTGCATCTCATGTATCCTGGTAAAGACTATGGTGGTGTTGGCTGTGTTCAAGGCCTCCAAGCCTGGGGGTGCAGCCATTATCAAGTGGTTTGGAGCTATGCAGCAAAGAGGAACAGTTCTGGTTCTTACTTCCGTCCAGGCAATAATCTGCACAGCCTGGCTTCTGTCTGCCTCACCAACCCCTCATAAAAACACACAATACAACATTGATAAGATAGTCTATGAGTGTGAAGTGGGATCAACAGTTGGTTTTGCAGTGCTGTTAGGTTATATTGGTTTACTGGCAGTACTTAGCTTCGTCCTAGCATTCATGGCAAGGAATCTTCCAGACAACTTCAATGAAGCCAAGTTAATCACTTTCAGCATGTTGATCTTCTGTGCCGTGTGGATAGCCTTCATCCCAGCATATATCAGCTCTCCAGGAAAATATGCAGATGTGGTGGAGGTATTTGCTATTTTAGCATCTAGTTTTGGCCTTTTGGTGGCGCTGTTTGGTCCAAAGTGTTATATAATGCTTTTGAAACCTGAGAGAAACACTAAGAAGTCCATCATGGGTCGCGGTGCCACCAAGACATAGAAGCAGAAATGCAATATTTGTTGTGAATAAATGTGAAGTTTATATAGGCTAGATATATTGGTTTACTGATCACCTTGATCCAGTTTTCTATACCAGATTAAACTAACATATTAAAAATAACACCTCTTCATTCTCTGAGTGTCAAATTACAGGTCTATGGCCCAGGCCGTAGCGTAACGGTCTGGGCACCGGACTGGTAATCCAGTCGCAGTGTGCCGCGGGTTCGACTCCCGGACCTGACACGGCCTTTACTGCATGTCATCCCCCCATCTCTCTCCCGTTTCCTGTCAGCCTACTGTCTGTCCCTTCAAAAATCAATAAAAGGCGTAAGCCGAAAAAAAAAAAAAAAGGGTGGGTGGACATTGGATGTCACGGACGTAACATCCAGACTTGGACCAAACACTGTTCAGGGGTCAGGCATGAGAACACAGGGGTAGCCTGGCCCAGACCAGACACTGTTCAGGGGTCAGGCATGAGAACACAGGGGTAGCCTGGCCCAGACCAGACACTGTTCAGGGGTCAGACATGAGCACACAGGAGTAGCCTGGCCCAGACCAGACACTGTTCAGGGGTCAGACATGAGCACACAGGGGTAGCCTGGCCCAGACCAGACACTGTTCAGGGGTCAGACATGAGCACACAGGGGTAGCCTGGCCCAGACCAGACACTGTTCAGGGGTCAGACATGAGCACACAGGGGTAGCCTGGCCCAGACCAGACACTGTTCAGGGGTCAGACATGAGCACACAGGGGTAGCCTGGCCCAGACCAGACACTGTTCAGGGGTCAGACATGAGCACACAGGGGTAGCCTGGCCCAGACCAGACACTGTTCAGGGGTCAGACATGAGCACACAGGGGTAGCCTGGCCCAGACCAAACACTGTTCAGGGGTCAGACATGAGCACACAGGAGTAGCCTGGCCCAGACCAGACACTGTTCAGGGGTCAGACATGAGAACACAGGGGTAGCCTGGCCCAGACCAGACACTGTTCAGGGGTCAGACATGAGCACACAGGGGTAGCCTGGCCCAGACCAGACACTGTTCAGGGGTCAGACATGAGAACACAGGGGTAGCCTGGCCCAGACCAGACACTGTTCAGGGGTCAGACATGAGAACACAGGGGTAGCCTGGCCCAGACCAGACACTGTTCAGGGGTCAGACATGAGAACACAGGGGTAGCCTGGCCGAGACAGTGTGATTTCTGGTATAGAGAGGTGAGTGCCGTCGAGATCACGTCGGTGGATCCTATTGGTTCACCAATCTGAGTCTTTGCTTACGTACAGGCTGTACAGCCAAGGGGTCTCTTTTCCACAAAATACATTTAGATTTGTATATACTATGTGTATATAATTACCCACGCACGCACACACACACACACACACAGCTTCTGAGCGATGTGGTATCAAAGTGATGCAGCACTTATACAGTAGGTGGGTGTGTAGGCAGGGTACAGACATCTAGACTACAATAAAATGGCCCATGACTTGCACAATAAGGGCGACTTTATTAAGGGAACGTTTCGGTCAGTAAACCATCTTCAGGGACCTCAGATGGTCACGGCCGTATACCTGGCATAAATCAATGGAATACTTTCATGTCTGAACATGTGTTGTTACTATTGGGTCAATTTATTCATGTATTTATTAAGTAGCCGTGTAATAAGCAGGATATTACACAGCTGTATGAGAGGCTAACCTGAAACATTTTTGAAACACTTTTCACAACTAACATAATTCTTTCATGATTGACACATTGACAGTGCCTCTTCGATTGACCTATTAAGTGGAATATTTTATTAATCCAGACGTACAGTGCATATACAAACTACCTGTAGACACAATCCATCTGTGCTGAACTGATGTTTTTGACTATAGTGACATATACAGTATCTGTCAAAACACGCAAACTGCACGTGTCATTTCCTTCTTTTAGCTCAGGGCATCATTCATTTAGTTGTCAGATTCACACCTGTCAGATTGTCACTAGTTCATCATCAGGGATGTCTCTATAATAGCATTGACATCTGTCTGTAGGGTGGCCTCTCGCTAATTTACAGTAAGCTCAATTTACACTCCATCGCACAACAGCGTTGATTGCCGTCAAGAATGGTGTTGTAGGCAATCAACACCATTTTACTACAGGGTTAGGGCGAGTAAATCAGGCATTAAACACCACAAGACTGCGTCATTGTCTTGACAAATATTTTCAACTAAAGAAGATAATGTTCAGTTGATAATGGATGATTTACGTCAGTGGTTCCCGACCAGGTGTCTGGCTACCATGAAATTAAAAGGTTTGAGAACCACTGCACTACATTAACTGAAACACAGCGTTTACCAGTGAAGTAATATTTCTTTCCAATATGCTGTGCAGCCTATTGTCCCTGGGCGTACAGTAGGTCTTATTTCTTCCTGTCTATCTTGCTCATCATAGCCTTGACGTCGATGGGTTTGGCGGCCAAGGCCGCCTTGGCGCGCTCCACCTCTTCCTGTTGCCACAGGATGATGGGACTGATGCCTGGGTTTCTGCTGCTGGCGTTCTGCTGCAACTGGGCTTCACTGAGGTGGACAAAAACAACGTAGGTTCAGCAGTAGAGACCACCCTCGACATGTCAAACTAGGGGTTAACATGATTCTGAACCCATTCCCAAGCATCACTTTTGCACGAAAAACACTCCTTGGGCTAAAAACGGCCATAGCCGTCTTTACAAGTGTTATGAGGTCATCACATTTGGGCACATTTGGGCAATGGCTATGATCGTTTTTAGCCCAAGGAGTGTTTTTCGTGCAAAACTAAAGCTTGGAATGGATTCAGAATCACTCACATGCTATTTAATATATCTTATATCTATCTATCTTATATATGAAATACACAACAGAAATGTTACTTAAGCAATGTGCTGAGTAACTTTCCAGACTTGTATGAAGAACGCATACCAACCTGAAGTTATGAGGCTCTGGGTTCAGGGCTTTCTTCTGCATCTCTTTATAGACGGGAGACTTCAGGTATCTGAAGAAGGTATCCTGTAGCAGAGCAAACATTCCCTTACAACAAACTACAGCACTGTTGTGAACTAATCAGTAAGCATGTAACGATACACTCAACTCACGATACGATATGTATCACGAATCTTCACGATAATGACAAATGACCGAAAAAAATTTTTTTTCATGATTTATCTTCCCCCCAAGCCTTTTTCATGTAAAATTACTTAATTTCTGTGCAACAACTGTAAACACGACTTCTTGTTTAGAACCTAGCTTTTTTTTAAGCTTTCTTTGATGGCATCTTAGAATAGATAGAATAGATAGAGTAGACCAATTTGACAGTGCAGAAACATAATTGCCTACCTTGATGTATTAATGAGCATCAACAACCATCACCTGGGCACAGACACATACAGCTCCCCTCTGTAAGCCTCTACTACTGAAAGTGACTGCATGGAGTCTGTCTCATTTCTCTCCAAAAGCACTTGAATATGATGGAATATGCTTAAAGCTCACATTTCATATCACACACACACACCATAATTCACTAGCCCCCCCTTTTTTGTAAATAATCGGGATTAATATCGATATATACGATATATCGTTTGATGCCGACTAATCAGTATATCATGCACAGTATACATCTGCTGCTATGCTCACGCACGTTTTATATCTTATCTCAGGCACCATGTAAATATGTAGATATTTTGAAATAGTGCATGCGTGTGTGCGTGCGTGTCAACGTAATGTGAACAGAGGGTGTCAGACACACCTTCTTCATCAGCAGGAAGACGTGCGTCTGTGCAGCGTCCAGAACGTAGCGGTGAGGATGATCCAGGCCCTTCACGGTCAGCCCCATGGTACGACCGTCTATGTTGATCCAACGAGGGGCACCGGGGGCCAGGAAGGTCCTACACACACACACGCATGCACGCACGCACACACACGCACACACACACACACACACACACACACACACACACACACACACACACACACACACACACACGTCACACACACGCACGCAAATGGAAGTTTGAAGTTGCAGTGGGTTTATATACAGTAGGTGTGTCTGATGAAATTAGTGTCTAAATACTGAATGAAGCAACTTAAAAACTGAGTTGCTCACAAAAGCCTGAGTATAGACAATAAGACGCACACACGCACACACACTGTGCTCAACTAACTCACTTGAAAATTATCTCAGCTTGTGACTTCATGGATGACGCAGCTCCGAACTTCATCTCCTCTGCCACTTCCCAGAAGGCCAAGTTCTCCCCTGGCAGGCAGGCAGGCACACACACACACACACACACACACACACACACACACACACACACACACACACACACACACACACACACACACACACACACACACACACACACACACTTATTTTCAGAATGTGACACACTGGCAGCTAGCCTTAATTAGTATCATTGGTTCGGAATAATGTCAATTTTGTAGTTCACCTCCCTTTACCGAAGAAAACTTTGGATGTTGCAAGGAGTTATGTAAACTTGCACACATGAACGCACATACATGCGCACGCACGCACGCACGCACGCACGCACGCACGCACGCACGCACACACACACACACACACACACACACACACACACACACACACACACACAGACTCACACACACACACACACACACAGACTCACCACTGAATTCTCTCTTGAGGAATACTTTGAAGTCGTCTCGTCCGCCCAGGTCACTGAGAAGCTCCCAGAAGCTGAAGGACCAACGTTCCACACGAGTCTTAGTGGGGACGTCCACCCTGTGGACACATGAAGACATTACAGTTAGGGCAGAATTGTATCCAATCCAAATTGCCGGCCCAGCCACCAGGCAGAGTAAGCTTGACTAGGACTGAAAAGGTTTTGGGCATCACAACACACCCCTCTGACTGCTTTTTTGTTTAGCCCAGTAAAACTTTCACTGCAGGGTAATGTGCTCCTTTAAGCCCTACTAAACATTTTAGACATTTTCTGAAAGATTTTGTGAAATAGTGAAAATCTTTGTGAAGATTATTTTTCTGTTTTCTGTTTTCTGTTTTCTTATTTTATTTTATTTTTATTCTTATTCTTTTTTTTGCCAATAATGCCATGGCCAATATATGGAAGCCAGGTTGAAAGTGCTTAAACAGTTTTAGCCTACTTTATAATGCTGGACACGAGGGTCAAACTGGTTAATTGTTTGTAAACTAATCTTAATCCCATCAGAATAAGACACCTGTCAGAAAAGAGGCTTAGTCTTCGTGTGTAAATGTATGTGTGCCTTCTTAAATTAGTGGTTCTCAATTTGTTTGGCCATGGACCCTCCATCCGAAAATATTTTGTGCCAGGGACCTCCATCCAATGCAGATGATGAGTGACGTGTCCCTAATGTGTTGCCGTCTTGAGGGGGGCCTGGCTTGGAACCTAATCAGCTCCTATTGGCTAACTGGCCCTATGGCAGCTCAGAGACCCGGCTACCTGGCTACATAGCTCACTCTCTGTCAGCCCTTTGGGGAGGAAACACTGCTATGCGTGGTCTTCCCTCCAGCCGCCTACGCTCTGTTATCTTTGTCATGTCTGCTTAGTTTCGTAAGTTTGTGTTTTCGTTCTGCTTACCCTAGTTTACTCCCTTTGGGAAGGAGTGTTAGTCTTGTTGAGTTCTTAGTTCTGTTTGTTAGGTTCAGTTGTAGCTTTGTATCTGTTATGTGTTAGGGATTTGAGTTAGTGTTGTTCGTCTGGCCATCATCACCTTCCTTTTATTTATTAGTTCATTTATCAACCTGTTAATGTAAGTAATTCAGTGCTCACACTCAAAGAGTCATCCGTTGTACACAATATCAGTCATGCATAAGCCACTTTGTAACTTATTGTTCCTGTCTCCTGAGTATTAAAATAAATACTCTTTTATGAGCGTGTTTTGTTCTTTCATACATTTTGCGTATCTGAGGAACCCCTGGAACCCCCTTATGCCTAGAACACTAAATAACCTTTTTGTCACACCATAACTAAACTCAATACAATATTCAATAAAAAATATTTCAATACATGGCAACTTGAGGTATAGGCCTACTCTTTTTTAATATTTCATCGTGACTTTTCACAAAAAACAAACAAAAAAACAATAGATATAAAATCTGTGAAAAACTTGGGTATTATTTTAAATAATTATATATATATATATATATATATATATATATATATATATATATATATATATATATATATATATATATATATAAAGAGAGCTGGGAACTTCTCCTTTGATCCACCCATTCCTGGGGGGAAAAAGACCATTGTGGGTGTATGGGATTTTTCTCTATCACTAAACACCTGCCTGTAGAAAAAAACCAGGGCAGGGAAACCAACCTACCTTCTATGCCACTGAGCATCATGAAGGTACTGAAATACCCACCCTCCTCAGACATCAGCAACATTATGAGAATTACACAAATGTAATGTGAAAATCACCCGTGTTAAAGATCTAATAATAAGGTTCGGTTATCAAGTCCACCATTTAGCTGCATGGGGACCACCTGCAACCCTCTCAAGGACCACTGTTGGTCCCTGGACCACTGGTTGAGAACCCCTGACCTAGAGAATTGAGCACCATGTTGTCAAGAACCCTGGTGGGAATCGTGTGAAGTGCTGGGGTGAAAAGGTCAAAGGTCAAGGTCACAAGCAAACTGAGAACGAATGGGGTGTTATATGTCCCTTACCGTCTCATGTTGAGACTCCAGTATGTGTCGTTGTCAGACTGCCAGGGGTTGCTGGGCAAACACGGTGCCAGGAACGGATCGTGGTTCTTGTAGGTTGTGACAAACTTCACCAGTCTGCAGTAGCCCAAGAGGTAGGGGTTGGGGGGTGGGGGAAACACACCGCTTAACTACGCCTGTCACAATTATTACATAATTATATAATCGCAATTATATGTGATCATTGCAATTATTTTTAATGACTTAATGACACTAAACAAGAAAATCACAAATTACATTAGATAATTGACACTGGGTGAAAACAATGGGTTGTAAAATCGTGGGATAACAATGTAAGTAAAAAATAACATAATAAAAGGTTGCCATCCTGAGGTGACAGATACTTACGCTCCAAGGGAAACGCTAGATTTGACCTTTGAACTCCTGATCGCTTGCTCGTAGAATATATTCTAGGAGAAAAAACGTTAGGTCATATCTTTAATTCCTTCAAATCATATTTTAGTCATTGTATACGTGTCCACTCTTCCACTGTTCTAAATTCACCAGATCTAAGTTTAATTCATGTTACATCACATGATGGTGTCGGATGATGATTCTCAAGTGTCCAGAGTAAAGATTAGGGCTGTTTATCTCAAACCTTTTAACCCATTCTGACCTGAGATCAGATTCTAAAAATGTCTTCTACATCCTGAGAGTTTTCTGAAAAAGCCATGTTTCTATGTCAGTCGTTCTTCGATTTTTCAAAAATAGCAGATCTACAAGCTCATAGCGCGCCACCGAGTGGTGCGCTATGAGCTTGTAGATCTGCTATTTTTCAATAGCTAAAGCATAGCATAATGCTAACACCAAAAGGGGTTCCCACCCAAAATGGGTTTTAAGACCCTTCTATAAGGATGTGGTCACACCAAACTTTAATTCTGCCTATGAGGGTGGATTCTGCCAATGCTTTTCAAGCTGTGTTTTTTGGCGGAGATCCTTGAATGGCACCACGGCATTATTTATATGAAAACTGAGGTGAAATATAATCTTGACTGCATCATTTTCAAAAGTTATATTAAAAGGGGAAATTATTACTCACCATGCGTCTGTACTGGTCAAAGGTGATTTTCTTAAAGATGAGAGAGAGAAAAATGAATTTGTCATTGTAAGCATATCCATTGTTATAAATAGGAAATAAACCTCTATTTAGAGGTCAACATTAAAATACACACTGGTGCTATTAGCTACAACTAGAATAGATACAACACTGTTAACATACTGTACATACCGGTGGTGGAAAGTAACTAAGTACATTGACTTAAGTACTGTATTTAAGCAAAGTTTTTAGGTATTTGTAGTTTACTTGAGTATTTCCAATTTCCAATAATTGTACTTCTACTCCATCAGTATATCTAAATTGCAGTATTGATACTTTTACTTAAGTAAAGAGAAATGTAGTACTTTTTCCACCACTGGTACAAGTACATGCAACACAATACTGTATGTCTATTTTTTTACACCCTTGAATCCTCCAAAACAAGGAAAAGCTGAGATGGAAAGAATCTGTATGGAAAGAGAACAGAAAACATGGCGTTGATGTACAACTGGTGTTCCCTTTGTGTGTTTGTGTGTGTGTGTGCGTGTGTGTGTGTGTGTGTGTGTGTGTGTGTGTGTGTGTGTGTGTGTGTGTGTGTGTGTGTGTGTGTGTGTGTGTGTACATGTGTGTGTGTGTGTGTGTGTGTGTGTGTGTGTGTGTGTGTGTGTGTGTGTGTGTGTGTGTGTGTGTGTGTGTGTGTGTGTGTGTGTGTGTGTGTGTGTGTGTGTGTGTATGTGTACTCACCAGTTACCTCCTCCTTGTTTGGATCAATGAGGCGATCGGGACCAACATCCATAGCACTGTAGGTCCAACGCTACACACGGACGCACGCACACACGTACACACGTACACACGCAAACACACACACACACACACACACACACGCACACACACACACACACACACACACACACACACACACACACACACACACACACACACACGCACGCACGCACGCACGCACGCACGCACGCACGCACACACACACACACACACACACACACACACACACACACACACACACACACACACACACACACACACACACACACACACACACACACACACACACACACACACATGTTTTGGATACATACAGTATATATTATAAGTATCTGATTAGTTGGAATATCTTTAATCACTTATTATGGGGGGATTTGCCAAATAAAGCTGATCGACACGCTTCACAACGGGTTACAGCGCAACATGTTGTGAGCTTGTAGATCAGCTATTTTCAGCCCTGTGGTAGAGTTTAAGTGGCAAATTGCACTGATGGTTACAGTGCATATAACTATTTAAAATACAACTGCATGAACATGTTTTATTTCACTCTGATTCAACAATAAACCTATCAATATTTATATAATGAGTACAATAGTACTAGTATGTATCAAGTATTCATCTTTGCTTGAACAATCAAACTATAAACTGTAAATGTTGCAGACTGTGAAAATCTACTTTGAAAGTACTATTATGATTGAACAATCAAACTATTCACATATTAATTACTTATTACCACCATAATTCACTGGATAGGTCTTAAGATTTTACACATGAGTAGTACATGCGTGAAACAGTTTATGTACACTCACGCACACACCCATGTGCGCACATGCCACGCACGCATACACACACACGCACACACACACAGACTGACTGACCGGTGGTCTGTGGACAATCCAGTAGGCCCTCTCCTGACAGTCAAACACCACACGATCTGGCTTCTTCCTCTCCCTCATAGCCCTGCCCACACACGTGCACGCACGCACACATGCACAGACACAGACACACACACACACACACACACACACACACACACACACACACACACGATTATGTGCTTTAGTAGAAGTAGAAGACAAGAGGTACCAAATGGGTACTTGTATGGGTCTGTAACTCTGAGATGGTACCCTCTCTCAGAGTTAAATGAACAGAATGTGTACATACTTATACTGCTCAGTAGCCTGCAGGACGATGAAATCCCACTTGTGGTTGAGCCACTGGTGCAGGTGGTTGTAATGAAGCTGTTGGAACGAGGTAGACTGAATGAAACATAGTGCATACTGATGGTGTGTTCACTAATGAAGCTGTTGGAACGAGGGAGACTGAATGAAACATGGTGCATACTGATGGTGCGTTCACTAATGAAGCTGTTGGAACGAGGGAGACTGAATGAGACATGGTGCATACTGATGGTGTGTTCACTAATGAAGCTGTTGGAACGAGGGAGACTGAATGAAACATGGTGCAAGCTGATGGTGCGTTCACTAATGAAGCTGTTGGAACGAGGGAGACTGAATGAAACATGGTGCATACTGATGGTGCGTTCACTAATGAAGCTGTTGGAACGAGGGAGACTGAATGAAACATGGTGCTGGGCTACTGATGGTGCGTTCACTAATGAAGCTGTTGGAACAAGGGAGACTGAATGAAACATGGTGCTGGGCTACTGATGGTGCGTTCACTAATGAAGCTGTTGGAACGAGGGAGACTGAATGAAACATGGTGCATACTGATGGTGCGTTCACTAATGAAGCTGTTGGAACGAGGGAGACTGAATGAAACATGGTGCTGGGCTACTGATGGTGCGTTCACTAATGAAGCTGTTGGAACGAGGGAGACTGAATGAAACATGGTGCTGGGCTACTGATGGTGCGTTCACGCGGGCAGATGAAGCGACGCACAAACGCATCACAGCATGATCTGCGGCAGCTCCATGCGCCATAGCTGCTTCTTAGCTTCATGTGGCTGACTTCCATTGACAATGAATGGTAGACGGCATTGTTTCATCTGCCCGTGTGAACGCAGCAACACACACCAAACACTGCCTGCTGACATACAGTATATGAGCCAGATATATGAGCCAGGCATAATCAGTGGCGGAAAAAGCACTCAACTGTTTTACTTAAGTAAAAGTATCAATGCTGCAATGTAGAACTATACTCTGTTACACGTACAAGTCCGGCATTCAAAATGTACTTGTTTGTGCCAAAGTTTTGGTATAACAACATATACGTACAAAAGTAAAAGTACTCATTATACAGAATGTCCCATTTCACACATTTTCAAATATATAATAATCTTTAGAAAATATAAATCTACAAGCTCACAATGTGTTGCATTGCTAGTATTCGCTATGCAATGTGAGCTTGTAGATCGGCTATTTTCAAATGGCTGAAATGTATCCACACTTTTCCTGGGCTGTGTGTGCTCCAGTTCCTGTTGATTTAATTGGATATCATTGGTCATCTGACCAGTTTCATTGGCTTTCATTGGATCAAATCGACAGGAACTGGAGCACACACAGCCCAGGAAAAGTGTGGTAAGGCTGAGGTGGGTAATGTATGTTTTGTAATAATCTACAAAGGAGTAAATGTAGGCTACTTAGTTACTTTACACAACTGATAATGACCTGCTCCCCATTGATTGTATTACATACATTGACCTAAACGTAACAACAAAGTGAAGGATTTCATTGCTTTACAATAATAAATCCATTAATTTATGCCAGGTGTGTCCAGTGCAACACGGTTGCCTGGGAAAACGGTAAGAATCAATATTTGGTTACTGCATTGTCTATCACTTTCCAAAAGCATGTTTAACTGTTTAATTACATTGTGTGTTTGTTTACATGGCTGCCATATTGGATACAGCACAAAATCAAGTTATGCTCAGCCCCAGAACTGTGGAAGATTATTAAAGCTATAGAAATCTCGTATAGCAAGAATTGTAGGCTACTGTGCATGCACACACACAGCACATCACAGCGTGCACACACACACACACACACACACACACACACACACACACACACACACACACACACACACACACACACACACACACACACACACACAGACCTGTTCATAGGGTTCCAACATGCCTTTCTTGCGGATGTTTCTCTTGGTCAGGTAAATAGCTAGTATGGACACAGAAAGAAGATATTTTTAGAGGAATAATTACATGTTGAAACATGGATATACCTGTACTAGTTTTCTGCCCGGCGACAGCGACAATGTGCTTTACTCACCGTAGTCGGTGTCTTCTGCTACCCACTGGTTTGCAGGCCAGAAGTATGGAGTCTGCAGGAGATAAACACCATGTTGTTGAACACAAACTGACACGACACAACACAACAGAACACAATGAACACAATTAATTTGAACACAAGTGTTAATGTTGTATTAATAATAGGTATGAGCTGCTAAATATCTGTCTGTCTGTCTGTCTGTCTGTCTGTCTGTCTGTCTGTCTGTCTGTCTGTCTGTCTGTCTGTCTGTCTGTCTGTCTGTCTGTCTGTCTGTCTGTCTGTCTGTCTGTCTGTCTGTCTGTCCCGTCCGTCCATCCGTCCGTCCGTCCACCGAACCTACTGTACCTTCCTACCTACAGTATACATCTATCAATCTATTTAGTATAAATGTATACACTGTGACTATAATAATTTTTACCACAGCATTGAACAATAACAGATGGATGGATGGATGGATGGATGGATGGATGGATGGATGGATGGATCAAGCAATGACATTGTGAATACAATGAATAAATGAACGAATGAATGAATGAGTGAGTGAGTGAGTGAGTGAGTGAGTGAGTGAGTGAGCGAGCGAATGAATGAATGAATGAATGAGTGAGTGAGCGAATTAATGAATGAATGCATGAATGAATGAATGAGTGAGTGAGCGAGCGAGCTAATGAATGAATGAATGAATGAATGAATGCATGAATGAATGAGTGATTGAGTGAGCGAGCGAGCGAGCGAGCGAGCGAGCAAATTAATGAGAACCTTTGAAGATCTTTCTAATGTAACATGTAATATTTATATACTGTATGTACATTATGTAGTGTACGGCAAGGGTCAGTGTTTTACCTGGAAGCGGTACACAGTGCCATCGTTGCACATCACCAGCTTTTTATGGTTTTGAAGAGGATAGATGTATCCATATGACACCAACATGGTGCCAATCATCTGCCCCTCTGTATAGACACGAAGAGAAGAGAAGAGAAGAGAAGAGAAGAGAAGAGAAGAGAAGAGAAGAGAAGAGAAGAGAAGAGAAGAGAAGAGAAGAGAAGAGAAGAGAAGAGAAGAGAAGAGAAGAGAAGAGAAGAGAAGAGAAGAGAAGAGAAGAGAGATACAACAAATTTACTTTTAATTCTGAGCGTGACCCTCCTTAAAGATTCGTTTTTTTGGCCTTTGTGCCTTTATTGATAGTTACAGTGAAGACGAACAGGAAAGAGGGAGAGAGAGAAGGGGAGAGACATGCAGCAAAGGTTGTCATGAACGGACCTCGAACACGCAACACGCTGTCAGGCCAGAGCCTATAGCCAAATTCCAATACCCAAAATCTCAGCCACTCGCTCACTCACACTCGGTCACTCCAGCATGGCGGTGTTACGGTGAAATTGATGACCTGCCAAAATATGTGACCATCTTGTGGACTTCATACAATACAACTTACATGGAGGTCTTTAAATACGTGGCCCAAATACCGCTAGGTTGAATTTAAGTTCGGACACTGACATTATGTGATTGTCTACACGATTGTGACATATTTCAGCAGGTCATCAATCTCACCGTAACACCACCATGCTGGAGTGAGTGAGTGGCCGAGATTTTGGGTATTGGAATTTGGCTTATATGTGGCATGCGCCTGCACCACTAGGGCCACGCTCTGGGCGCCCGCTGGCCTAGTGACTAGGCCAGCGGGCGCCCAGAGCGTGACCCTCCTTGTTTTGATTCAAGCGGTTAAACAAATCATCTGGATTAATTCTTCTTACCCTCTTGCGTGACCTTCATCTTGCTGACAAGCCATGCGATGACGTCCTTGCCTGTAAGGCAGCAGAGCAGGTAAATATGATCTGTTATACACATACTATACTGTATGTACGAGCTTGAGATTAACAGGAAAGAACGACCTTATCTCAGTTAAATCGAGTACATGTCTATTCATTTCTGTGCTACATTTCCAATTTCAGATTTTCAGAGTTAGCATTATTAGTATTATTAGTGTGACATCAGTCAGTGGTGGAAAAAGTACTCACATTTTTTTTAAATAAGTATCAATACTGGAATGCAACTCTGTTACAAGTAAAGGTCAAAAGTATTGGCATTAAAATCATAATGTAGGCCATTATGCGGAATGTCCCATTTCACAACTTTTGAAATGTAGTTAAATAGCAGTTGTACAAGCTCGCAATGCATTTTGAGCTTGTAGATCGGCTATTTTCAAATGGCCCAAATGTATATACTGTATACTTTGCAATAATAATCAAAACCTACAAAGTAACTAATAACTAAAGTTTTCAAATATATGTAGTGTAATATAGGTATTGAAGTACAATATTTGGATCCGAGATGTAGTGGAGTAGAAGTAAAAGTATTGGAAATTGGAATTACTCAAGTAAAGTAAAAATAACTCACAACTGTACTTAAGTACAGTACAGTACTACAGTACTTAAGTAAATATAGTTACTTTCCACCACTGATCTCAGTCATAGAAAGCCTGGTGAAAATGCTCCTCCAGAGAGTGTAGAAATGGAACCATATGGACCCTTATGGGGAGGTGGTGGTCCAAGTGGATACATGTGTATGCCGAAACAATGAACAGCGAGCAGCAAGCAACGTCGTACTACAGAGTATACATGAGGATGTAGTGTGTGTCACGTGGAAAGGTGTGATCTTTGGCCTACATGGTTGTCTTGAGCAGATTAAACAGCCACTTTAGCACAAGCACACGCTGCATCTCATCCAATTGTGACAGCTTTATATAGACCATGTTAGAAGCTTAACTAGTAGCCTGTGTTCGTTCGTTCTTTCTTTCTTTCATTCTTTCTTTCTTTCATTTTTTCTTTCTTTTTTCTTTCTTTCTTTCTTTCTTTCTTTCTTTCTTTCTTTCTCTCTTTCTTTCTTTCTTTCTTTCTTTCTTGCTTTCAACCTTTGATAAGAAATATGCCACTAGTCTGACATCTTGAACATGTGGTTAAGGAGAGAAATTGTTCATCATTTACCCTCAGGGGTCCTTGAGAGAGTTCCAGGGGGTCGGTCCCCAGCTAAATGTGTTAATATAGCCAAAACAATCAGTTAAACCACTCTTATTTCATATTCCGGCTCTTCCAAAATAGCCAATCTACAAGCTCACAAAGTAATGAGCTTGAAGATCTGACAACATTTGAAAGAATTTGGCATACTTCTGACAAAACAAATTCATGAGGGTTCACAACCAATTTAAGAGCCACTGATTTAATAATATACGTTTAGACTCTTTCAAATGAAAGTTAAATAGACACAAATAATGTAATTAACTTCTCCCTTGTGTGTTATCACAGTGCGTGTGTGCGTGCGTGCGTGCGTGCGTGCGTGCGTGCGTGCGTGCGTGCGTGCGTGCGTGCGTGCGTGCGTGCGTGCATGCATGTGTGCGCATGGGTTTGTGTGTGTGTATTCAGTCACCAGTAATAACGTGTGGGATGGTGGTGACATTGAGTTTCTGGTCAGATCCCTTCACTCCACTCTTGTCCTGCATCTCCACCACAATGGTCTCCAACTGCACATAAGGAATGATTAGTATACCGTTGACCGGAGTCCTTCAGGGCTTTATGTCTTTTCAGTTATTCGCTCTAAATCTCTTATGTATAGGTCTGTCACGATTATGACATTTTACTTGACAATTAATGCGTCAAAATGTGGCATAGGTTATAAGACAGTAGTTCTGCTATTTCCACTACGATTATGATGATTATTGCTATTATCTCAAATAATACTAGTGATTGGGCCATAATTGCCATATTAATTATGTAATTCTTGCCCAACTATGGAGGGACGACAGGACAATTGAGATTATGAATGTGAAAAATAATGTTGCCCAGGAAAGGGCTGTCTGCTGTAACTGTTTGAACTCCGCTTCTGGATAAGTGGTTGAAGATGGATGGATAAATATATCCACACACAATATTTACAATATGTGATACATATACTGAGATGTTCTTGACTTCCTCTGCCTACTGGCAGCGTGCATGAGACATTTTGTAGTTTTGGAAAGGTGGTCGGCTGGTCACCAGACATTTTTCTACGTGGCTCGGCCATTAGAAGCTATAGGTTGTGGAAATGTATGAAGTACTACATTGTTCTGCCATCTGCCATCTGCCAGTGCCGAGATTCATATAATGTGTATAATGTATATGACATTGAATGAATGTAATATAAGTTGTTGCGTGTGTTTTCTTGCGAAAAAAAAACGTCATTACTACATTGACATGTATGAAATGTGTATATATGCATAATAAACATAATTTGAATCAATTGAGCTGCAAAACAATACTGACATTACTACCACAATGTCAGTTTGTTTGTGAATAATTATGCGCAGTTATGAATAATATTTAGTACAAACTGCATGGTACTATACAGTATAAAACTTGGGTCCTAGAACTTCGGTATAAGCACAGGTGGCCCAAATGGGCCATTGAGGGTCTCTAACTCTGAGAGTGTACAAATGGAACCAAACAAATGGTTACATTTGCACACTCACTGTGGATTTTATGGTGTAGATTGGAGGGTTCTAATGGAGAAACTGAGTTCCTTGAAATTAAAAAGGAATGAACATTACAGTACCACTCAGTCCACATAATCTATTTGTCCAGCGGATGGTGCTAGAGCTGCTCTAATATGTAGGCCTACACCTCCAGGTTACCAATCTAAGCTTCACATTTTTGCCTTATATAGGTTTTCAATGGTACCCCAACATTCAACCCCTGAATTTACCATGATTCAAAATGTATATATTAATCAATTATGTTATTTGGATCATAAAAAACCTTGAATGATTACTATTGCAATTTATTTTGGGTCAAATCTTAGATTGACAGGCCTATGTCTTGTTTTATCCAGTGAGCAAAGAGCAAAGATGCTTAATTGAGGAAGATTAACCAACTGTCACTTTGCCACTAGGTGCAAAATGTTACACAAATGTTTTCGTTCTCTCAAACCTGGAGGCCACTGCAGAGCCACACCATTCCAAACAAGCACCTACCACCTACCTCTACTGGTGGTGAGATGTAGCTTGGTTAATAACCACTCCCCCTTGAAATCACTTTGGGTACTTGTACTCCCATACAGTAGAGTCACGAAGATGCAGCTAAGAGCTGCATCTTGCTGCATCTTCCTGGTTTTTAAACAGCTGGTACATCTTGCATCTTCGTGACACGTCTGTCTGGATGCAGGTATTGCATTTCTCGCAGAAAGGAATTAAATGTTTTCAAGGGGTTGTGGTTAACCAGGCAGCAGGCTAGGTGAAATGTGCTTTTAACAGGAGTTTTGTTGGCAGAAATTACATTAAATGTATTATTCAGAGCAACTTGCATTGAGAAGGTAGAAACACATGTAGTGTGTCTTGTTCAAAGGTGCTGAATGTGTCTAGTCTTTCACCTTTTCAACTGAAAATAGTCTACGTAATTTTTGTCTTACTACTAATACTTATAATGTATACAGTATACTTCATCATGCGACAATGTTGCACTGCAGTGAACATGTAAAAGATGCAGTCTACCATTCATTGTCAATGGTAGCCAGTGACATGACATAAAGACGCAATGATGCATGTATGCTGCTCCAAATCAACTGTGTGAATGCACGTCAGCTCTACAAGCTCATAACATGTCACATTGTGAGTTCGTGACACGTTCTGATCTTGTAGATAGGCTATGGACGACAACAAACTGGGTAGCCTATAACATGTGTTGTAGGGTCGCAGCTAGCGTCGCAGCGGCAGTGAAGAGACGTTAATTGGCTTTTAAGGTCAGCCTGGGGAATTAGAGATCATCTGTAACAAGCTTCTGTCCATATAGAAGCAACCACATCTGATGTTCGTTAAAAGAACAAACACATTCTAGTATGTTCACCAAAAAAAATAACATTCTCATTGTCACATTCTATAATGACCATTCAACAGTTCTATTTTATCCATGAAATCTCAATGAGTTCTGTCACTATGGCAAAGGAGATAAGACTGGAATTAAACTGCAGACACAGTCACGCAGGACATGAAAACAAGACAATATCATTTCCAATATGTGACACTGGCAAAGCTCAAACCATTGCAATATTCAGTCAAGAATAACCCAACTTTAGGAAAACAGTTGCCAAACTGCACTTACCTTTTTTAGACAGTGTATACGAGACCGATAATGTTGGTCCCGCTGGGGGCGAATGGTCCTTATTGTCATGATTGCAGCTGGATTTGAAAGGAATAAATAAATAAATAAAATCAAAATTCTATGTTAGGAAATTCCCAAATATGATATATAGTTGTTATAAGAAACAGCCAGGCCAGATGGTACAGTAGCCTATGTGGTGGACTTATTCACTCTCCCTGCTGTTAAGTAAGGATGGATTTATCCACCAATGACAGGTGGAGGCAGGCTGCAGTGCATTAACGTCACTGATCCTATGCAGTGACAAGGGGAAAGAGTGCTCCCTACAGGGGAAGAGAATAATATAGCTCTATGGGTTATTGTCTCCACCAGGCCGAAGGCATGTGGGGAGAGTATGTTTTGCACTCCGTCCATCCGTTTGTGTGTCCGTCCGTGTGTCCGTGAACAGCTAATCTCGGCCACCGTTAACCCGGTCGATGCCAAATTTTGCACACACACTCCCTGGATGCCAACCATGAACCTCTGCCCCAAACTTTCCACAACGGCCTGTTATAGCGCCACCAGGAGGCCGCTTTGTGCAAAACAACCCGGTCGATGCCAAATTTTGCACACACACTCCCTGGATGCCAACGATGAACCTCTGCCCCAAACTTTCCAGAACGGCCTGTTATAGCGCCACCAGGAGGCCTCTTTGTGCAAAACAAGTTTTTGCACAGTACACCTACAGATTTTGTCCAAACATCACGCAAATTGGTACACAGTCTCTCTAGAGCCATTCAACCAAACCGGTCTTTCAGATTTCTCAGACTCCATCCTGATTGGTTAAGATTGGCTTCCAAAGTTCACAGGAGTGCTCAGTTTCAAACAAAATGCTGCAAATCATGAACACATTGTGATTTCCATGAAATTGTGCACCCACATTCCCACTAGGCCCAGGACAAAATGCCACATGAACAATTTCAACTCAGCCTCAAGGTGGCGCTATAACTGGCCGAAAAGTGTTTTTACCTCTAACTGCACGGATCTGTGGATAACCTGGTGGAGACCTGTGCCCAGAAGGGCACTTTTTCTAGTTACAGTATAAGTCCAGAAGTTCTATTATTAAACATTTATTTATGTGAGGTTTCTTTTCAATTATCTTTTTTTCTTTTATTACTTTAGATGTTGTGGGGAGTATATGTTACTTACTTCCTCCGTCACTGGTAGCTAGGTTTCTGAACTGTCCACAGCCCTTCTCTGAGACACAGACGGGGTAGATAGGTACCATACTATAATGAGCATTAGTGAGGACCAAATACGAAGATAAATTGAACATGGGTGAGTCATCCTTGAAGAAAGAAAGGAACAATTACAATAGCCTTTACTTGAGTAAAAGTGCAAAAGTATTGGCAATTAACTCATTATGAAATGTACTTCTCCTACCACTTGCAATATTACTGTAGCTGTTTTCCAGCAGTGAAATAATCAGCCTCATATTAGTATATAGGGTTGTGTTGTTGTTCATGAGGCCCGCCCAAAACATTTATTCTCATTCATGAAAATGCTCGTCTCTATAAGGTGGCACCCAAACAAGAAAACCTGGTTTCTATTTACTTCTGCATTCAGAAACCGTCTAGAGCTCGCCTAGCCTACTGTATCCGGCAGTGGTGTAAAGTACATGTATAATTTTCTGGTGACCAAAGTTCTGGTGACCGATATTGTCCTTCTAGTGCGTTGAGAGGGCTGCAGTGCTTTTTATATTTATTTTGTATAAAAAAGGAAAATAAATATATATGCCTATATAATTATTGTTATTATTAGCTACTATTAATTAAATCAATAAAAACAAATAGTTCAAGAAACACAGCCCCCAGAACACCAGAAACACCCCAGAACCAAGGGTGTTTTCGATGAATCAATCCATCATGGTTAAAATGTAGTTTGAAGTTACAAATTACAATGGGTTTGGGAAGGGGCCGTGTCAGATAAAATCAATATCAAACATCTAAATACTTAGTCATCATGCAACTTAAAGAACAAACAAGGGACTAAATTAATTTTGCTCCTATGTCAGTCACCAAAATGCGGAACGCCCTACCAACAGTCATTAAGACATGCAAATCCCTTGACTCAAGTGTAATGCGTTATGGTGTCGTCACTGTGACGAAGTGCTTGAAATGTAGCCTACTGTAATTCTGCAAACTGTTAAAAAAACTTCAATCAATCATTCCGTCTGCATGGGATCAGGGTGCACACAAAAGCCAGCTGTAGACGTTAAAATTAAACCTGTTTGAAGGTGAAACATCCCTGTTTCTCAGTTCTTTCCTATACCGGAGTTGTGTATACATTTTATTATAATTTATTGTCGTTGTTATGTTTAGTTATTTTAGTAGTAGTAGTAGTCGTCGTCGAACCCGCGTGTGCGCGCGCGCTCCCTTCATTCATGGCCACGACGTGCTCGTCCCCGCGGCACTCAGTCAGTCAGGCGGGCACACGCAGCGCGGCCCCGGTCCACACTCAGAGCAGAGAGCAGACAGAGCATCAGTCAGTGTTGTGTGTTGTGTAGAGAGAGAAAGAGAAAGAGAGAGGCAGCAGCCAGCTCCATGTAAAAATACCCATGAAGTTGCCTCAAAGATGGCGGACTTCCTGCCGTCGCGCTCGGTACTCTCGGCGTGCTTCCCCAACTGCCTGCTCACCAGCGGCGAGGCGGAGCAGCTGAGGAAGAGCCGGGAGATCGACAAGTGCCTGGGCCGCGACAAGACGTACGTGAAGCGGCTCGTCAAGATCCTGCTGCTCGGCGCCGGCGAGAGCGGCAAGTCTACCTTCCTGAAGCAGATGCGGATCATCCACGGCCAGGACTTCGACCAGAGGGCCAAGGAGGAGTTCAAAGCCACGATCTATAGTAATGTGATCAAAGGTGAGAGAGAGAGAGAGAGAGGGGGATCCCCGGGGCCTCCGTTAAAACCTCCCCAGACACTGGGTTAACCCGGTCCTGGGAGGCTTTAACGGAGGCCCCGGGGTTGGGTCGCTGCTTTTGGGAGAGTCGCGAAGCTGCGGGGGGAAGTTGTTAGCAACGCATGCTAACTGGGGGAGTACAGTTGTCCCGTCACTAAGTTGCGTCCCCCCAAAACATGTCGGTTTTTGTCACTTGTTGCAAAAATATATATAAATATTTTTACGATCTGGCGACGCGTCAGATACATGACATTTGTCTTTTTTTTTTATAGCGACAGCTTCGTAGTGCAAAGAGAAAAACCTAACCTAAAGTTATGCTAGCGAAGTTGTTGTTGTACCCTAATTGGTGACCCGCTGAATTCTGTGACGCCAGGTGTTGCGTTTCTTGCCATTGTATTGAATTGTGTATTCCGTTCTGTTTTATGAAGACTGAAGATCTATTCTACGTGAAGAGCTCTGAGCTTGTATTTCGGCGGAGAGGTAGAAGGGGGAAGAAGGGAACTTGGAGACACTGGTGTAAGGTTTTAAAGTGGTAATTCTGCTTTGGCAACCTCAAGTAATTGGACTTATTAATAGTGGTGTGTGTTGAAATTATTCAACACACACTTTTTCTTATTGTAAATGTATTTTTAAACTGCCATTTCATTTATGACAGAGCGCATTGAAAATGGGGAACTTGAAGCCTGTTTGAACAGCACAAAGCTCTGGAGTCACAGAATGCAATAGCTCTCCAACTCGAGCGTAACGTTTGCTAAGGCTAGCAAGAAACGCCCATGTTTTGTGTTTGTCTACGATGGGGCTGGTGAGGAGAGATGTACACACATGATCTGATGTTTGATTCAAAGACATCTTAAGTTCTTCAGATGCTGCTTGCTTATATGAATGATTCTCAGTCTTTGTACTTTCAAGGACCCCCCATTTGTTAAGATTTGATTTGTATTCATTCATTTTTATCTCTGGGACGGTGGGACTACAATCTTAAAATTCCTTTTCTATCTATCTATCTATCTATCTATCTATCTATCTATCTATCTATCTATCTATCTATCTCAGTGAAACAGATCTAAATAGACATTCTTGTAATATGTTCTATAGTTGTCTTAACATGTATACTAATAATGGTACTAGTAGAGATTAACTGGAATGGTTAAGATTAACTATGTCATTTAACTGGGGAACCCTCTCAATGAGCCCCTGGGGGTCCTTTGACCCCACATTGAGCTGGCTTATACACAGCAAGGTATTAACACAAGTAAACACCTTTTTCCTGAAGCCCAGGGCTGGTTTCGGGACAGGTCAAGGTGTGGTTTTGGGACGGGTCAAGGTGTGGTTTCGGCCGGGACAGGTCAAGGTGTGGATTGATGTGATGATTGAAGTTGCAGGCAGAATACTTTTGTCAACCTAATATTTTTGTCAGGTTTCTGTAAGTAGCTCCTATACGTTACATTCTCCTTGACCTTAACACTAATTTGGAGGTTTGCTGTTGGTGATTATAAATAAAGTAATATTTGCTTTAATGATTAATAGGCTTGGCTTTACTGATGCTACCCAAGTCAATTACTGATGTTTAACTAGCGGCAACATTCTAGACATCTTCTCGGTGTGCATGTGAAAGAGTAGGACACACAACTCGCATGTCATTTAGGCATGGTAAGAGTAGTGGATTCTTGCAGGCGAATGTTTTTATTCACAACAAACGCTCATATATGGGAGGTCCGTTTGCCCAAGCTAGAATATGGTGTGATTTATACATTGTGCGGGTGTCAAACACCAAATAGCAGAGATATGCAAACACACATGTCATTCTGCGACGCATTGTGAGCTTGTAGATTTGCTATGTTTCTTGTGCGACACCAACACGACAAATCAAGTATTCTATGATATATAAATATCTCAGATTCAATTAAACCAACACGACGAATCAAGTATTCTATGATATATAAATATCTCAGACTCAGATTCAATTAAAGTTCATGTTTTGTTTTCACTCACAATTTGACTATTATATAGATTGTAAAATTATCCATAATGTCATGTCACTTGTCAGCTGTACTTTCACCTGTCGCACAGGACAGAATTGGAGTTACTGTGTGCTTTGTAATAGGAGGCATGTAGTGTAGTGTCTTGTTGAAAGAGTGTCCATGTGGGTTTGGAGCTCTCAGCTGGTTATTACATTAGTGATGTTTTTGTGCCACAACATAAGTTCCACAGATGTTTAAGGTGTGATGTGATTTTTTTTGTAACCCACAGAACTTTTTCCTAACAATCAGTTCTATTGAATCAGAAAGGTACGGTACTTTTGGACATGTTTTAGTATCATTTGAGCTGAGTTTGAGTGTTTCTGCTTGTTCGTAGGTCAGTGTCTCCTGGGGAGTTTCCATGCCAATGATATCATACAGAATAATTGAAATCTTACTTTCATTTTCCTGCAGTGTCCCCAATTTACTTTGTTAACTCGCGAGCTAAATATCTGGTAGACAAAACATTCTACCGGCCAGCGGCCAACATGTTTAATGTTTAATCTGCAATAACACATTATGGTGATGAATAGGACAGATTCGTTTTTTCCTAAATTATTCCCAAAGTTGCTTCATCATACTACAGCGTCACACAAATGCATCAAAAGTAGCAGATCCTCAAGGTCGAGCTTGTAGATCTGCTACTTTTGAATTTGAATCCTGAAAAGTAACGGGATATATATATATATATATACCGGTGTGTGTGTATATATAAAATATACATACATAACATGGATGCTTTCCCGTTATTAATCTTATGATGAAAAGAAAAAAAAAACATAAAAAGTTGAACAATGGTGCTATGAGATTTTCTGCCCGACAGGGACGATCCATACTGTTAATGTCTTTCTACTAATTACTGCTCACACTGTCTGTTGACTGTGCTCTAGTGTCGATTGAAAATACATTTTGAATGAATGACATGGGCTAATTCTCTAGCAATAGTTTACAGCCTGGGAAAATCTAATCTGGGAATACTTGTCTGGTTTAGTTGAAGTGGGACAGATTAGTGTAGAAGAGATTGTTGTAATGAATAAGACTTGTTTATTTCGTCCTATAGACGGGGTATTAGGGCTTACTGGTTCTCAACCCCCGACGACCCTTGAGTTCCCTGGGTAGGGCTCAAAATGAACGTTTTTACTCTGTAGCACTGGTGCTCCCAATTATGGTGTCAAATAATTGATTCATTAAGTAACTGATAGTTTATAGTAGTTTATAACCTTATCGATCAATGAATTCATAAGCAGCGTTTTTTTTGGGACCGAATTCTTGTCCGAAATTGAGTACAGAAACATAATTTTGCTTTGATGTACATACAACATTAACGGAAGTCAACGAGAATCAGTTAGATACAGACACACACACCTTCCCTCTGCAGTGCTGTATGGAGTTGTTGGACCGTCTCATTTCTCACCAAAAGCCCTTGAATGTTATGGAATATGATGAGTAAGGATTACTGTTATTTTGGTTAGATCACATTTCATATACAGAGTTACAGACCATAGTCACCATACCTGTAACTTTAACAAACTTTTTTTCCCCTTTTTTTTAATTAACTTTAATTTAATTTACAGCAATTAATCGATTTCCGAGTAATTGTTAACATCCCTGGCTACTAGTACTCCCAATTAAAGTAAACTAGGGGCACCAGCAAAAATGTAGTGGCATGGTGGTGCAGTCAGTCCTCACAGCTAGACAGAGAAGGTCCCGTGTTCGATTCCTGCCAGGGATGCTGGGGGCGTGTTCTCATCATTGTCATCATCATTGGCGCGTAAAGGGCCTTTCTGTGTGGAGTTTACATGTTCTTCCCATGGCATATACGACTGACATAGAAACATGGGTTTTTCAGAAAACTGTCAGGATTTAGAAGGCATTTGTAGAATTTTGTAGACCTCGGGTCTAAATGGGTTTAAAATGTGTCCTGACTGTCTGTCCCTCCTCCATGATCCATATGTTCAGTGAGACAGACATCAAACATGATCTCCAGTCCAGACAAGGTGATTCTGATCAAATCACTTCTGATTACCTCAGTTATTTTTTCTTTGTTCACCTTCATAGCCCGTTTGATTAATATAATATAAAATAAATGTAGATATAATTTAATAATATGGTGTATGAGGGTGTATATATTGTGCATCTCAATTGGCTCAATTGATTCTGAATGTTTAAAATATTTTCAAAACTCATTTGCTGAAATATTCAGCCGTTAGCAGAAGCACCAAGAGTTACTGCAGCTCAGAAAGGAAGTCATGTTTGTTTCAACTGACAGATTTGCACTTGCGCAAATGCTCCCAATGATATTTAAAAATTACACACATTCAGTGTTTCAGGTGAATATGCAACCAAAACCAATTCCGAGATCTGGGGGTCCCCCGGCTAAATAATTGATAGATAAAAAGTGGTTCCATTTGTAGACTGTTGAAGTGAAATCATTTAACAGTGAAGAACTTTGCAGTGTAGATTCCCAGAACAAAAAAAGAAAAAAATAATGGTATCAAATGAAGGTGCATGAAACTGTGGGTCCTGGAAATGCGAAGTTCTGAAGATCACAGACTTAACCAGAAAGTTCCCCCCAGTAACACAATATCCCCTTATTAAAGTAAAGTTCTTGTTCTGCCAGAGCATCTTGTGACCCACGTCCCCCCTCCCCCCACACACACACCAGTTGAGAAATGCTGCTCTAATACGAGTAGATTTAGAATAGGTTTCACAATACAACAGCCAGTGACCCTGGAAGCTGCGGCACACAATGAATTCCCCACATTCAGAGCTGTGATATTCAAATGTCCTCCCGCTGCTCCATTGACTACTTGCACTGTAGTACAGGATCAGCCTGTTTTTCACGTTCGGTGCTGTGGTAATATGCACAGAGTTGTGGTATCACCGGAAACGACTGCATAGCCCCTAGCCCCCTAGTTTCATGTTCTCCTAGTAGAAACGACCGCATAGCCCCTAGCCCCATAGTTTTTATTGTCTCCACCAGGCCGAAGGCATGGGGAGAGAGTATGTTTTGCACTCCGTCCGTCCGTCCGTCCGTGTGTGTGTGTGTGTGTGTGTGTGTGTGTCCGTTAGCAGCTAATCTCGGCCACCGTTAACCCGGTCGATGCCAAATTTTGCACACACACTCCCTGGATGCCAACGATGAACCTCTGCCCCAAACTTTCCAGAACGGCCTGTTATAGCGCCACCAGGAGGCCGCTTTGTGCAAAACAAGTTTTTGCACAGCACACCTACAGATTTTGTCCAAACATCACGCAAATTGGTACACAGTCTCTCTAGAGCCATTCAACCAAACCAGTCTTTCAGATTTCTCAGACTCCATCCTGATTGGTTAAGATTGGCTTCCAAAGTTCACAGGAGTGCTCAGTTTCAAACAAAATGCTGCAAATCATGAACACATCGCGTGATTTCCGTGAAATTGTGCACCCACATTCCCACTAGGCCGAGGACAAAATGCCACATGAACAATTTCAACTCAGCCTCAAGGTGGCGCTATAACTGGCCGAAAAGTGTTTTTACCTCTAACTGCACGGATCTGTGGATAACCTGGTGGAGACCTGTGCCCAGAAGGGCACTTTTTCTAGTTTTATTATATATTTTTATTTTATTTATTCACAGGAAGGATGGGTAGCAACTAGCAAGGATTTAATTTTTATTTCTTTCAAATTGCGCCGCCGAGTCTGACCAAGATCCGATTATTTCCGAGAGACCCGACCCAGCCAGGCAGACATACATGTGGACTATGTAGAAATAACGTAACCAATTACCATTTTATGATTAAAAGCGTGCGTGAGAGAGAGACACAGACAGACAGACAGAGAGAGAGCCTCCCTGCAGGCTGCGTGCTGCAGTAGAGGGTGAGAGAGAAAAAAAGTCTCGTCTCTTCTCGTCTCTTCAACTGAACTTGCAGTCAGCAGATGGGATCCATGCACCCGTCGTGCTCTCCGGGACGGAGAAGCTGACTTTTCTCTCGTAGTAAGTCGAGTACGTCGTTAAACAACTCCTTTTTGTTCTGGGCTAGTTTGGCTTTGGGCAGGTGTACGTTTTGTTGGGCTGCATATGTATGTATTTGAAAAGAGCTGATGTATATAGGCCCTATACATCGGCTCTTTTTAAATACATTCATAGAAAATGTGAAAGATTTTGAACATTTTAGCACAAATCCTGTATCTTGTAATCCTAATAATCCTAAAAAAAATGTTTACCCTCTTTAACCCTATATATATATATATATATATATATATATATATATATATATATATATATATATATATATATATATATATATATATATATATATATATATATAGGGTTAAAGAGGTTAAACATTTTTTTTTTAGGATTACAAGATACAAGATTTGTGCTAAAATGTTCAAAATCTTTCACATTTTCTATTAATGTATTTAAAAAGAGCCGATGTGTATATATATATATATATATATATATATATATATATATATATATATATATATATATATATATCTTTTGAGAGAATATGTACAGTACATATTCATGATCAACACTAGCAGGTGTGAATCTGTGCAGCTGTAAATGTCCCAGTGAGTGACTCAGTGTAAACAGTGTCACACAGTGTGTGTGGCTGTTGGACCTGGAAAAGGTTAATACTTTTTTTTTAAGAGCCTCTGCAGGCGTGATGTGTCCAGGATGTAAACAAAGCAAGCTACATGTGAGAGGCAGAGGAACGTCTCCTTTCTCAGTGAGAAAATCACACGACCATTGGTTCATGAGTTGGGGGCCATGGAAAAAAAGCTTGTTTTGACCCAAAATACAGTCTGGGAAAATAATTCAGAGATAAATCCCCTTTTCTGAATCCGATAACACTAGGGCCGGTGGAGATTTTGCCTGTAGTATGTCTCCTAGCAACCGAGGATCATTCAGGTGGTGGCCTTGGCAACAAAAGACGAGACAATTGAAAACATTGTATCATGGTTAAAAGATAATGACATAAGTTGACAAATTAATTCATGAAGTATATTCATTTTTTTATTAGATTATTAGATTATTATTATTAGATGTACGACGACACTTCACACGGGTGTGATTTTTGTAATGTTTTTTCATAAATGATTGCCCTGTTTCATCACACAAGAGGGCCGCATAAAACAGTCGTGAAAATAGAAGGTATGCGTAATTGCGTATGTGAAAGCATCATCATACTCTGAAGTTATGCAGTAAAGTGGAAAAAAAAAACGACTTTCTGGCATTAACATCCAATACATCAAAAAATTAATCTGCATTGCCACTCACTTTATGAAGAAAAAAAAAACGAAAATAATCTGGGGTCCCCCCCACAATTAAGGGTTAGGCGACCACCGGAGGCGTCACAACCCACAGGTTTAGAACCCCTGCTCTATAGTGTAGATGTAGATCCTTAAGGATCCTGCAGGAGAAATGAAGTTTCAGCTTCACGTCTTATCAGATGTTCATGTTGAGCACACCGGGGAGGGGAGCGGTCAGTCGGTGGTTAAGAGCTTTGCCCAGGGACACTATGGACACATGGACTGGCTAGGATGGGATACGGGGGTGAAGCAGTCCTACCCACTCAGACATCATGGCCACCCTGAGGTTTACCTGAGGATTACCATGCTGCCTGCCCCCTAAAATTGAAGCTGAGACCTGCCTGCCGAGCCTGGGAGCGTACGTGTGCGACCGTGTGTGTGTGTGTGTGTGTGTGTGGTAAAGACGGCAAAGGACAGGAGCACTTCACCCCCCTCATTATGATATGGTACCATTTGTGTCTATATACTCTGTCTCAGAGGAGGGCAGAGACACCTTTTTCTTCTTTTCTTTTTATTAATGCAAGAACAATGGCTTCTATTTCGGCATGCTAACTTTCCAGGAAGAGAAAGAGCTGTAGTTTCTTTTAGCTTGGAATCCCCATCGATGATGTCATTGGTAGGCAGGCTTTTGAACTGTCCACAGCCCTCTAATGAGACATGAGTCAAAAACAGACATCTTATAATTACCATTTGTGAGGATCAATTCTAAGATATGGTTGAATTTCTTTTTTTTAAAGGATGAAGTCAGTTGTTTTTTGTCAAAAGCGTCATGGTGTGAGGACAAGGCTTGTACAGTATGCAAAGACACAAGACCGCTTTGTTAGCACTTCAGTCTTTAGCTATTGTATTCAGTGGTCAGAGATATCTGTGTTGATGCACTGCTTTTTGTCTTACATTTGAATTTGGGGCTAAACAACACCTTGAACACCGGTTAACATAGTAGGTGGAAAGGGCCAGAGAAATGGACAAAATAAGAAAAAATAGAAAAGCTGTGTTTTGGTTTTTTGACCCGGTGTTGATAACTAATGTTTTGCTAAGCATCACGGACGTGTTTTATCGATCGATCCATTGTACTTTTTAGCGGCAGCTCAAATTAATGTTTTATTAAGCTCAGAACATGGTACTTTATCCTATTAACTCTGGATTAACGCTCATTTATCAAATCTTGACTTTTCGTTGTTATGGGTCCATTTGGTTGCAATCTTTTTGTACACACAAGAGTCCTTGTGTCCTTGTGGGGTCCACATTTTCAGAGAGGGGTCCGTGGCAAAATACATATCAATTTGGGGATGCCTTGACGTGAAAAAGTTTGAGAACCACTGCTCTAGTCAACAAATGTTTAAATGGTCAATAGTCTTCATCCTCGTCCTCTTCTCCTCTTCCTCCAGGTGTTCGGGTGCTGGTGGACGCCAGGGAGAAGCTGTGCATCCCGTGGGGCAACCCGTCCAACCAGCGGCACGGGGACACCATGATGGCGTTCGACACTCGCTCGGCCATGATGGCGCACGGCATGGTGGAGAGCAAGGTCTTCCAGCACTACCTGCCCTCCATCCGCGCCCTGTGGGCCGACAGCGGCATCCAGAACGCCTACGACCGCCGCAGGGAGTTCCAGCTGGTGAGTGTGTGTGTGTGTGTGTGTGTGTGTCTGTGCACACACACGTTACTGATCTGCACCTGAAAACAGTGCTCCCAGCATTAGATATATTATTATAGATTATTATTATTATACTTATGTGTGGAGTTTGCATGTTCTCCCCGTGTCCCCCTCACAAAAAACATGCAGTAATCCTGGTCACTAAACTGCCTCCCCCTGGCCAGCCGGGGCGTCTGATGGAGGGGAAAGGAACTGGTTGGAATAACGTGTTCCTTCTACGCGCTACGTCCAACCAGGGAAACTCCCCCTGTCAGGTGTAAAGGAGCAACTTGGACACTCGGGCATGAAGGAAGCATGAGTTCAAGTCCGTTGCTCTCCCCTTGTCCCCCATATATGGGGACTAGGTTGGTGGAGGGTGTGTAGAGCCCAGGATCACATTAGATGATTGACACAGGGGTGAAAAATGGGTTACAAAATCGTGGGATAAAAAAATATATTAATAAAAAAAAAGATATATTATCGGGGCTAAATTATCCTGACATCCAGACATTTGACCCCAATGTCTTGACATTATTTTACTGTTTATTAACTTACTTTCCATTAATCGTTGTGTACCTGATTACCTGCTCCAACTATATGCAGGGCACGGGCAACTACACACTCTCCAGAGCCCCGGTTTGGATTCACATTGTAAACAAGGCCTGTCTCGGCTCTGTTGAGCGTCCTAGGATAATTAACCTCGCCTCACCAGGCTTTCCACCGCCTCGGAGGGAAGCCTGGTCTCTGTTTCAAAAGTCCGTATGATCCGGGCTGGGGCCAGATGATGTGGTTACGTCATGTTGTAGTATTGTTTTGTAGTCGCCAGACAGGATGAACAGGCGGCGACAACTTCCTTTTCCCTCTCAATAAAAGCTCTCGCTTACGAGAGCTTTTATTGCTTTTATTCAAACAGGAAGCAACAATCAGCTTCCTGTTTGTTGTAGGCAAACCGTTGCCTACAACATGACGTAAGCATATCATCCGGCTCCAGCCCGGATCATAACCGAAATGAAATGGTGCCCAGGCTATAGGATAATCTACTTCCGGTAGACTGGAACTGTGGCTTTTCAAAATAAGAGCTCGACTGGAAAAAATTATGACGTGAATTAGATCCTAGTTTTTCAATAAATGCTAGCGCTGAAACGGTTAACTTTGGGGCAAGTGAAAAATCTGCATAGTCACTCACTGCACGTGGCCGTAGTTTCACATCGATTGGTCAACCCACTGAGGAGAGAAAATAGACGTGAATAGATGAGAGAGGGACGGGAGTTCAGTTCAATATAGAAATATGATCATCTGTCCTTTCCAAACATATAGTTACAAAGTGCTTTACAGACGGGTTAAAAACAACAATCATAAACATCAAAAGTTAAATAACAAGAGTGAAAGTGATTTATGTGTCAGTTCTACTGTTATGATGTCACAGACACTTATTTCTTTACCCTTCCCTGCGGTGTCTGGTCCGGGGTTCAAATCCCAAGCGGTCTAAGGGGTGTGTTGTGTTTTGTAAGCGGAGCCATTTAGACCTCATGACGCATCGTCAGGGAGGTGACATCAGCAGACAGCATGGCTGTGACGGTCACACCGGAGTCTCACTTCTGCTAAAATATCAGTCTCACTTCCACAACACTTTGCCTTTCTCACGTACATGATGTGTGTTGAAGCTCGGAGAGTGTCACTGTGCAAAATGGATCCATCCTAGAGGTCTTTCTAAACACACAGTAATAGGCGGGTGAAGGCATTGATTACAGCACACTGTGAGGACTGCCGGGAAGTAAATAACATTCCCTTAATGCTGTGCTGCTGACAGCTGTCTCCCGGTCACAACGACCACGCCAGCTAATTGGTGACGATCCAAAGTGTGTGTGTGTGTGTGTGTGTGTGTGTGTGTATGTGTATGTGTGTGTGTGTGTGTGTGTGTGTGTGTGTGTGTGTGTGTGTGTGTGTGTGTGTGTGTTGCACCAAGGTCAGTGTTGCAGATTGACAATAAAGTTGTAAAACCCTGCCCTGTAGGGAGGGAAAAAAATCTAATGTATTCAATGTAGTTCTTTTGTAGTGCGTTTGGAAGCTTTACACCGCTCCAGGTGGTTCGGTCAAGAACAACAAAGCACTTGGGTTGAGGGTTTTACTGAAGAATGTAGAGTTGTACAGAAAGCATGTGTGTGTGGTTCTGCAAACACACAAAAAACATAAACATAAAATTACAATAATTTCCATCAACAAAATACAACTGGCTAAACATACAAACTAAAACATGCACACATTTCCAAACACTTTTGCAACAGCACATAAAGTAATCAGTACTCACAACAAGGAGACGCACACGCTGCTGTGGTCTGTACAAAAACCCAACCCCCATTGAGGGCTTATATTTGGGGAAATAGCCAATAATGCACTTTTGCACAAAATAACACCTGGACCTTTTTGTTGGGGACGTAACAACTACAAATAAAGGTAAGAAGATCTTGAAGATCTGCTATTTTCGGTGTGCTACGGGGCCGACTTCTTTAGGTTGGGTTTAGGTGTAAGATCAGGCATTTAGAGGTTAGTTTTAGGGGGTTGTGGGTTAGAGTTTTCTGCAAGCTCACACACCGCGCCGCAGAGCGACACATTGTGAGCTCGTAGATCTGCTTTTTTCCGGCTATTTTCTTTGGCCTATTTTCAGGTATTTATTTTTGATGTCCTCACAAGTATAGAAACACAAACCTGTGTGTGATCTTAAATGTTGCGCGTGAGAGAGAGTGATTCACCTCAGCCATGCTCTCGGTTGACGGGAAGTGGCTTTGGGTCGTGGTGACTCTAGCTGCTACTCAGTAGCAGGGATGGCCGTGAGGGCATTTTCTTTTGTATACATTTTACAGTGTTGGCAGTATTATTGTCATATTCATACAACTTGGACTCCAGCTGTATCATATCCTTGACTTCGGCAGTTCGGCATCTCCATTTTTGTACCTTTTTGTTTTGTTTTGTTTCTTAAATCAGTGGTTTTCAACCAGTGGTCCGGGGACCACCAGTGGTCCTTGAGGAGGTTCCAGGTGGTCCCCAGCTAAATGATGGAGAGTTGGTAACCAAATTGATCCTTAAAGATCTTTAACTCTTGAGAGTGTATAGTGAAACCAAATAGACCCTTACGGGTCCATCCATGTTGTTTCATTGTATGCTAGCAAGAGTTAAATTATTGTTAAAAATCTGCATTACTTAATCTACAAGATCAACATCAATACAGCATGGGTAGTGGCCCGTGGGCAAAATATAGATTAAGTTTGTGTCTGAGAGGCTAAATCTCATCAAATGGTGGTCTGTGGCTCAAACAATTAATAAATACTGGGCCTTGACATAAAAAGGGTTGAAAACCACTGTCCTAAATGATTGCCCTGCAGTGTGCATTGTGTCTTATCAATATTGAACCAATGAAGAAAAGTATTAAAGGAGAATTCCTGATTAACCATTTTCTTACCGTAATCTAATGCCATTCTATCCAATAACTAGTGGTACAGGTGAAATATTACCGAACTGCTCAGAGCATGCACGCTGGGTCTTACGCTAGCTTACGTCAAATTATTTTAGGGGATTACAGGCTCAATAGTTTGGCAACCAATGAGCTACGGTTTCGGGGGAAATCCTTTTGTTTTATGTTAAATGATGAGCCATTACAAAGAGGAAGTGAAACTAACCTGGGGGTTTACATGCCTTAAAAAGCTGCTGCATTTGTGGTAAGTTTCACTGAGGTTGCTACTGCCAGCAGCATTGTATATCATTTGATACATTTTGAATCTTCATTCAAATTCAACAAGATGAACTGAGGTTAACCGTTAATATGGTGGCTCCACTCTTTGCCAGTCTAGTGCACTGTTTCACACATTCCATAAATTGGAAAGCAATTGTTTAAGTAGTAGTGAAAATAGCTGATCTTCAAGCTCACTGTGAGCTTGTAGATCTGATATTTTCACTAGTGTGGGTCCAGGGCAAACATCAAATAATTTTTTTGGGTCTTGAGTTAAAGCGTTTGGGAACCACTGGCCAAGTGCACAATGGCTCCCCACTTTAAAATGAAGCCCTTTAGAACTAAATGTTTTAAATCTAAGAACTGTCAATGGTCACAATGTGAGCTTGTAGAATGGCTTTTTGAATGTTAAAATGTCATAACAAAGTTATAATAATCTGTATATTACCAAGCCGTAGAAATAACCACACATATAAGAGAAATCTGTAATAGAGGGTATACGCAATTTGCGCATGCTTAAATTGAATGGCACATCGAGTGGCAAAGCAACAGTCAAAGTGAGTTTAACATTGTTTAATGTTGTTTAATGCAATCAGATAGGACTTTTCTGTTTGGATGTATGGGCTTTCAAGGCCACTCAGTAGACATTCCTGCATAACTTCCGGGTTTGATGATGAGGTCACACGCATACCCTCTATTTGAATTAATTCATTTGTGACATTAAAAGTATAAAATGTTTGAGAACCACTGGTTACAACACTTTAGAAACCAGTCCCAAAAAACTGCAAACCACAACCAAGCGACTTTACAGAAACTTGGTACATGTGCAGTTCCATGTATACACTGTATAACTGTTTGTTTGGTTCATATCTCGTTCCATGGCTCTAACAGGGTTTCCCTCTCTGTTTCTCAGGGGGAGTCGGTCAAGTATTTCCTGGACAATTTGGACAAGCTTGGGCAGTCGGTAAGTCCCCCCCAGCCATCACCAATGACACTGCTAATCATTCTATAACCAGGCCTACCTCACATCGACTAAATATCAAAAATCTTGTTGTTTAGTCTTAGTCAACAAGATTAACACTGAAAAGGATGAAGTTCAGTGAATGAGTGAGATAGATGAGAGAAATAGACAGTCGAGAGAGATTTTATTTTTTGGTGCTCTTTTCTTGCCTTTGATTGTCACAGTAGATTGTCTCCAGTCCAGACCTAAACTTACAAACGGCTGCATCAATCAGCGCCACATTTGTTTAGAAGTCAGCAGGCGGTTGGTTCAGGAAGAAACCTTTTTGCGCATGCGTAACGTCATTAGATGTTGGTCATGTCACTGATGTCGTTTTCCATGCAGGCGTGACGGATGTGATGTCCCTGTGTCTGGAATGTCAGGAATGTGTCCCCTTTGTATAACAGCCAGCGCACTGACTGACATGCTTCAGCCAGGAGTTTTTAAGTGTGATGGGGATGTGACGGAATAGTCATGCTGGGGTTCAAGTGGTTACTACTGTTGAAAACTTTCCAAAATTGCAAAAATGTAGAAGCTGTTGCTTGTAAACTCCCCCGTGCTCAAAACGAGAGGCTACCAATAGACCCATATTGGGGGATTTTGAAGAATGTTTGGGGGACGCTGCCCACACGTTTAGTTGTGTTGCTCATTCAACGATTGCACGAGCCTTACAAGTTACACCTCAATGTAAAGGTTAAGTTAAAGTTTCCAAACTTTTTGTGAGGAGTTTTAGACGGGCTGTTTTCACACAGCGCCATCGTACAACAAAGTATGAAATGGGGCTTAAACGGGTGATGCTGCCTGATCTCTACACACACGACACACTCCGTAGCACCACCCCCTGTCTGTTTATGTGCTCCGGTATGTGAGCTATGCAATGGAATGGAATGGAGACATTCCATGTGAAGTGACTACTATGGGAAGTATCCCTGCATGCTTAGGCATGCAAATCTCCCTTTGCATTATTATTTATTCTGATTCATAACTTTTCAGGAAATTCAGCACATTTTAATGCTTTGTGTGATGCTGCTGTAATATAATCAAGTAGGGAGGTAATTTACGGAACAACGCAAACATGTTTTAATATGGAGATTAGTGGTTTCTCCCGTACAGCAACAATATACAGGTTGTAATTGTAAATAAGTTGTGATTAATGATTTCATTGTGGTTTGGCATTGCACATTGGAACATACATTATTCGAGAAACGATTGTCTGGACCTTTTAAAGCAGGTGATACGAATAACCGTCTACTCTAAGTCCATGATTTATTGCCTGTAGGGCCTCAACAGTGGTGCCCGTGGGGCCTCTACAGTGGTGCCCGTGGAGCCTCTACAGTGGTGCCCGTGGGGCCTCTACAGTGGTGCCCGTGGAGCCTCTACAGCGGTGCCCGTGGGCCCTCTACAGTGGTGCCTGTGGGGCCTCTACAGTGGTGCCTGTGGGGCCTCTACAGTGGTGCCTGTGGGGCCTCTACAGCGGTGCCCGTGGGCCCTCTACAGTGGTGCCTGTGGGGCCTCTACAGTGGTGCCTGTGGGGCCTCTACAGTGGTGCCCGTGGGGCCTCTACAGTGGTGCCCGTGGGGCCTCTACAGTGGTGCCTGTGGGGCCTCTACAGTGGGGCCCGTGGAGCCTCTACAGCGGTGCCTGTGGGGCCTCTACAGTGGTGCCCGTGGAGCCTCTACAGTGGTGCCTGTGGAGCCTCTACAGTGGTGCCTGTGGAGCCTCTACAGTGGTGCCCGTGGAGCCTCTACAGTGGTGCCTGTGGGGCCTCTACAGTGGTGCCCGTGGGGCCTCTACAGTGGTGCCCGTGGGGCCTCTACAGTGGTGCCCGTGGGGCCTCTACAGTGGTGCCTGTGGGGCCTCTACAGTGGTGCCTGTGGGGCCTCTACAGTGGTGCCTGTGGGGCCTCTACAGCGGTGCCCGTGGGGCCTCTACAGTGGTGCCCGTGGGGCCTCTACAGTGGTGCCTGTGGGGCCTCTACAGTGGTGCCTGTGGGGCCTCTACAGCGGTGCCCGTGGGCCCTCTACAGTGGTGCCTGTGGGGCCTCTACAGTGGTGCCTGTGGGGCCTCTACAGTGGTGCCTGTGGGGCCTCTACAGCGGTGCCCGTGGGCCCTCTACAGTGGTGCCTGTGGGGCCTCTACAGTGGTGCCTGTGGGGCCTCTACAGTGGTGCCCGTGGGGCCTCTACAGTGGTGCCTGTGGGGCCTCTACAGTGGTGCCTGTGGGGCCTCTACAGTGGTGCCTGTGGGGCCTCTACAGTGGTGCCTGTGGGGCCTCTACAGTGGTGCCTGTGGGGCCTCTACAGCGGTGCCTGTGGGGCCTCTACAGCGGTGCCTGTGGGGCCTCTACAGCGGTGCCCGTGGGGCCTCTACAGTGGTGCCTGTGGAAACTGGGCAGGGGTCCTGTCCAGACCCGGGCAGAGGCCTTTTTGGTGCGGTTCTGGACAACCGTGACTCAACACCGGCCACTGCACCCCCTGTGGCGGTGTGGAACGTGTGTCGAATTTGAAGTTGGTGGCGTGAATGGTTCTCGAGTTACGTGGATTACACACGTACGTACAGACAGAGACTTGGTGCATTTAAAGATGGATGGATAATGAATTAGTAGGGACTTAGATGGTTATTCGTTAGATGGTTATTCTCAATTGCTTGGTTTAGAAATGGGTTCACATTTAGTCAGATATTTTCAGTGCCATCCTAAAATGTGGATTGTGTGTGCGCAGGACTACCTGCCCAGTCAGCAGGACATTCTGCTGGCCAGGAAGCCCACCAAGGGCATCCACGAGTACGACTTTGAGATCAAGAACGTCCCCTTCAAGATGGTGGACGTGGGGGGGCAGCGCTCCGAGAGGCGCCGCTGGTTCGAATGCTTCGACTCGGTCACCTCCATCCTGTTCCTGGTGTCCTCCTCAGAGTACGACCAGGTGAGTGCACACACACACACACACACACACACACACACACACACACACAGGCGCGTGCGTATTACGTATGCAATTTTATGAATTATTTGTTATTTTTATCCCTAACCTGAAAGCCTGAGACTATTATACCATTATGTCACAATTATGATTGAAGAACCAGTCAGATTGAAAAAGGTGCAGTCGTTTTAACTGACGGAGGCGTGCCGTGGGGGAGCACAGCAGTTGAACTCGAAGAAAACAAGCACACCTTTTCCAATCATACTGTGACATATACACTGTCACTATATGCGTATTTGAAAATGGCAGGTCTATAAGCTCATAATACTCCACACTGCGATTGTAGATCTGCTGTTATTGATTTAATTGTATTACTGACATTGAACATAACAAAAATAGATTTCCGTTTGCCTTTTCAGCTTTGTAAACAAAATTTTCACTTGGTAGATATGACTAATAACCTATTATTTTACAAATTAATTACTGACAATGACTGGTGATAATAATCTAAATGATATTTTACTCAAAATGAGTTTTGAGCTTGTAGAGCAGCTATTGAGAAACCGTTTGAAAATCTATGAATATTTGAACATGGAAACGATTATGATGATTATGCCCAATAATAGTGATTTGGTGATAATGTACTAATTGTGACAGGCCAGGCATTAGATTCAAAGCACTCCACCACTCAAAAAATCGGTTTGTGTGGACAAAGCTAAATCAGTGGTCCAGGGACCACCAGTGGTTTTTGAGGGGGTTCTAGTTCGTCCCCAGCTAAATGGAGAGTTGGTAGCCAACTCCCCATATAGACAGCGGTGCACACAAGCGGTGCGCCAGTGCGCATGCGTCGTCAAAACGTTTGGTGCGCCGTAGATCAAAGGCATGCGAGCGCATTTGGGCACCAACAGCTGAGAGACAGGGATTTTGAGAATGCTGACAGGCATTCAAAAGAAACTCAAATGGAGATATTAATTAACATCCTGTAAGTAGACTTAGAAATAAAACTAGTGTTGACTAATCATTACAAGTAGCTCTTATTTTGATGAGGAAGTCTGTTTCAGTTGTAAACAAGCTATGATGACAAGCTACAATGACAACGGAAAGGGAAAGTTATTGTGAGCTCAGCTAAGTTAGCGACCATAATATGAAAACTATATGTCACTTAAGCAATGCAGGTTACACACGCTGGAATTAAACATGGAATCTGCATTAGGTGTAATTCATTAATTCATTGTAGATGTGTTGGACGTTTGTGGTTGTGCTAGTGATAAACGGACAGCTGCTGCCAGTGGGACCTTAACGACACTGTCTGTGACTAGGTGTACTAGTGTAGCTTTGCATCTGTTGCATCTGCCCGTGTGAACTGTGAATGCAGCATAACGTTGTGGCAGGATACGAACGTCCGTTCCCTCCGCTGTGCGCACCAAACTACATGGCCAGGTGCTCCTTTGAGTACTATCCCAAAATAATAATGTGCACCCCTGCATATAGATCTAAACTCTTAAGAGTGTAAAATGAAACCAAAAGAAGAATCTTTATTTTGATCAATGTTTGCCTGTTATCTCTCCTATGGTACCGCATCAATACAGCATGGAATTGTGGACAAAATCTTATTCAACGATAAAAAAGGCTAAATCTCATCAGTCTGTGGGCTCAAATGCCGAATAAATCATGGGCCTTGATATGAAAAGGGTTGGCCTAAATGTAACTGTCCCACCCTTCAGGTGCTGATGGAGGACCGGCAGACCAACCGCCTCAGCGAGTCGCTCAACATCTTCGAGACCATCGTCAACAACCGGGTGTTCGGCAACGTCTCCATCATCCTCTTCCTCAACAAGACGGACCTGCTCGCCGACAAGGTGAAGCAGGTGTCCGTCCGGGACTACTTCCCCGAGTTCGCTGGCGACGCGGCCAGCCTCGCCGACGTGCAGCGCTTCCTGGTGGAGTGCTTCCGGGGCAAGCGGCGCGAGCAGCAGCAGAAGCCGCTCTACCACCACTTCACCACGGCCATCAACACGGAGAACATTCGCCTGGTGTTCCGCGACGTCAAGGACACCATCCTGCACGACAACCTCAAGCAGCTCATGCTGCAGTGAGAGGAGGAGGGGGGCAGGGATGGACGTGGGGAGGAGGGGGGAGAGTTTAAAACTCTTTATCTCGCGGTGCAGCTCTTGCTCGGATCGTTTGGCTGGTTTAGCCTAATCTATGCTCGACAAGAATAGCAAACCTACAAGCACGCAATGGGTCGCATTCGCGACCCATTGTGTGCTTGTAGACCGGCTATTTTCGAAGCATGAAAGGGCTCAAAATGCATCACGCCTTCGCGGGGCGAACCCACAGAACTTTCCGACTCCTCTCCGCCTTGTCGATCTCCACACTGTGACTTGTAAAAGGGGCAACCTGCAGGCGCCGGACTAAAACGCGGCGTCGACCCTGTAACCACTGTAAATGATCTCCCACTGCCCCTTTTGTTTTTCTCCTCGGCTCCACCCTGGAGCGTTCTGTTTGGAAGGAGAATCCATCCCTGGGGTTTTTGTGTCTTCTCCTACCCACAACCGTCACCCAACGCTCCTGTCCCCCTCTCTCCCCCCAATGCTGCTCTGACCACTGTTGGAGGTGGAGGTAGGTGGAGTAGAGACGCTCGTATGTGGAGAAGGGTGGTGTCACGCGACCATTGAAACTCACACAGACTAAAGTACACTGAGCCGTCATGGCCGCTGGCCCTCTCGCTTCGAGGAGTTTTGTTTCTTGTTTTCAATTTTCTATTATACACGTCTTGCCTTTCTCCTGACATGGCTTGCCACGGAGAGATTCTTCTAAAAGTAAAACAAAAAAAATAAATTCACACCCCCGTCCCTCCTCTCCACTCGGGCCGCGACTCAAGGCGGGAGGGTACTTAGAAAGACGCAAGAGGACTTTATACAACACTGTAACTAATCCTTAATCCACGATTGAGCCTTCTTTAACGCTGCCTAATTAGTGACCCGGGGCTAACACACACACACACAATGCTAAAAGTCTCCCATTGATAACGAACTCCAGCTCTGAAGGTAAATTTGTGCCAGGCTTAACGTCTAGTTTTGTAATCGTTTTGTTTATTTGGATCAACTTTCTTTTAGAATTATGTTTCACCCCCGGTTTTTGTTAAAATAATAGATAAATTTACTAAACATTTTTCACTTAGGAATTTTGCAATTGCTCCTAGACACTGTTACAGTTTGCTGGGGGGGATGCTTGCACACACACACACACACACACACACACACACACACACACACACGCGCGCACAGTCACACACAAACAACCACACGCACACATACTTAAGACCACTTGCAAAAATGCTGTAGCTCTTGCAAGAGCTAAGAGTGATACAGTGTTTGTTTTTGGTTTCGTTTTTTGGTTTAATTTTTATATATTTTTTGCCAATTCTCAGGGCACGTTGTGGACCACTTCTTTATCATTTTGAATTAACAATATTAATGTGCCTGTAGTAGGTCTCTCTCTCACACACACAGACACACACACACACACATGCAAACGCACACTGCTTAGCAGTCTCTAGCCTTTCGCAGCCGACCTGTTGTGTCCAACACCTCATACTATACTTCATCGTATGATGGCGTCGCGTGTCGTAAATACTAGATCTATTGCAACGCATTATGAGCTTGTAGATCTGCTATTTTCAGGCACGCGACAGTATCTCGTATAACGTATTAGCCTATACAAAACAAAAGTTCCTTGTTTTGTTTTCCTCCCTGCTTCGGTCTGCCAGGATCTTTGGTTGTGTTTGGACAAAAAAGGTACCTGTTCTCCTCCTGCCCCCAAGCCTCCCGTTCTTGTTGCGATCTCTCCCTCTCGAAGCTGAAGACAAAAAAGGGATAGACACCGCTGCCATAGTAGTACTAGTAGCCAGCTAGTACGACAAGTAGTACTTAGTAGCATTAGCAAATTTCTGACTAATAGCCAATGTATGACCGACCCGGCCGCCCAGTGTCCGTTTGGTTATCTGGACAGTGACAGTTTGTAGATTTGTACAGAGCGTGCTAAATTGGTGCTTCAGCAAGAAAGTGTCTATGCCAATTTAAGATTTTATCAATTCGGGTTCCTTAACGATTCCCTCTTAACGGTCCGATTTATTAACGATTCCTACAGGGGCTTCCAAGTTCCAAATGGACCCTTACAGGTCTGTAACTCTTGAGTCCATTTGCTTCCGCTTGTACACTGAGTTATGGTGGTCCTTGAAACTATTGTAATTGTAAATAGCAGACGTGAAGTCCCGCAGCTCGTGTCGGTGGTAAACTGTTTTTCAGAAATGGTTCCAAATGCGATGGAACGGGTTCCTCAATGTTGGATCAATGTCTGGATCCCAATCGTTTTTGTGTGTCGAGCGACGCGCCCGGTGTGACGACATTTCACCAAAGCATAAATACATCCAGCTTTTCTCTCCTCTGACCCCCCATGCATAATGTACAGTATATGTTCTGTGTCTCGTGTTTAGTACACGGTTCTTTTGTTTTCTCTTATATATCGGCGCTGTCGGGCGGAAACCTTGTACGTCCTAAACGGTTACTATTCAGAAAATTGAGGGAAAATAACCTTTATTTCAATGGAGTTATTATTTAGTCACAAGCGCTTATTAATACTTTTAATTTGTTAACAATTTACAAAGTGCACTGACTACACCAACCCAGTGCACTGACTACACCGACCCAGCCTGATCTCCCTATATTGGGCAAATAAGCCAAAATGCTCAAATAGACGCAAATCTGCTCACGACACGTTGTGAGCTTGTAGATGAGCATTGCTAGTTGCTACTATATAGTATAGGGCATTGATTTCTGAAAAAGAAAAAGATGAAATATGGAGATGCAAAGTTTCTGCCCGACAGCGACAAAGCACGTCAAATGAAAGCGGGTGTGAGCTGCCACCCTGTTGATTTGCAGATTTGACGTTGGTTTTGTGTAACGGTTGGCGGGGTCTCGAGTGGTTCAGTGTGACGGGGGGGTGGCTCAGAAAATGTCATTCTGCCATAATCCTGAAGTGGTGTTCTGTTTGAACCACCTAAAAACCCTATAGAGTTGACTCTTGGCTGTAGTCTCCCAGGGTTCTGTACTAGATCTGCTGTTATTTCCCTCTTCACTGAATCCCTTCAGAAAATAGCAGATCTACAAGCTCACACGTAGCCTGTGTAGTCAGTAGTGACAGTAGCGAGTTGATATTCATATCTGAATATCTGTCGCCGATTGAATGTTTCTGCAGAGATGTTTGGGTCAGTTTTGATTGTGACTGGTTGAGAAGTAATATTTCTATTTTCTATGTTTGGTCCCAGAATGTGTATGCTAAGTTTTAAGTGGATAATCCAATTTAGGAAATGTATGTATCGCTGAGCCTCTGAATCTTTGGTAGAAAACACTGAAGTGTTCTGGAATGTAATCCATGCCGCGTTGCTTGGAAACATTTTACAGGAGTGGGTCTTGGCAAAGCAGTGGATCCCTACACATCTTCATATTGGAGTGGATATAGCATGAATTTCAGTTTGTTAAATGTTCAAATGTAAAGTTTAGGATCAGTGTTTAGCTCACAGTAAGAGTTAAAAGAAGGCTAGTACATAACGATGATGGAAACTCCTGCCCCCCACAGCACAGAATCACATCACAGATATCCACACTGAGCTTGTAGATCGACTATTTCAGCCCGAATATATGCCCCGGAAAGCGACACTATGGTTTAAGTCTGTGGTTCTCAAATCGCAGATAAAAATCCTCCCGAAATCACGGCGTCTGCACAGTTAACTCAGAAGACGGTTGACAAAGTCTTCTGTCCCTTCAGCCCGACGTCGGCCTCAAAGGCGCGTCTGTGCGCCAACAGTCTGTCCGTTGTGTGTGTGTGTGTGATCTTTGTCTGCACTCAGACTTTGCGTCATGCCAGCGTCTTTTGGCCGGAGGCCCGCAGCCCGGGCTCCAAAAAGAATACAGCCAGCATTACATCCACTACAGGGTGCTGACTGGTCCCACTGTCTCCCCACACACACACACACACACCCCACAGTTGGCCCGCACTCTGTAATTGCTGTTGTCAGTGCTGAACAAGCAGGATTTTTGAAAATGCACGCAGGCATCGTAACGTTACACACACATAACTGCCAACCGGGCACATTTTGAAGTCATGTCCCAGAGACACTGTATGCACCGTTATACGTGTGTGAGTTTTCATTCAGCTCTTGACTTTAAAAGGCACGGTGGGACCCCCAACAGGAAGGCTCAAGCACTTCCATCTTTCCAACACCTATGATTTGCACAAGATGTTGCATACTCCCATCGTAATAGTGTTTTTTTTTTCAAAATAGCTGATCTGCAAGCTCACAGGGCGTTCCGACGGGCCAAGTTGTGAGCTTGTAGATTGGCTATTTTGATTGTGCTGCTCCACCTGCTCCGAACCAGTATTTTCTCGTACCAATGGACCCCGAGGCTCAAAATGAGGTTGTGAGTTGTTCAGTTTTAACAGCGGAATTCTGTGTTATTTAACGTTTTTTGAGTCCTGACTGCACATTGACACCAACATTTGGATCCGTAGTGTGAAACCATCTTGCTGCTCGAGTTTGTTCCTCGACTGCCAGAGTTTTAAAATGTGTGTGTGTGTGTGGCGGGGGGGGGGGGGGGGGGGGGTTGTATTTGTTTGTGAAGATCACTCTTCTTGCCTTCTTGGAAAACGTAATTGTACATTTTTGTAATGCCTTTCTAACTTTGTTGTGACAGCGTGCCCGTGCTCGGCCGTGTTTTTTTTTTTGTACGCCTTTGTCAGTTTGAGGCGAGGGCATTAGTTCCCACCGTACTAGTATGACGTTAACGTGTTATTTTAACCATGTGAATCCTCTGGTCATGTGGCGGGGTCGAACACTATACTTAAATGTGATTTTTAAGTATTAAATTACACTATACTCCATCGCACTATTGTGCAATAGAGTGTAATGTTTAATTTCTGCTGGTGGTGTCGTGTGCTGGAAATGGCCTATCTACAATCTCACAACGTGTCAAGTTGCTGTATCACACATTTAGGGCTTTAGTCGCACGCCAGTGACGTACAGCAAAAAAGAAACTCGTTTCAGTTGCCAATATGTCATTTCTTTCCACTAAGACCATGCGACAAAGTATAAATTGGCCTTTGGAATGGTATTTTGTACTGTTAACCTGTGTATATATCTGTGAGAAACGACTGTCAACGGTTCTGTAGTGCCAGCTATGCAACAGCATTGCAACACAGCCAATCAGATTTTGTCGATGGTTTCCACCCGACAGCGACTATTTACAAGTTGTGTATAGGAGGAAAAAAATATTAAAACCACTGGTTATGTTTCTGAAAGTGATTTCTCACCTTGCTGACCGTTTGTCTAACTGTACCATGATGTTTGACCCCTGATGTAATCCTATCAATTCATCCGAGAGAGGAAAACAAAACACAAATATGCAAATGATCTGCCAAATAACAGTTAGTGCCTCCTATTTTAAGCCTTTTTTGTTTTAATTTCCATTTTATTTTATTTTTTATACATTAGGGTTTTCTTTTTCTTATTTAATTCGTTTTGCCACCTTTTGAGCTAATTCCAATAATAAAAAAAGAAAGAAATGCAAAGACCGCAAGCGTTTTCTCACGCTTCACGTTCGATATTTTTGGAATGATAAGTAATGCTTTTCATTGTACAGTCTAACTTATACTGTCTTATCCTTTTTGCTATCCTCTCAATAAAAAAGGAATACAATGTTTTAAAACTTTTGAGTCAGGCTCAGTTTTTTGTTACAGATGTCATTCATTACCACTATGTGCAATGGATAGGAGACGGAGAATATCTCGGGGTGTTCCACAGGGGTCCCCCTGCCATATTATTGATGGAACCAAATGGACCTGACTGACTGTGTGTAGAAATGGAACCTATTATTGTTAAAGCTTAGTGTTAAATACCGGTAGTTCTATATTGTGATATAAAGCATTGCTAGGCCGGGGGGTGTGATTGGACATGCTGGCTGAGGGATGTTAACCAGATGGAAATGACGCTTGCTCCACAATCACATTTGTTTCACAACCTACTTACATTAGAAACGGGATGCTTTCTTAGCTGACATTGACACCTGTTACTGAACTAACACTTTTTAATAACCTGTTAATATGTTTTTACTTTACAAAACTTAAAGAAAAAATAACACTTGTAGGCTTCACGTGTTCTTTAAATGAACACAGAAGTATTTTACAGTGTAGCTTGGGGTCCCAGAGGTAAAAAAAAGAAAAGGGAGAGAGAGGGAGAAAAACAGAATCCAATCAAATGGGTGTCCATGGTGTAGAGTCCTGTGTAGACTAATGCATTATCAAACTGGCCCATTGCAATTAAAATGGTTGAGAATCAGCGTGCTACTAGCCCAGCAGGTGGGGCTGTTGTACAAGCTTTGTGATGATGGTGAATTGTTCCATTCAGACTGGACACACTGAACATGTCATTATCCACCCCATAAGAGTGTATTAGTGCTGTAGACAGTATTAATGCTGCTAATATTGTCTATGATGCAGTGCCATTAGATTTGACTGTATACTTCATTTGTATTCTAGACCATGTGATTCTCAAAGTGGGGTCCGGGGACCCCCTGGGGCATCAGGACAGGGCTGCATTGTGATATTTTTATTTATTTTTTTGCCTTTAATGTTGTTTTGTGATTGGGTATACTGTAATTTCATACAGTTTTTCATTACATTATATTTTATGTTTACATTAAATGGTAAATGGTGCATTTATATAGCGCCTTTATCCAAGGCGCTTTACATAGATTGTGCATTACATTCACCCATTCACACACATTACAGTTTAAGTGTGTAGTACAAGTACATAACTTTGTAACTTTTGTACTGCTGCTGTCTGGGACAGAGTTCCAAAATTCATACACACACACACACACACACACATGCACATGCACTGTTGGGAGCGGCTAGCACAGTGGCACTGCTCACAAAGTTATGATAAAGCAGGATATGCTTTCAGGGCTTGTGATTGGGTTCTACTGAGTGAAAGCCCACCCTTCTTGCATCCCTTCACCAATAGCACGTTTCCGGGTTGCATTCACAGGCTCACAGCCATCTTTCACAGAACTACTACAGGCTTCAAAATGGGCCTGTAGAAACCAGTAGGTGATGTCACAGCAGTGGGGTAAAAAGTACTCACATTTCTTACTTAAGAGGTTTGATTGGATTGCTGAATTCCTACAATTAACAATGCTTTGGCACACTTACCCCTACTTGTGGATAGGGGGAGGCTGCGTGGAGGTGACTTGTATAGTCCAGGAAGCAAGTGAGACAAATGTTGGTCATGAACATGGCGCCATGACTAAAATCACATATTGCGCACATAAAAACCCCAGGAAAGTGTTTCTTGTGTCCTAAACATCATTACAATAATGTCTGGTTGCAAAAGGGGTGAACTGGCCCTTTAACACGGCAGCCGGGGTGGGTGTAGTGGGCATCAAGCCTTGTTAAAGGACCACTTCACCACTTTTCAACGTACCTTCATATAATTGGTCTTCACTAATGTTCATGATAAAATGCCACAATGTTTTTCTACTCAGTCTGTGTCTCATAGGAGGGCTGTGGGCAGTTCAGAAACCCATCCATCAGTGACATCATCGATGGGGAATCCAAGCTAATAGAATCTGCAGGCTTTCTATTCCTGAAAAGTTGCAATGCGATAATGGAAGCCATCGTTCTCACGATAATACAAACCTAATATTTTTACAAAAATAATATTGTTAAAATAAAGCCACATATATACCCACAGCCCTCCTATGAGACCGATTTTTTGGCTATTTTATAATAAACATTAGTGAGGACAAATTATATGAAGATAAGTTGAAAAGTGGTGAAGTGGTCCTTTAAGTGCTATGCCGTGTGCCTAAGTGTGTGCATGTGTGCGTACGCGTGTGTGTGTGTGTGTGTGTGTGTGTGTGTGTGTGTGTGTGTGTGTGTGTGTGTGTGTGTGTGTGTGTGTGTGTGTGTGTGTGTGTGTGTGAGAGAGAGAGTGTGTCTCATCATTTCCATTTCACATTCACTCTACAGCTGCTCTTCTCCAGGCTTGCTTATCGTGTCTGGTCTTCAGGTCAGAGATTCTTTAAAAAGAATCTCCATAAAGTTTCTCTTTCTCTTAAATAATGTATGCCTCAGGGTGCATCACCCTGAATCCTAAAGACTTAGGCCTGCAGGTAAGACCAATTACATAGTTCTATACCTTCTGTTTCAAGTATAATACTGAATTGTAGTGAAATTGAGTTGGGAATCAGTGAGATCGTAACAGCTACAGTATGTGTGAGACATTATTTTAAAGCTGAAGTAAGTGATTTGTTTGTTTTTAATAACTATATTGTGATAGTAATCATAACCATGATGCATGTTCAGTAGCGGTGTCCCTGTCTCTTACAGTTATCAGCCTATCTACCAACAATGATTATAGTTACCAATGCATCTACTGTATCGGGCATGGTGCTAATCAACAACAATACAGTATAGCAGCTGCCAATATCAAACTATTCATGTACTAAGGCGTTGTGCACCAGTTACACTGTGCCATACACCAGTGTGTCGTCGTCACTATAGTCTTTTTGTACATTTGGTTCTTGGGGAGAAACCAGATCTATCGAATCGGTTGGGTCTTGGGCTGTGTTCTGTGTTCAAGTGTTTTGTTGGCAATGGAGTAATCCCTGAAATAAACATCCTGAGACGTGAATGACTGTGGTATTTGTCAGGGTTCCAGTATATTGCGTGCGATGCTTTGTAACATGACCATATTTGACCAAGAAATGAGATGACACCAGGACTGGGTCCTTGGCTTGTTATTCTCTAACAACTGCGTAAAGGCAGGGATCGTTTTTCAGGCCAAGTAAAGGACCCTTTCGCTGAGAGAGAAAGATGTGACCAGTGACCTCCACGACATACCGTATAACATTGTGTTGCAGATTAAACTTTTCTATTTAGCTTTCATAGATAGCTTCTCAGACTTGTTTGACAGCACCATCAATGTGTAGCGTTGCATTGGATTTATGTTAATGTGTATTTTCAGACAGTAAACCACATAAACACTCTAGTCTACACACACACACACACACACACACACACACACACACACACACACACACACACACACACACACACACACACACACACACACACACACACACACACACACACACATGCACACACACACACACACACACACACACACCACATTTTCGGCTAATGTTCTGAGGATCCCTCGTGGTCCCAGACCTCCATGTTGAAGACACCAGGCATAGGGAACACTTATGTAACAGGACGAAGCACAAGAGGTCTAAACAACAGATTCATCAAACGTGTGTGAAGAAGAACCAGTGGCTTACAATTTTATCACACATTTTTTGTAACACATTTTTGATGCACAGCTTTGTGTGTGTTTGTAGCATGGAATGTGATGATTTGATTGAGTGATGATGATGTATGATGATAAGAGTGCCCCTCACTTCAGACAAGTGTGATTTTTTTTCACCCAGTGTCAATTGTCTAATCCTGGGCGCTACACTCCCTCTGCCAACCTGGGGAGAGCAACGGACTGACCTCATGTTTTCCCTCGATGCATGAGGAGTCCAAGCCGCTTACTTTCACCTGACGGGGGAACGCACCGTGTGGAACACGTTATTCCATCCAGTTCCGTTCCCCTCATAGATTTATAAAATTGAGGGCGGACTGCCCCGCCCCCTGCTATTCATTTCGATGGAAGTTGCTCAGTGGTGTTTTGAAGCACCCAGAAGACCTACTCTACTACTCTATTTGGGCACCAAGGTTTGGTGCCGCATGTTTTTGTGAGGGTACCTAACCTAGTGGGTATGTCAGCTCAGTGGCCTTGTGGTTTGAGTGTTAGCCCTGAGACTGGGAGGTTGGAGTTCGATCCCTGGCTGGGTCATACCAAAGACTGTAAGAATGGAACCCAATGCCTCCCTGCTTGGCACTCAGCAGTGCCACTGCTTGGCACTCAGCAGTCCCTGCGAAATACTAGCGTCATGTCCAGGGGGTGAACCTGCCTCACGCTACAGAAACAGGAGATAGGCTCCGGCCTCCTGCCCTATATGGGCCTTAGCCCAAACATTTAGATTCTCGTAGAGGTTTTTTTCGATTCTGACGAATCTCTCTTCGAGAGTCTAAAAGATAACACCGCCCCTAACGTCGAAGAAGGAACGTTTGTGCCTCAAAATCACTATCACAAATGCAAAATCTAAGCTGCTTTTAGGGTTGCCACCCATCCCTTAAAATACAGAATCGTCCCTTATTTGAGAATTAAATGATGCGTCCCTTATTGAACCAATAAGGAACGCAGTTTGTTCCTTATTTTCCTAAATAGCCCCTACACGTCAACACTGAATTTAACAATAATGAACAAAACAAAACACAGGAAATATTAAAGTCAGCACAATTGTTCTAGCGGGAGGCACACACTACCTAAAGTAGCCTAAACCAGTGGTTCCCAAAGTGAGGTCCCCCAGGGGTCCTTGAGGGAGTTCCAGGGGGTCCCCAGCTAAATTATTGTTTGGAACCAAATGGACCCTTATGGGTCTGTAACTCTGAGAGTGTACAAATGGAACCAAATGGACCATCAGAGTTAAATTAACATTGATTTTACAATATGAATTGGGGGTTCCAGAGATAGAAATGCCATTAAATGGGGGTCTGTATACTAATGCATGTCAAACTGGTACTTGAAATTAAATGGGTTGAGAATCACTGTGTAAAAATCTTCTCTTATGGGGGTCGCTGGCATATATTTTATAATGGGCTGCTGATGTTCAACTTATTGCTTCAACGTATTGCTTCAACTTATTGCTTCAACGTATTGCTTCAACGTATTGCTTCAACTTATTGCTTCAACTTATTGCTTCAACTTATTGCTTCAATTTATTGCTTCAACTTATTGCTTCAACTTATTGCCGGCCTTGCCGCACACGCCTGCACCGCAAGGCCGCGGCAGGCGTAAAGAGTGTCCCTTATTTCAAGATCTCAAAGGTGGCAACCCTAGCTGCTTTAAATGTTGCCCCACTTGTTTGTGATCTGTGCGCACCCATATTAAACACCGCACATGCTTATTTTTCAATAAAAAAGGTATTTTAATCCACTCTGTCTCGGAATCCTCCATTGTAAATGCGCAACAGAACATTGCCCGCGCCCCTAGCGGCCAGGGTTCTCTTGCGCATCTACAATGGAGAGAAAACCAAGATGGCTGCCAGATTCCGAGACAGAGTGGATTAAAATACCTTTTCTATTGAAAAATAAGCATGTGCTGTGTTTAATATGGGTGCGCACAGATCACAAACAATTTAAAGCAGCTTAGATTTTGCATTTGTGCAAGGTAAGAGTGATTTTGAGGCACAAACGTTCCTTTTCGACGTTAGGGGCGGTGTTATCTTTTAGACTCTCGTAGAGAGATTCGTCAGAATCGAAAAAAACCTCTACGAGAATCTAAATGTTTGGGCTATATGGGCCTCATGGCTCAGCAAGGCTTACTTACTTACCTACCCTAGGGGACATGGGCAGAACATATAACAACCTCACAAATAGGTATGGGCGTATGGCACTGATGAAGCAGAGGAGAGAACACGCCCCCAGCGGGAATCAAAGCCCTCATGTTGTGTTGTGTTGTGTTGTTGTGTAAGAGGAGACTTAAATTTCCAACAACCCCAAGACCACTCGGAAGAGTATGTGTATCTCTGTCCGAGGGGTTAAGATCTGGAATGCCCTACCAGAGGAAGTCAAACACAGTAGTGACTTTTCAAATTTTAAAAAATTGCTCAAGCGAATCCTTTTGGCCAAATACAGCATACTATAGGGAAATTATGTATAATGTTGACGTTATTGTATGATCAACTGATACTTCTTTGTACAGGTTTTTGTAAGTAATTAGTGCTGTAATTATTAATAATTAATTAACTACTATTATTGTATATATGGTAACATAAAAAAAATTGTGAACCAAATGACATTACTCAGCAACAACATAAATGATAATGATCATTGGCAATGAGGGTAACGTGAATAGGGATAATAACAACAATTATAATGTGTAATCTAACGGTCATGTAATGCTATCTCTACGGTGACACTGGGGGGGGGGGGGGTTTGGTGTAGGGTGAAATTCTCGTTAATGTAATGAGTATTACGTTTCATGTTCTGTAAGTAGGATAGGCATTTATAAGCTTTTAGCTTCTGCCTACTCCTTTTGATCATCTTCATGTTTTTCGGTTTTGTTCTGTTTTCAACGGCTTACATTCATTGTCTTTAAATATTGTATTTGAAACTGAAGGATGATCAAATAAACTAAACTAAACTTGTGTGGTGTGGTGTGGTGTGGTGTGGTGTGGTGTTGTGTTGTGTTGTGTTGTGTAGGGCAACGAATGCCCTCAGCCCCCTCCACCCAGAGATCACCTGGTCCTGTCCTTTCCAGTGTCTCCACCCAGAGATCACCTGGTCTGGTCCCTGTTCAACTTTGTGTACATTAACCCATGCTGCTGTGCTTTCTGGGCCCTCCTTTATTCCATCCAGGTAAGTTTTATTTTATTTTATTTATTTTATTTATTTTATTTATTTTATTTATTTTATTTATTTTATTTATTTTATTTATTTTATTTATTTTATTTATTTTATTTATTTTATTTATTTTATTTATTTTATTTATTTTATTTATTTTATTTATTTTATTTATTTTATTCTATTTTATTCTATTCTATTCTATTCTATTCTATTCTATTTTTCTATTTTTAATGCAGGACCTCACTAATGCTTATATGAGATGCCATCCTTTATGTCTCACTCTCATTGGTGGGCTGTGGACTGTTCAGAAATCTGTCTACCAATGATGTCATCGGCAGGTTTGGTAAATAATATGTGTATACGTTCTCCGTGGATGAAAAGAGTGTTGCGATTGCATTAGGTCGTTATTACCAGGTTTTTCACCTTGGAGGTGAGAAAAGGCTGGGAATCGAGGCCAGACAGAAACAGTGCCATCTTTATAATGAGGACTTACAATGAGGACCAGTCGGTTCTATACATCCTTACAATGAGGACCAGTCGGTTCTATACATCTTTATAATGAGCACTTACAATGAGGACCAGTCGGTTCTATACACAGCATCCTTATAATGAGGACTTACAATGAGGACCAGTCGGTTCTATACACAGCATCCTTATAATGAGGACTTACAATGAGGACCAGTCGGTTCTATACATCCTTACAATGAGGACCAGTCGGTTCTATACATCTTTATAATGAGCACTTACAATGAGGACCAGTCGGTTCTATACACAGCATCCTTATAATGAGGACTTACAATGAGGACCAGTCGGTTCTATACACAGCATCCTTATAATGAGAACTTACAATGAGGACCAGTCGGTTCTATACATCCTTACAATGAGGACCAGTCGGTTCTATACATCTTTATAATGAGCACTTACAATGAGGACCAGTCGGTTCTATACACAGCATCCTTATAATGAGGACTTACAATGAGGACCAGTCGGTTCTATACACAGCATCCTTATAATGAGGACTTACAATGAGGACCAGTCGGTTCTATACATCCTTACAATGAGGACCAGTCGGTTCTATACATCTTTATAATGAGCACTTACAATGAGGACCAGTCGGTTCTATACACAGCATCCTTATAATGAGGACTTACAATGAGGACCAGTCGGTTCTATACACAGCATCCTTATAATGAGAACTTACAATGAGGACCAGTCGGTTCTATACATCCTTACAATGAGGACCAGTCGGTTCTATACATCTTTATAATGAGCACTTACAATGAGGACCAGTCGGTTCTATACACAGCATCCTTATAATGAGGACTTACAATGAGGACCAGTCGGTTCTATACACAGCATCCTTATAATGAGGACTTACAATGAGGACCAGTCGGTTCTATACATCCTTACAATGAGGACCAGTCGGTTCTATACATCTTTATAATGAGCACTTACAATGAGGACCAGTCGGTTCTATACACAGCATCCTTATAATGAGGACTTACAATGAGGACCAGTCGGTTCTATACACAGCATCCTTATAATGAGGACTTACAATGAGGACCAGTCGGTTCTATACACAGCATCCTTATAATGAGCACTTACAATGAGGACCAGTCGGTTCTATACACAGCATTCTTATAATGAGGACTTACAATGAGGACCAGTCGGTTCTATACACAGCATCCTTATAATGAGGACTTACAATGAGGACCAGTCGGTTCTATACATCCTTACAATGAGGACCAGTCGACTCAGTTCTATACACAGCAGCCGTCTTACTTATACTTCCTTCACATGTGTTACCAATTATGCTTATTTAGGTTCCATTCAGGTTGCTGCTATCGTGCATGTTAATTGGCTCACTGGAAACACTCTGCTACACCAGTGTGTCTCAACGTGTGGTCACGGCAGGGCCGGCAGTACAGTATAGGCCACATAGGATATGGCCTATAGGCTATAGGTATATAGGCCACATAGGCAATTGCCTAGGGCGGCAGTTAGAAGAGGGGGCTCAAGCGTAGCCTCGGTACCAAGGCTTTTTTTTTCTTTTTTGAGGAGCTGGACTCAGTGCCGTCTTCAGGCACAATTTGGGGGGCATACTTTTTTCCAAAGGGGGCACTTCATTGTTCAAACCCCCCTATGTATAACTGATTAAGATAGCCTAATAATGCATGGATCTATATGTTATGGACATCATTGCTGGTTCGTTTCGTGTCCCGTTCTGTAAAAAGAAAATTGCGCGAGTCGGGAAGGGCGGCCCCGTGGGATGCTGCCTAGGGCGCTAACCGCTAATTCCCTAACGAGCCGCCGCTGGGTCACAGTTCCTTGAGGGATGTTCCATATGACTGCTGTGCATATAGCCTATTTCATGACGATAAGCAAAACCTGAGTGTGTGTTGCTCCACTGGTTGCAGGCCAGAGACAGGCTGCATGCTGGGGATGTGGAGGGAGCCAGGTCACGTGGACGTAAAGCCTGGAGGGTCAACGTCATCGTCACAGCAGTCTACATCACCCTCATCATCGCTATCGTCACATACTATACGTATATATATATATATATCTTCCGATTTAATCGGAAGATATGAACATTTCACATCAAAATGATTTAGCAATATTACATGAGAGGGTGTGGGATTATTGATGATTATTGGCATGCCAGCGATGTGTTCAGGGACAAGTCATTGAGTTCCGCAAGCATCACTGAAGTGACACCCTCGAGTGTAATATTGCGATTAGCCTATACACCAGTTACCCTTAAAAAAAAAACCCACGTCAACTCATTTAATCGTAACTAAGATATCCAATAGAAATGCATCTATTTTTAATGCCACATTTAGCCACTACGACCACAAATGTCCCATGCATACTGCTAACCTAGGCTAGCCACTCAGCGAGACTGATTAGGTGTGCCATCATTAGCTAGCTCTAATCTTACCTATGGCTATTGTAAGAGCCATTATGACCTAATGTTTTTCTGATTGACAGTGTCACTGCAGCTTGGTCAGTGTCGGGGCCAGCCCAGGTATCATGCATTTATTTCATATTTATGCCGATTTAAGCTCTGGCATTTGTAGCCTGGTATTGCCAAATTGCTGTGGTTTTTAGATAAAAAAACCAACAACAACTGAGGTTTGATTCTGCCCTGGCTATCAGCGGTCACATATTATTGTGGTAATCAAAATATGCTTGAAACTCTTAAAATGACACTTTTGTTAGCCACGTGCCTGCACCCAGCCTCCATATTCTGGGGAGAACGATAGGCAAAAATATCCGATCTACAAGCCCACAACACATTGCAATGCAACAATTATGAGATTTTATATTTTTAGGTGAAGATAACTGGTGTATATAGGGAAAAAGGAATGATCATAACAAGAAACTAAAGCTGTCAAAAGAATTGCAGTGCAGTAGAGTACAATATAAGAAATGGAAAGTACCTCAAAAGCGCTTTATTCCCTATACAAAAAAGTTATTTTGAGGTAGGCTACTTTAACGTACATTGAGTATTTCTACTCTATTTAAATATTATACTCTACTCCACTGCAATTCTTTTGACAGCTTTAGTATCTTGTTATTATCTTTTTTTTTTTTTTTTTTTTTTTAAATACTGTTTTTATTAGGCATTTTTTGTATATGACAACTTCAGAATATCCTTGACAATGATAATGAGTTATTCAGTTATATAAAATGAAAGATAATGACAGGTAATGTAAATTCCACATACAATACATAATAAAAAATATATATAAATGATTATTATCATTCTTGATCATAAATACAACATACCACTTAAACCCTGATATGAATTGAAACTATGTTGCTGTTGTATGGGTATACTTTCACATAAAGACACCACTTTTACGCTGTACTTTAATGTCCAGATTTTTGTTTATTATTTTGTATAAATAATTGTATTAAGTTTTACACTTTACACTTTTATATAACTTTACATCAGCATATTTTTGAATATAATAAAATAACTTTTGCCAGCGGATGTCACAGATGTCAGGGACTGGAGCATCGGGGCGGGGAGGAGATAGGCTGGGATTCTTGGACAGCAAATCAGAGCACTTTTTGAAGCTAATTATTACATACTGTATATATATATATATATATATATATATATATATATATATCCTAAAAAAAATGGAAGCATTTTGAATATTTTTGTTGGTCCCCCAAAATACATGGGGTCATTGAACATGTTTGAGAACCACCGTTCTAAGGAATGGATTCTGTGTACCGTATACTTTGAGCAATTTGTCTTGAGCTGAATAAAGATAATTGCAATGGGGGTTGTATGTATTTATTTATACCTTATATAAAGCCATGCTGGAGGTGTGTTCATATATATATATATATGACTGTATATTTGTACATATCTGTACAACTGTGCTTGTCTGCTTGACTCCTGATTTGGCAGATCTATAAACTCACAATGCGTTGCACTTGCATCGCGACAGCTTGTAGATCGGCTATTTTTAAATGGCTGAAGTGGTTATGTTTTGTAACATGTAAAAGTAACTACTAACTAAAGTTTTCAAATAAATGTATAGTGGAGTAGTAGTAGAAGTAAAAGTATTGGATGTTGGAATCACTCAAGTAAACTACAAATACCTCAAAGTTACTTTACAATTAAGGCATTTAGCAGACGCTCTTAATCCAGAGCGACATACAGTAAGATAGAACAAAACATGGTAATACATTAAATACATAAAAATGGATTTGGAACAACTAAGGTTCACAAGGTTTGACCAAGCAGAAGAAAATATTTGTGGACAAAATAATGTAGCAATGAGAGGGTGTGGGATTATTGATGATTATTGGTATGCTAGCGATGCGGTCAGGAACAACGCTTTAGTCTTTGAGTTCCGCAAGCATCACTTAAGTGACACCCTCAAGTGTAATATTGCGATTAGCCTATACACCAGTTACTTCCAGGGCTTGTGATTGGGTTCTACTGTGTGAAAGCCTGCCCTTCTTCTTGCATCCCTTCACGTTTCCGGGTTGCATTCACAGGCTCACAGCCATCTTTCACTGAACTACAGGCTTCAAAATGGGCCTGTAGAAACCAGTAGGTGACGTCACAGCAGTGGTGTAAAAAGTACTCACATTTCTTACTTAAGAGTCTTGATTGGATTGCTGAATTCCTACAATTAACATAATGCTTTGGCACACTTACTTATGGGGGAAAGGAATGATCATAACAAGAAACTAAAGCTGTCAAAAGAATTGCAGTGGAGTAGAGTACAATATAAAAAATGGAAATACTCAATGGACGTTAAAGTACTGTACCTCAAAAGCGCTTTTTCCCTATACAAAAAAGTGATTTTGAGGAAGGCTACTTTAATGTCCATTGATTTTATTTAAATATTATACTCTACTCCACTGCAATTCTTATGACAGCTTTAGTTTCTTGTCATTATCATTCTTAAATACAACACATACCATACAATACATACAGTAAACCACTTAAACCCTGATATGAATTGAAACAATGTTGCTGCGTTGACTGTATAATTGTACATATCTGTATAAAGATGGAGACGGGACACAGTTGAGTAAGTTGCATAACACTGTTTACTAGTGGGCCTTGTAATCTACAGCATGTATACTCTATGCACTACTGCTACAATATCTATCAAAATAATCAATAAAATGGCAAGTTTTTTTCCAATATGGTCCTTTTTTCATTTCAAACATAATAAACTTGCACTTGTCCTTTGCGGCAGCTGATATTTGCATCATAAATCCCTGAACGTTTGACCTGTTTTTGCTGCTAAACTAATGTGCTGTGTGACATGAGGACATTATCATAAACACTTTTTTTTCTCATGAATGATAAAGATGATGAAAGCTATAAGCATTGCAACTGGCTGTGGTGGACAAAGTAGGCTACTCATGAGCCTGAGCTCTAGATAACTCTAGATAATGAATGAATGAATGAATGAATATTTTATTTCCGTGTCTTTATTAATGGTACACCTCAGCTATGGTTGCGCCCAGGGCACCCCTCCATGGATTTGTCTATAATGGAGATACAAAATATAAACAAAATAATATATTCAACATAAACTTTAAATATACAAAGTGTAAATAAATACAGTATGGGATATGTGAGTACAGCAGTGGTTCCAAAACCTTTTAGCCCGTGACCCAAAAGAGACATTGTACGGGTACTGCCACACTATCAAAAGAGCTGCGCATGTCCTCGGCTGTCCGCAGCTTCTTTTTCCGGGTTTTTAGCTGGTGGATGGAAAAAATGCTCCACTTCCGCGGACGACAGAATGAGGCCATGCAGACAGGCTTCAATCAATGCTTATTCTGTTATGCAAGCGGTTAGGTTACAGTCCAGCTGTCCAGGGTCCTTGAGGGGGTCACAGCCAGGACAAATTAATAGTTGGATTAATTACAATATATTATACAGAACATAATCAAACCGGAACTGTTTGAAATAGGAAATTTCAATTTGAGCGTGCCTGACATGAAAACACGAGACTATTCAGTTAAGGCCTAAACGCCCCCTGAATAAGTAGCAGGTGTAGCAGGCTAGCCAGGGTTTTAACATGAATGTATAGCCTATACGTTTAATTAACTCATTTAACTGTCTCATAGGCTATTATGAAACTCATAAAAGAAAAGTGATGTAATTCTAAAGGACCACTTCACCTCTTTTCAAATAGGTCCTCACTAATAATCAAAATGGCAATTCCATTTTCCATTTTATTTTCGCATTGCAACTTTTCAGGACTAGCAAGCCTGCAGTTTCTATTAGCTTGGATTACCCATCGATGATGTCATGGTGGACGGGTTTCTGAACTGCCCACAGCCCTCCTATGAACCATAGACTGTAAAAAAATAAATATGGACAAAGCGTTCCCCGGGTCTGATATGGACGTAAGGGTAAGATGAAGCCAGTCAGTCCTTGAATTGTAAATCGCCATCTTTCTTATCTGTTTGGGCCCAGCTGGCCATTGGCTGGCCCAGACAACGAGGCGGGACTTCCCCCCTTCTTCTTCGTTGGTTTTTATTTTGGCTCAAACGGGGGGTGGCTCCCGATCATAGACTGTAACGGTAGCCACGCCCCTCAGAACATATGTGACTTTATGGTATTTTCTTTAATAAATGGGACCATACTTTTCCAAAAAGAATATTATGAGAAATGAGACTTTAAACTAGTGACTGGAAGCAGAAAGTATTCATGACCATGTTTATTAAGGTAATACAGTCTAGGTGAAGGTGGGCCCAAATACATGGGCCTCTATGGAGATATGTTTTTTTTTGGGCCCAATGACAGCGCCACAACAGGCCATTATATGAACTTTCAGGAAGTCCCGATTTCCTTAGTGGCTTCACAAAATAAAAATATCTGTCTGACTGCACCCCTGCTATGAACACAGACAGAGTAGGGAAAAAAGTTGTGCCATTTTATCATGATTATTATAGTGAGGACCTAGTACGGTATATGAAGATAGGTTGAAAAGTGGTGAAGTGGTCCTTTAAGCATCCATCCACACTCCACAGATCCCCCTCCCCCAAAGCCCCCCCCCCCCCCCCCTCCCGAAGCTGCTGTGAGGCTGTGAGCTGTCAGTGGTGGATGTGCGCGGAGGGCCGGCTGCGCCGAAGGAGGAAATACTTGATAGGCTTAGGCTATCGTAGGACGCTAACAGTGCTGCTGCTGCACGGGCAGCACGGCACGACGAGGATGACTCTAATAATATAAACAGTGCACGCATGCAAGGATGAATATATTGTTTTTAGTTTTTCATATTTTTTTCAAGCGGGCCCGGCCCCCTTTGAACCGAAGCAGCCATTGACTCTATTTATGTATTTTAACCTGCGGCTGGTGACAGACCATTGGGGAGTGACCCGGTGACGGTTGACCGTTGGTAAGTAGACGCGGTTGATCTGACTGAGATGCTTGGGGACACTGTGGTGCTACACGGTGGCGCTTGCCAACAGGACACCGGTCTTCAGGTTGACGTTGAAGACCTGTCGGCAAGGGAGCAGCAGTTCTTGTCGCCAAATGAAGCATTTAGCCTACTCACTCGACTCTGCGTTTAGTGTTGAAGTCAAGATAGGTTGACATCATCACTGCAGTGCGGACATGCCGAGTCCACTCTGACACGAATCGATGCTATTAGAAAGTTTCTATATGGAGATCACGAGTCCACGACTACGTTCATCTATCCGAGGAGAAGCGCTTAATATAAGTTGTAACGGTTAACTAACCTACATGAATAGACAATTGGTCATCACAGCCACCATCATAATGGTTAATGGGCTAGCCAGCCTTGGATCAAGATTATTATCGCAGGCTATTTTTTGTGGCGCAAGACCGCAAGTGCAACCACTCCCTTACGGAGCTATGTGTGTGGCTGGCTGGCTGGCTGCCTGGGTGGGTATGAGCACACACATTGCATGGTTGTTTTTCACCACCTGTGCGCAACCTAACACACACACAAACACACACGCGCATATTATATACGCTGTATGATGATTTCGGGTGTGGCAGCACAGTAGCCTACAGTGACACTGACAGTACAGTACAGTACAGTACAGTACAGTACAGTAGAGGGACCCCCACATGGTAACTCTGTCATTTCTCTACCGTTTCGGACGTGGGGTCGGCTCGGCGGAACCGGGCCGGCACCCTGGCCGTGGTACTGTGGGTCTGGAACTTCCGGGGACCCCACACGGAGTTGCACCACTCACTTCACACGGGTGTGATTTTCTTTAATCAAGTCTGACTTTCTACCTAGTACCTATAGTAAAATCAATAGAATAGCCTCGCCTACATCTTGATCCAAGGCTAATATAAAATGGTATTTTCCATCAAAGATTTGAGATAGCTGTGTACACACTTGTATGCATACAAGGTAAAACATTAATGTCTATTATGGGTTGGAGAAATAAGTAGCCTAGCGTATATAAGCCTATGTATGAAATATTATATTGATATTGTGATATGAAATCTGAGATTTTGGATATCATAATATTGTGATGTGGCATACATCACACTATTATGAGATGGTTATAAGTAAAGTGATGGCACTGCCCCTGCTGCCACCCTTAAATCTCCATTTGGAGCTGACCTTAGTGTTGAAAAGTCAAGATAGGTTGACATCATCACTGCAGTGCGGACATGCCGAGTCCACTCTGACACGAATCGATGCTATTAGAAAGTTTCTATATGGAGATCACGAGTTCACGACTACGTTCATCTATCCGAGGAGAAGCGCTTAATATAAGTTGTAACGGTTAACTAACCTACATGAATAGACAATTGGTCATCACAGCCACCATCATAATGGTTAATGGGCTAGCCAGCCTTGGATCAAGATTATTATCGCAGGCTATTTTTTGTGGCGCAAGTGCAACCACTCCCTTACGGAGCTATGTGTGTGGCTGGCTGGCTGGCTGCCTGGGTGGGTATGAGCACACACATTGCATGGTTGTTTTTCACCACCTGTGCGCAACCTAACACACACACAAACACACACGCGCATATTATATACGCTGTATGATGATTTTGGGTGTGGCAGCACAGTAGCCTACAGTGACACTGACAGTACAGTACAGTACAGTAGAGGGACCCCCACATGGTAACTCTGTCATTTCTCTACCGTTTCGGACGTGGGGTCGGCTCGGCGGAACCGGGCCGGCACCCTGGCCGTGGTACTGTGGGTCTGGAACTTCCGGGGACCCCACACGGAGTTGCACCACTCACTTCACACGGGTGTGATTTTCTTTAATCAAGTCTGACTTAGTCTACCTAGTACCTATAGTAAAATCAATAGAATAGCCTCGCCTACATCTTGATCCAAGGCTAATATAAAATGGTATTTCCCATCAAAGATTTGAGATAGCTGTGTACACACTTGTATGCATACGAAAACCACCAAAACAAAAAAAATAATGTATTTTGTTCAATTGTGAAGTTAAAGTATTGGCGACTTGTGGTTGAAATCACTGGCACTGGTCACATATGTTGATCTGACCTCATCAAACCCTGTACACTCAATACACGCTACATATATGGTTGATTTGACCCCCCCCCATGCCAAAGTGCCAGCTCTCGCTAGCAGTCTGCTGTCACCCAGGTGGATGCGCCCTCAGGCTTCTTACTGGTTCTATTATTTTAATTTTAAAGGTATATTCAGTGATTTCACTGTGGGACCCAGCCTTTCGTCCAATCAGGATAGAGAGTCAAAAACGAAATCTAAGGTTTTTTGACCCCCAGGGGTTAACTGGGGACAGGGAGGAACTCCTTATATGGCCAGCACACTCTATAGTAGGGAGGATTATCACAACAAAACAAAAAAATAAGTGATATTTGATACTGAATATACCTTTAATGTTTTTTTTGTTTGTGGCCTTTTATTTTTTATTTTTTATGGAGGGACAGACAGTAGGCTGACAGGAAATGGGGAGAGAGATGGGGGGGATGACATGCAGTAAAGGCCACCGGGATCTGGAGTCGAACCTGCGGCACACTGCCAGACTGGATTACCAGCCAAAGTGCCTGGACCACTGAGCCACGGCCCAGGCCACTGGTTCTATTATTTGCCCAATATATAGGCCTATAGTTTCCCCACTTACAGTAGGCCTATATAGTTATAGACCATACGTATAGCTATAGGCATTTAATAGTGATGATTATTTGTCAAAGCACCGATAGTCCCCACAACTCACATACTACAGTCACAGAATGATTTGTTAAAAAAACAAAAAAAAAACAAAGGTAAGGACATTTTGATGTTGTCCACTATGCAGCTCTAATGTTACTGTATGGCTGTATATATGTGGCTCTCCTCTGACAACTGTTACACCATCCTCTGAGGTGCCTTGTTGCCACCATGGGGTGGTTACTGGTTTACACCAGAAGATGGAGATAAGGGACGTGGGGGCAGGAGGGGGGAGAGGGAGGGAGGGAGGGAGGGAGGGAGGGAGGGATTTTGGATGGCCAATTTAACATTGGGCTGCCTATCTTGAGTTGATGGGATATCTCCTCCCATTCACTTGCATTAAGTTGCTCAAAAGCGCATGAGGCGATTTCACTCCTCCTTCCGGGTAGGAACAGAGTGCATTCTGGGATGGACTGGGCCAAATCCAGAAAAATGGGGAGAGACACACAACAAAGGTCCTCGAGATTGGGACTCGAACCCGTGCCACAGGCTGCATTAGAGTCGGCCACCAGCCTATGATGCAAAGCCGAACGATAGGTTGGAAACCTAACTAATATGCAATACCCGTTTTAACGTCTTTTAACGTCTTTGTCCTTTTGTGCCCATAGTGTATATGGAGATCTCTGTTTCTGTCTGTCTGCCTTTGTCTGAGGAGTGCAAACTGTGAAAAGTGGACTGGTTAAGTTATCAAATGGCAGATGTGGGCCGTTGCCATGGCAATCAATTAGCTGAGGCAGAGGCTGGGAATTCTACAGGTACAGAGACGTGTTGTATTTATTGTAAGATATGTGGTATGCGGTGCCCGGACCACTAGGCAAGTCACATGCACATCAAATAATAAATAAATACATAAATGCATACCGTGAGCTCGGAAATATCATAGTATCAATACCGTGGCTGTTTATGCAGTATTACGGTATACCTTTACATGCCCAGCGGCAAATCGATCAAATTGAACCCTGCTTGTATCTAACATCCAGATACATTGTCTTGCCCCAGCAGGTGCAGCCATGGTGGGCTCTACGTCAGGCGGATGCCTGGGACCATGCGTCTACCCAGCGGTGCCTGACGGGGGGTGGGGCTGGGCCATAGCCGCCGCCTACTTCCTGGTGGAGGTGTGCACCTACGGCGTCATCAAGAGCCTGGGCATCTTCCTGGAGGACCTGATCAAGGACTTTGGGGAGAGCAACACCAGGGTGTCCTGGGTCCTCTCCATCTGCGTCTTCATCATGACCTTCACCGGTTAGTCCACTCTAGTTTACAGAATCGCCTATTCACAATTATTTGAGATAATCGTTCATCTGTTGAAAAATGCCCATAAATATAAAAGATCACACTCATGTGAGGTGGCGAGCGCCAACTGTGGCTGCCTTTCACAGTCTGACACCATCATCATCATCCTCACGTGCTCCACGAGACATGAATGCATTGTGTTTAAATATATGAAACAAAATTACTTGAGTTGTATTTATATCAGCCAGATGACGTCTTAAAAATCACACCTGTGTGAACCGAGTGGTGCAACTCCCCTCTCTCCCCCCTCCTCTCTCTCTCTCTCTCTCTGCTCCGTCAGATTAGCTTTATTATGGATATCAATCCGCGTCGCTGAGAACTATTTTTTCATTATTATTTTGGCTCGGCCTTTCCTTCTTTAGCGAAGTTAAGCGAACCTAGACCGGGTTGCACAACAGCGGTCCCGTACACCTCCCATTATACAGGCAAACTAAAAGCTGAATAACTCCTAATCTACGGAGCTCTCCGTGGTTTGAACAATTAGCGCGATGTTCGGAGGTCTTTGCTGATTATCCGGTGGTCTAGATGGAAACATTGGTGCTTAAATTGATCCTGAGTTGGCACAGACCAGGAATCTTGCATTATTCTAGCTTTAACCTTGTGAGCTTATAGATTTTTGAATATAAAGTTTGACACAAATAAAACATAACATGTAGTTTTACTTTGGTACTGTAAGTATATTGATGTAATGTTGATACGTTTGCATCCATTACAGTGGTTGTCCTGCTCTCTGTGTACCCCATGCAGCCCCACTGTCCACAGTGCTGAGTAACCGCTTTGGCTTCCAGCCAGTGGTGATGACCGGGGGCTTCCTGATCAGCCTGGGCACCATCACCTCCGCCTTCGTCAACTCCATTGACGAAATGTACATCACCCTCGGCCTCGTCTCAGGTACCGATCTCACTGTCTGATCTATCGCTCGTTTCAACTACAAGAGCTAACCGAAACAGGGCAGTGAAATGCATTTCACATGATTCTGGCTTTGTTTCCATACGCTACGGCTGGGTTTCAGATAAGATTATCAGAACGTAATTTGGGCCCTGCCCAGGATGTGGTAATAACCCTGAGTTCTCCGTCAGAAGTCAGAAACTATTCATTCATTTTTTTTTCTTCAAAAGAAGCAAAAATAGCTGATCTAGAGCTTCGTGTAGCAATCATGTAGAGCTTGTTTACGGCATCAATCTGTATGAAAGATGCTTCACCTTCACCTGCATGAATAGTGTGATTTTCGTCATTTTTTTCGTCACTTTACACAGCATGGAAGGATGAGATGTCATAATAAAAAAGAATGGTTCAATTATTGAATTCCTCATACATCACACATCCTTCTTCTAGTGTTTTATATACACTGCTGGTCCTGAGTACGATTTTCGTTTTTATATGTCCAAACATTTGAAAATGACTAATAAAGTGAACCTTGAACCTGATTCAAGATTTGTATTTGTTACATCTCATAACGTAGTACATTTGTTTGTTTTTCCAGCCCCTCGACATTTAAAACAATTCTACTCTAAATAGCTTTAATAATAAGACTATATGCTAAGCCTGAGATACCATCAACTACTGGTCTATTAAGACTGCATGGCCAAACATTGCACAGAGGACCCGGAAGGATTGTTTCACTGCTGTGTGATGCTCTTAAACCTGAATGACATTTCTGAAATACACAGTGCGCCATTGTTGGTTGGCATCATAATTTTTCAAATGATCAAATCTTTCTTTTCTTCTGAGAAAGGGCAAATGACCTGAGTCAAGGCTGTTAAGTGGAACAAGTGCATCTCCTACTGGAGAGTCAAAGTATTGCACAGCAGCGTGACACTTCTGACATTCACTTGACGAAAGACAGATCCCTATGTATACAGTATGCAGTAGCCTATGTATACTGTACACTTAAAGTATCCATGCTTTTGTGACAATGTAATGTTTGCAGTTATGTTGTGTTAAATAACTTCAACACTGTATACTTTGTTTTATACAACCTAGGGATTTGTACATGGCCCCCTATTGACCCCTATTGTTGGCCCCTTAGTCTAGACCACATCTCTTTGCCGAAAATAGACTATTTACAAGTTCACAACACGTCTCATTGCAACGTGGTCTGGTTTGAGACGCAACAGGGGAGGCTGATCAGATCGTCATGATCAGTCGTCATGGCCAAGCAGAGGTTATGATCGAGCGTGTGTTCTCTCTGCATAACCAGAAAATGCTGGTATCGGCGAGTATGCCAGTCCATCGCAATCCAATACCACACAATTCTCCACATGATATTTAATTTACAGTAATCCATTATTTTGTATTTTTAATGCTTCAGTTTTTGTTGAAATTGCAAAACTGTTTTATACTCTTACTGTACTATACATTATTATTTTACCAACTTGTTGTAGCTGCACTTTAACAATTATTAATGGATTTGATTTGATTTATTACTAGATCAGTGGTTCTCACATTTTTTGTTTTATTTCAAGGACCCCCATAACTCTCAGAGTTACAGGCCTGTAAGGTACATGGATCTCTACCGGACACGCACCTCCTCCGTACCTCTGTCTGTCATTCTGTACAACACGCTGTGTTCCAAATTATTATGCAAGCGACGTCTCGGTAGGATTTCACTTCACGCAATGGTCAAAAATGTTTGCAATTACGAGTGCTGTCAGGCGTGTTAGTTAGTTTGCCAGGTGATCTAGTTTGCCAGGTGATCTTAATTAATGGGAAACTACTTAACCCATTTTGACCTGGGAACGATTAAAAAAATGTCTTCTACATCCTGACAGTTTTCAGATTTATTTTCCCCACAAAAATAGCAGATCTAGAAACTCATAGCGCGCCACAGAGTGGCTAAAGCATAACATGATGCTAACACCAAAAGGGGTTCCCGCCCAAAATGGGTTAATGGGAAACTTACTTAGGTTGTAATATTACTATAATGTGGCTTTAATAACAACCACTTGCTTAAAAGAGCACTTCACGCATTTTCAACATTGTCTTCACATGGTCCTCACTATAATTGCTCTTTAGCACTTCTGTCTCACTCTGTCTCATTGGTGGGCTTGGACAGTTCAGAAACCTGCCTGCCAATGACATCATCAATGGGGATTTAAAGATAATAGAATCTGTAGGCTTTCTCTTCCTGAAAACGTAGCATGCTGAAATAGAAGCCATTGTTCTTTGGAACACAATGTACACACAGTCAAATCCTCAGTGTTAGTGTTACTGTATATCATTTGTAACTCTGAGAGAGTTAAATTAACACTGCAGGTTGTACTGTACGTTTTCTCTTTCAGCGTTCACCATAGCAGCCCTGCCGTGCATTCCGCTGGCCCCGCCCACCCTTTTGAGCGAGCTGACATCTTGACATGCTGTCAACATGTGAAGTTCAGACGGGGGCCGGTCGGTCGGTGGCTGTCATGTCCCCCTTTTTGTCCCCATGTTGTGTGTGTGTCCCCAGGCCTGGGATACTGCCTGGCCTTCCTCCCCACGGTCACCATCCTGGCCCAGTACTTCGACAGACGCAGGGCCACTGTCACCTCTGTGGCGTCCTCGGGAGAGTCCTTCGCCATGTGCGCTTTCGGTCCAGGTGAGAATTCAGTTCAATTTTGTCAATTCAAAAACAAGTTGCCTCAAGACACTTTACATGTAGAGACCCGGCATTGCCCCACCCCGAGCAAGCATTTTTGCAACAGTGACAACGAAAAACTCCATTAACTGGAAGGAACGTCAGGCAGACCCAGACTCTAGGGTGGGTGGCCAGCTTTTGAGGGAAAGAAAGAGAGAGAGAGACAGAGAGAGATAGAGAGGGATATAATATAAGAAGGATAATATACAGTATACTGTACTCTTGATCTAGCTCTGTCCATAGCTCTAATGCCCTTTGCTGCCGTTGCATTAAGGCTATGGGTGTCACGCCTCGCTCCTCTGCCTTTGAATTTGAGCATTGACTTAGGTCCAAACTACTGGACTAATATTTGGCTTGACCTTAATGGTTATGTGGTTGATTTATGTTCTGTATTTGCTTAAGTCAAGAAAGGAAGTTGTTGTTACTATTCTTGCCTTTGTACTTGTTTACTAATACTGCAGTCCTTCAGACTTATTCTGTTATTTTCTGTATGTTCGGTATTTTGCCTTGTCTTCCTGTTCTGTTGGTTCTGTGTATCTTATTTTGTAGTATGGTCCCTAGTGTTTCCTGTCTGCCTAGTTACTGTTCCCTACCTTGTCTCACCTACCTTGTGATGTGTCAGTGTTTTCACCTGTGTCCTCTTTGTCCTGTTAGCCTATCCTGTGATTGATTGTATTTTGAGTTCACCTGTGTCTAGTTAGTCTTTGTCTATTTATATACCCCAGTTTGTTGAGTTCCTTGTCAGATCGTCATTTCATGTCAGCGTGTTTACTGTGTCCTTATTTTGCCTGCCCCATTTCATGGGAAGTTTTAATTTAGTTTAAGAAACATCCTGAACTGTGAATCCTGCCTTTTGGTCGTGACAATGGGACTGTTCTCTTCCAGGCTTGCATGAAACGCAGACCAGCCTCTCCTCTGTTACGAAACGCTTCACCTACTCACCAATACAAAGGCGGCTTGTTTAATTAGAAAGACTACTTTCCTTAGTGGATGTAAAATCCACTTTGTGTCCAGAAAGGTTTTTTTTTTTACCGGAAGGAAAAATCTTGTCTATGAGATTTTCTCTTGGCAATATCGGTAGAGGGCGCAGTGGAGTAACTAGAAGTATTTTTTTAACCGGTGAAAATTAAATCCCTTTCTTGACCAGAGCTACTCTTGATCTGACTCTGGGGAGTGGCTCCCCAGATGTCGAGTTAGTGGCAGGCCTCACTGGAGCGTGAGTCTGTACACTACAGTGTCAATTACAATTCATTGATGAAGAATCTCCTCTATTGCATTCTGGTTCTCAAAGTGCTGATCAACATTTTTAACCACTTTAACTCTACGTTTATGCATGACTCACAATGAGTCACGATGATCCGTTGTGAGCTTTTAGATCTGCTATTTTCCCCTAAAAATTATGGCCAATTTTAACAACACAAATCCAAAAAGACAACAAGAGTGCTGTTGTATAATAAATAGGTTAGAGAGGCTTGTCAGTATCAGCCAGATGCGGGAGTCTATCCCTGTTTCACAATGATGGATAAACAAGGCCATGTATAATCACGGTTAATGGCACTCAATTTTTCTCCATTTTACCTCAGTATTCATTAAAGGGATATGAATTATATAGAATATGTGTATGACAAAAGCTAACCTCCCCACCCTTCTTCTTCCCTTCCTGCCCAGCCTTAACCGCACTGAAGAGACACATAGGCTGGCGATACTGTCTGATGCTCATCGGCCTCCTCCAAGCATCCGTGATTGGCTGCGGCTGCCTCCTCCGTCCAATCGTCATCGAGCCGCAGCGCGAAGAGCCGCCCCCCATCCCCGAAAAGCAGCAGCAGCCGTCCCCGTCATTGAAACGGCTGCAGACCACGTACGACCTGGACAATGAGCAGAACCGAACCTCCATCAGCTCAGCCTCAGGGGACTCCCGGGAGTCCGAGGATTCGGGCGTCACCTCACTGACTGCGTCCAGCACGGACATGCGGGCAGTGTCCGCGGCACCGACGGAGACCAAGGCCCTGATGATGGAGTGGGAGGAGCAGGGGTCCGCCAGCGTACCTCCCATCCCACTGAAGGGTCTGGACGGCGAGGTGGAGGTACGGATTCCTTGAACTATATGAAATGGGGTTTTTAAGGGACCAAGAAGTCACGCAGTCACTTATTGTTTTTGTGTTGTTTTTTCTTCTTCTTCTTCTTCTTCTTCTTCTTCTCCTTCCGCCAAAAAATGCAGTTCTGACTGAACGGTGCAGTCGGTTTTCGCGAAACGCAGTAATCTGGTAGAGGGCCATGCCAAACGGTGACTATGCGAAGCCCATGATGATTGGCCAAATGGCTATAGCACTTAATTGAAAATACAAACTTTGAACGTGAATATCTCATGAACCGTTTGACCGTTAGCAATGACACTTTGATACACATATGTGTCTCCTCATGCCGAACAACTTTCGTGTTCTGACTTTTGACATCTGACCTTAAGATCACCCGCCATTTTTAATTATATGAAAAACAGTATATCCTCCCAGGATCTTTGATCAAAATGCACAAAAACTTCTACACGTGAACTTTGGACCTATACGGACAAATAATCGTAGTACATTTCTTTCAAGTCAAAAAATTATGCTTTTGCAACTGTACAGTATGGTAGAGGGTCATGCCAAATAGCACTGAAAGCGTACAAAGAGAAGTTTGTACGTGAAAACACACTGTAGTAATGGATAAAGACCAGGACAGTTGTTACCAAAAATACTAAATTATGTTACTGTTTAGAATGAGTCAACTGACTGTGTCTGCATAGCTCAGTCGGTAGAGCTCTCACCTTTGGACCACAGGGTCACTGGTTCAAATCCACGTAGTGACAACTCGGCCTGTGATTCTTATTTGTGCATATTGTTCTTATTCCGTATTATCTTCTTTCTTGGTCCCGCCTTATCGCTGCTTGCAGCTATATTTTTATCTTGCGATTGTTGTGGCCCAAAATAATTTGCTATTTTGGCAAAGCGATTTGGTTTAGATCAGGGGTTTCAGTGTTTTTCAGACCAAGGACCCCTTAGGCAAGAGAGAGTTTGTAGATAGGCTGTTTTCGGTTTTTATTTTAAGATTAGAGCATTTGAAATGGTCAAACTAGCAACATTTTCAGAAGCATCTTCCATAAAATCTTAGAATAGTCTTGGGATATTTTATATAAAAGCTAAGGTTAAAGCCTTAATCTGTGATTTCTTCACCTTATTGGCAGTAGTGTCGAACAGCAGGAACAATATATTACTAAAACATCATTTGTTTTAGAAATCAATGCTAGCATGTGTGGGGTGCTCCTTTCAGACTGTTTCACAAATCGCACATTAGGACTGACCCAGCTAATAGTTTAAAATAACGGTTAAAGTGTTTAAAAACTATGGTGACAGATTTGTTCCAGGTCTTAATGGGGTTAATCCATACATCACCCCCTCCTATAGGTGGCACTAGGGGACAAGCGGCGCCCCAGCAGGGCCAAGCTCCTGGACTTCTCGGTGCTCGAGGACCCCGCCTTCATCTGCTACTCGCTCTTTGGGCTCTTCGCCACGCTGGGCTTCTTTGCGCCGCCGCTGTACGTCGTGGAGCTCAGCAAGAGCCGCGGCGTGGAGGAGAACATGGCGGCCTACATGCTGTCCATCATGGCGGTGGCGGACGTGTGTGGGCGCCTCTCCATCGGCGCGGCCATGAACAGGCTGCCTTGCAGGAAGACCCTGGTGATGCTGGGGTGAGTGGAGAGGGCGCTACCCCTGAACCACTGTTGATTTGGACAGCACATTTTGATTTTGTTTTAGTCATACTAGTCTTTTGAATAAAATTCCTACCAGGAAGGAGGAGTGAAATCGCCTCATGCGCTTTTGAGCAACTTAATGCAAGTGGATGGAACTCGGGTGTCTTCTCTATTCATATATACTCTAAGGCTGAACTCCTAATTGCTCCCGATGAGCAGGTCGGTGCCTCGCATGGTTTCCTCCGCCATCAGTGTGCAAATGTGTGTGTGAATGGGTGAATGCAATGCACAATATATCCATGTACAGCGCCTTGGATAAAGGCACTATATAAATGCACCATTACCAAAGCTTGTAGATAGATAATGAGATTGAAATCAATTACATTTTATAATGTATTAAATTGACTTGAATGAAGTGTTTTCCCTCTAGGTGTGTGGTTCTACTGTGTCTGGTGCTGGTGGCCTTCACCATGGTGTGGGAGTTCTGGGGCCTGGCGGTGTGCTCGGCGCTGTACGGCTTCTTCATGGGCAGCGTGGGCTCCACTCACATCCCCATGCTGGCAGAGGAGGACGTGGTGGGCGTGCACAAGATGGCCTCGTCCGTCGGGGTGTACGTGTGCATCCAGAGCTTCGCTGGACTGGCCGGACCCCCGCTAGGAGGTACAGTATAACCTCTGACATGCAATTCCTATCATGCACTATTTGTCTGCAACAAACATTCTCTATACCTACATACTCAGTGATGGAAGAAGTTAGCTCTGATTGCTTACATAAAACACTCCTCTGTCGCTGAGCTCCATTTCGGAATCGTTTTAAACCAACTTCCGCACCTCACTAGGGAATATGCATATTCCAGTTTCATTCACATTCACCGTATTAGCATTAACATATACTTACAGTGCCAAAGTAGAATACTTTTTGTCAACACACCCATTCAAATTAGCTGATCCACAATGCTCACAATGAATGAATCGCATTGTAGATTTCAATGTACAAAATAGTGCTTAAAAACATACATTAAGTCACCTTAATGGTAATGGAAATAATACCAAAATAGCCTACCGAGATAGATTACTCTACTCTACTAGATTCATGGATATCTTGTCGTTGTCTTATTCCTTATCATAATCCAATAATTCTATGACCAGCCGTAGTTCTGGAGACACTTACTGTAGGAATGCGACAAAAACGATGAGGTGAGTTAATCGATAGGATTAACAATACCTGTCTAATTTCTCAACCTCAGGTGTGTTAATTGACGCCAGCGAGAACTACGGCTCTGCCTTCTACTCGTGCGCCGTGGGCATGGGGCTGGGCGCCGCCTGCCTGGCACTGGTCGGGCCCACCAGGGCTGCCACCCGCAGGAGGGCCGCGGGAACGCAGGGGTGCCCCTCCTGTTCCCCGGACAACACTTCCTCTCAGGACGACGAGCAGCCAGACTTCCTGGAGGTGGACCTCGCGCCAGACAGCATCAGTCCCGTCAAGCCGGCTGACAACTGCCGGGACACAGCTGGAGCCTTGTGAACTACACTGTGAACTACACTGTCATTTAAAGGAGCACTTCAGCCACTTTCAACCTATCTTCATACAATTGGCCCTCACTAATGCTCATTGTAATAATGGGAACATTTTGGCTTAATCAATCTGTGTCTCAGAGGAGGGCTGTGGACAGTAGCCTAGAGAAACTCGCCTACCAGTGACATAGTCATTTCAAACAAGATGTATTTTTGTTTTATGCAAGAACAATGGCTTTTGTTATAGCTTTCCATGAATAGAAAGCTTGCAGTTTCTATTAACTTCTATTAGCTGAGACACTGAGTAGAATATTTTTCTTTTCTTTTTTTACCATTTATTATAATGAGCATTAGTGAGGACCAATTCTATTTTAATATATCGGTTGAAAATGCATGGGCAAAGTGGTCCTTTAACTCTGACTGTGCAAATGTAACCAAACAGACCCGTGGCGGGGTTGGAGTTACAAAAGCACCTCTCAGAAAACTGGAGCTACTGCATACCTCACCAGAAAGTGATTGAGAGTGCTTAAGCACTCAGATTACTTGACTGTTCTGTGTAGTTCAGCACAGTTGAAGTGCTATTGGTGTGAAGCCAGATCCCACTTCAGTTTAATGTCACTCCACTACTTGACACCATGAGTATAGAAGAGTGGGTGACATAATTTACGCCAAGCGTCCCACGAAATGCAGTAACATTTTAGTAAAGTAAAGGTCCTTGCAGACTGACGCGTTTTTCAGCAATTATCTATCTATATTTTCTCAAAAGAAATGGCAGCAGTCTGCAGGGACCTTAAGAGTACAAATGTCAAATATACTATAATGTGCTCTTCTCTTGTGCAAATATATATCAAATAGCAGCAATTATCATATGCATAACACTTGAAACCGGGAATGCATCTACAGTATCTCACAATTATATAATATGAATAATATATACGTAAATATAATGCTGGTCTCCTTCTCAGGTGCTACAATTTATCACACAAATGTGCACATGCATGTGTGTGTGTGTGTGTGTGTGTGTGTGTGTGTGTGTGTGTGTGTGTGTGTGTGTGTGTGTGTGTGCACAGTTCCACACATAAGTGCAGGCAGGCACACATGTGCGTATACGTGTGTCTACATGCAAACATGCACGCACGTACGCACGTACACTCTGTGATGCTTGAAGTGCAAGCATTCCCTTCCACGCAGTAATGTCTGTGCTGTGAGACCAAAGACAAAGACTGTGGTGATACACTTACAATAGCTTGTCCTATAATATGATCCAAGACAATGATGTTTTTGCCTCATTCACCCGTTTAGCCGATGCCAAAATGATTTATTTCTAGTTGCTTTTATTTAGTTATTTATTATTAGTTTGTTTAGTCTCTCAAGATGAATGCTCAAATGCTTACAGTCATTGGGTGCCGAAACCTCTCCAAAACTGACACAGAAATTTAGTCACAAGCTCTTGTTGCTACTTTACATCGACATCAACATTTGTAAAACCCACACTACACCTTTCACCAGGGACGTATAGCTGACCCTTTGGTTGCCCTATTTGTGCTGTCAAGGACCCCCAAAATAAAATCTATTTGGCCGCGGACCCACATCTCAAAATATTTGATTCCAGGGACCCCCAGAAGCAAAGATTTGAGTTAAAAATGTTTGATTTCAAACTATTTGTAGTCAAAGATTTGCACACATTTTCAAGATTTATAAAACATAGCAGATCTACAGGCTCATAGCGCGACAAGAAATGGCACACTATGCGCTTGTACAGATCTGCTATTTTTTTTAAGAAGAAATTAAAATTACACACACAGATTCTTTCCTGGTTTTAATGGGTTAAACAGATTCTGTTGTGTTGTGAGCTTGTAGATCAGCACAGTAGTATGACAAAGCAGGGTAATGAATTATTAGACAGAAGCATTCAAAGATTGTGGAAGAGTTGTTTGGCTTGAGAGACTAGTGCAGGTTAGATTTAGTCTCAGGAATGAGAGACTAGTGCAGGTTAGATTTAGTCTCAGGAATTAACTTTAATGAAATGGTATGAGAATTTATGTATAGGGTTTGTTTTGTTTTTTGAAGGTGTCCCTTGCTAAAATGATTCGCCATGCAACTCCTTGCAACATGCACCTACTTGCAACATGCAACTACTTGCACCATTATCCTCAATGGTGCTGTTGTCCTTAATACTGTTTTGTTGCAAGGAGTTGCGACTAGTTGCATTGGTGTGGTTTGGGCTACAACTTAACACATCGCAGTGTGACAGGTTAGCTTGTAGATCTCTTATTTTAGTCATGGGACATCTTCGTGTGACGCCATATAAATTAAGCTGCTCTCAGATTCTGTCTTGAATGTAGATTCCGTTCTATTCCTAGACATAATGGTCCATAGGAATCAGTGGTAAATAAATACCTCCATGAGTTACTACTGGCCCTTATAGATTTGTGACCGATAGATACACACACAATACTGGTGCTGGATACAAGACTTGAAGCTCTGCCTGCATTCTGCATCACCTCAAAGCAGATGTCATGCTAGCATGTTAGGTTATACAGTCCTATAACGATCCACTGTCAGTTATAAACCTTGTATGTCCAAAACGGACACTTTTCCCAAAATGGAAATGGTGTTCCAATGGTTCCAATATACAGGCCTATATATATATAGGCCTATTGGAACCATTGGAACACAATACGTATATTATATAATAAGTATATACTTATTATTTAGTCACAAGCTCTTAATGTTCATTGCGCGCGCGCGCAAACACACACACACACACACACCTCTAACCACTTTAACTTCCAAAAATTACAATCTACAAGCTGGGGTCGTTTTTTGCTACTTTGTGTGACACTGTGAGAAAAAAGGGCTTGAGGCCCAAACCGCACCAACCAAACGGTTGAGAGTACTGTAGTTGCATGAAACCATTATCCCCAATGGCAGTTGCAAGGAGTTGCATTGGTGTGACATGTCCTTAAAACTGTTTTGTTGCAAGGAGTTGCATTGGTGCGGGTTGGGCCTTTATAACGAAACAATATGTTGAAATCTGGAGATATCCATAGAGGTTTCTGCCCGACAGCAATGACACACGCACGCACGCACGTGTACACACACACACACACACACACACACACACACACACACACCGTAATTGCTGCAAGTGTATGGCATGTACTGTTCTAGCACCACACAAAAAGATTAGTTTGTATACTCAGCCTGGTTTTATGCTGTACATAGTCTTGTAATTACACATGGATGATAGCATTGTGTCAATAAATATTCCACCAGTGTTGCATGTTATTCACTGACCATGGTGGACTAGAGCAGTGATTCCCAATTCAAACTTTTTAGGTCGAGAACCAAAAGAGAAATTAGACGTTTGCCTGGGATCCATAGTGGTGAAAATAGACGATCTTACAAGCACACAACTCATCGCTTTGCGCTGCGTTGTGGACTTGGAGATTGGATATTATCACTACTTCTTAATTTGTATTATTATTATTATTATTAAAGTTCTTATGTAGAAAAAAGAAAATGGGATTTTTCCTCAAGTCGTGACCCATACAAATTCACTGTTTGGGAACTAGTGGACTAGAGACACGGTCACTGTGTTTTGAACACAACAGTTCCACATTGTGAGTTTTGGCTGTCACATGAGACTCATCCACAGTAATAACTCAAATAGACTGAAACAGTCTGTCCACGGAAATGAAAAGTAATACATAATGTGTGCTCTTTTACATCCCCTTTGTAAAGTGTTTTGTGTAATTTTATTATGATTTTATATGGATTTACCCTCTCCTAGCTGTTTTTATTTTTGCTGTTATTCTCTTTTAAATTATTTTGTTTTAATTGAATTGAAATCGTACAAATAAAATTGTTCATATACAACAAACATTTGTGGTACATGTACTTGTACTGTTTGACACTTATTTTCTGGGTGCCATTTTTCTTTATTTTTACCTAATAAATAATCTAAACTAGAGAAATGTGCTCCTCGGAACACGGGTTGCCTACCCACTTTGGAAGGCAATCATAGCCACTTGGAATGGGATCTGAAAGCACATACAGGGTGCAGCAGTGGCTCAGGGGTAGAGCGACCAGATGGGAACCAGTTTGATCCCAAGCTCCCCCACAGTAAGTGTCGAAGTGTCCTTGAACAAGACACTGAACCCCTAATTGCTCCCGATGTGCAGGTTGGTGCCTTGCATAGTTTCCCCCGCCATCAGTGTGTGAATGGGCGAATGTAATGCACAATCGCCCCCTGGGTGCGTTCCTGGGGGACTGGATGTTCCGGGGACCCCCCGGGGATCCCCACACGGTATCTCTGTCATTTCTCGACAGTTTCGGACACGGGGCGGCTCGCCGGAACCGGGCAGGCACCCTGGGCACGTTCCTGGGGGTCTGGATGTTCCGGGGACCCCTGCACAGTACACTACAATACAGTACACAGCACAGTAGAGTACAGTAATTATAACAATACATGTATAGTTGCACCGCTCAGTTCACACAGGTGTGATTTTTTTATCAGAGCTTATGATTACTTATAGGAATCTTTGGACGAACCCTTCATTGGAAATGGAGTAATGGACAGTTTCATCCATAGGTTACTGTATCCTCTTCTGATGGTAAGACTGCGTTCATGTGATGTCAATAGCATGACATTGGAGTAGGCATGTAAGACCAATAGGCTAAACTGTGGCCACACTTGCAAACTGTGTTGTTGCAAGGAGTTGCGACTATGTTGCATTGGTGCGGTTTGGGCTTCAAGTTAACACATCGCAGTGTGACAGGTTGTTAGCTTGTAGATCTCTTATTTTAGTCATGGGACATCTTCGTGTGACGCCATATAAATTAAGCTGCTCTCAGATTCTGTCTTGAATGTAGATTCCGTTCTATTCCTATAGACATAATGGTCCATAGGAATCAGTGGTAAATAAATACCTCCATGAGTTACTACTGGCCCTTATAGATTTGTGACCGATAGATACACACACAATACTGGTGCTGGATACAAGACTTGAAGCTCTGCCTGCATTCTGCATCACCTCAAAGCAGATGTCATGCTAGCATGTTAGGTTATACAGTCCTATAACGATCCACTGTCAGTTATAAACCTTGTATGTCCAAAACGGACACTTTTCCCAAAATGGAAATGGTGTTCCAATGGTTCCAATATACAGGCCTATATATATATAGGCCTATTGGAACACAATACGTATATTATATAATAAGTATATACTTATTATTTAGCTCTTAAGCTCTTAATGTTCATTGCGCGCGCGCGCAAACACACACACACACACACACACACACCTCTAACCACTTTAACTTCCAAAAATTACAATCTACAAGCTGGGGTCGTTTTTTGCTACTTTGTGTGACACACACACACCTCTAACCACTTTAACTTCCAAAAATTACAATCTACAAGCTGGGGTCGTTTTTTGCTACTTTGTGTGACACTGTGAGAAAAAAGGGCTTGAGGCCCAAACCGCACCAACCAAACGGTTGAGAGTACTGTAGTTGCATGAAACCATTATCCCCAATGGCAGTTGCAAGGAGTTGCATTGGTGTGACATGTCCTTAAAACTGTTTTGTTGCAAGGAGTTGCATTGGTGCGGTTTGGGCCTTTATAACGAAACAATATGTTGAAATCTGGAGATATCCATAGAGGTTTCTGCCCGACAGCAATGACACACGCACGCACGCACGTGTACACACACACACACACACACACACACACACCCACACCGTAATTGCTGCAAGTGTATGGCATGTACTGTTCTAGCACCACACAAAAAGATTAGTTTGTATACTCAGCCTGGTTTTATGCTGTACATAGTCTTGTAATTACACCTGGATGATAGCATTGTGTCAATAAATATTCCACCAGTGTTGCATGTTATTCACTGACCATGGTGGACTAGAGCAGTGATTCCCAATTCAAACTTTTTAGGTCGAGAACCAAAAGAGAAATTAGACGTTTGCCTGGGATCCATAGTGGTGAAAATAGACGATCTTACAAGCACACAACTCATCGCTTTGCGCTGCGTTGTGGACTTGGAGATTGGATATTATCACTACTTCTTAATTTGTATTATTATTATTATTATTATTATTATTATTAAAGTTTTTATGTAGAAAAAAGAAAATGGGATTTTTCCTCAAGTCGTGACCCATACAAATTCACTGTTTGGGAACTAGTGGAACACAACAGTTCCACATTGTGAGTTTTGTCACATGAGACTCATCCACAGTAATAACTCAAATAGACTGAAACAGTCTGTCCACGGAAATGAAAAGTAATACATAATGTGTGCTCTTTTACATCCCCTTTGTAAAGTGTTTTGTGTAATTTTATTATGATTTTATATGGATTTACCCTCTCCTAGCTGTTGTTATTTTTGCTGTTCTCTTTTAAATTATTTTGTTTTAATTGAATTGAAATCGTACAAATAAAATTGTTCATATACAACAAACATTTGTGGTACATGTACTTGTACTGTTTGACACTTATTTTCTGGCTGCCATTTTTCTTTATTTTTACCTAATAAATAATCTAAACTAGAGAAATGTGCTCCTCGGAACACGGGTTGCCTACCCACTTTGGAAGGCAATCATAGCCACTTGGAATGGGATCTGAAAGCACATACAGGGTGCAGCAGTGGCTCAGGGGTAGAGCGACCAGATGGGAACCAGTTTGATCCCAAGCTCCCCCAGAGTAAGTGTCGAAGTGTCCTTGAACAAGACACTGAACCCCTAATTGCTCCCGATGTGCAGGTTGGTGCCTTGCATAGTTTCCCCCGCCATCAGTGTGTGAATGGGCGAATGTAATGCACAATCGCCCCCTGGGTGCGTTCCTGGGGGACTGGATGTTCCGGGGACCCCCCGGGGATCCCCACACGGTAACTCTGTCATTTCTCGACAGTTTCGGACGCGGGGCGGCTCGCCGGAACCGGGCAGGCACCCTGGGCACGTTCCTGGGGGTCTGGATGTTCCGGGGACCCCCGCACAGTACACTACAATACAGTACACAGCACAGTAGAGTACAGTAATTATAACAATACATGTATAGTTGCACCGCTCAGTTCACACAGGTGTGATTTTTTTATCAGAGCTTATGATTACTTATAGGAATCTTTGGACGAACCCTTCATTGGAAATGGAGTAATGGACAGTTTCATCCATAGGTTACTGTATCCTCTTCTGATGGTAAGACTGCGTTCATGTGATGTCAATAGCACGACATTGGAGTAGGCATGTAAGACCAATAGGCTAAACTGTGGCCACACTTGCAAACTGTGTTGTTGCAAGGAGTTGCGACTATGTTGCATTGGTGCGGTTTGGGCTTCAAGTTAACACATCGCAGTGTGACAGGTTGTTAGCTTGTAGATCTCTTATTTTCGTCATGGGACATCTTCGTGTGACGCCATATACATTATTAAGCTGCTCAGATTCTGTCTTGAATGTAGATTCCTTTCTATACCTAGACATAATGGTCTAGGAAATAGGAATCAGTGATAAATAAATACCTCCGTGAGTTACTACTGGCCCTTATAGATTTGTGACAGATAGATACACACACACACACACACACACAATGCTGGTGTTGGATACAAGACTTGAAGCTCTGCCTGCAATATTGTGACGGCCAGAGTCACAATTGACTCTTAATTGACTAATTGGATAATTAACAGGCCATCACCACTTAACGATGATTGACACCTGGCAATCTCCCTACTCTAAAGTTGCCACAGGTGTGTCACTCTGGGTGGGAGAAACAGTTTGCATGCTGGCAGCAGCTCTCAAAGACAGTGTCCACACTGTCCAGCACTATCTCTGCATTTTCTCTACCTGTTTTTTATTTTGATCATTTGAGTAGCTTGAGTTGGAGCATGTTTTAGAAACATATTCACTCACTGCATAAGAAGGCCTGCCGAGATTCTTCCAACTCCACTGTGCTAAAATCCAGGGAGGAGAAGTAGGCTAGGTGATTTGCTGCGGGAGGATTGTTTCCCTATTTTTGAGTTGACCTAGCTGGGACCCTAAACGACTCACAGGTAACCCAGACACTGTCACTGACAACAGGAGAAACACAAACACTAACATTTGGATGAAAAACACTTAATTAACAGCAAGAGGATCTTTCTTAACCACTCCCTTTATTTTGTTTGAACTGAACTCTCAAAGACCAATTTTGCTTTATTTCAAAGTAGTGGTGAATTGAATTAATAACCATTTGTGCCCAAGATTTTGAGTTGAACATTTATTACATTATTTTGTTGGGGTTTTGTTATTTGTTGATTTTCGTTCTGAATATTGAATGCCATTTGATGCTTGTTGTTTTCATTGAAAAGTGAATAATGTTGTAACCTAACTAACCCACCCCTGGTTTCAATACAAAGACTGTTCCAATCCAACACATTTAAGGGTTCTTTATCTTTTATTGAGTCCTTTGTCCTTTTCCTTAAACCACCTGGCTACACAAAAAAGGAGCGGCTAAGTTCCTCTCTGGTAGGTACACGCTAGCAAGCTTCTTGGATCTGGCAGCGTCAGGTTAGGTACACGCCTGCCTGGCACCCCAAATAAGCTACTGAGGAAACCGTTACAATATGCATCACCTCAATGCAGATGTCATGCTAGCATGTTATGTCATACGGTCCTATCGGCGCTGTCAGGTAGAAACCTTGTAGGCCTATGTCCAAAACGGACACTTTTCCCAAAATGGAAAGAATTACCTGTGTTCCAATGGTTCCAATATATACAGTATATTGGAACACTAAGTATATTATATACTTATTATTTAGTCACCAGCTCACAAGTCCCATGCTCCGCTCCTATCTCTCAGGCAGAACTATGTCCATTGTTGGTAATGCCTTGGTTCCCTATTATTTTCAGTTTATATGCTCCCCCTTGGTCATATCATTGGCAAATATAACATTCAGTTTCATTGCTATGCTGATGATACCCAGCTCTGTCTTCCACTCAAAGCCTCTGACCCTATAGTTCCCTTTCCTCCCTCAAAGCTTGCTTGACCGACATTCACTCCTGGATGTCGCAAAATTAACAGTTAAAACTCTGACGAATCTGAAATAATAATTTTTGGTCCCCTCAATTCACAAACCAGTCTAGACAGTCTTGGCCCCTTGGCCTTGGCAACGAATGTGATTTCCGTTGCGAGAAACCCAGGTGTCTAATTTGATTCTGAACTCTGTTTTGATTGCCAGGTAAAATAGGTAGTACAGACCTGCTTCATACACTTAAGAAACATCAGATTAAATCTTTGTTACTAACCAGGAAAAGGAAATTTGACCACATCACAACAACACTCATAGCACAGGCCAGAGCTGACTTCAATGTGCTCCTCCTGGCCTATAAAACCTTAAATGGACTCGCTCTATCCTACATGCAAATATACACGACCACTACGATCCCAGGATGCTGGGAAACTTCCAGTCACGACACAATAAAATAACGGTTGGGGGCAGAGCATTCACACATCGTGCCCCCTGGAATGGTCTCCCTCAAGCTGTCAGAGATGCCAACTCTCTGGACATTTTTAATGTCTATAAGACCCACATTTTCCCCCTGCACTACGTTCCGCCTATAGTTTAATCAAAACCATTGTTATGTTCACCCTGTCCTGCCTGTGATTTAAAAATATTGTGCTGTAATTCCGTTTATTTTTGAGGGGCGCTATATTCAGCTATTTGTGTAGATTTTCGTCTTACACAAATATTAAATTCCCATTGACAATGAATAGAGAATTTATTTCTACCATATAGCCTACTGTAGTACAACTTTTGTTCAACTTTGACCCTCTTGTCGCATGGAACTATGTTTTTGTGCTGCTGCTGGCGTAGTGATGTGATACTGTACACAAGAAATGATTAACAGCAGGTTTATCGTTTATTGAGGAGCTGGTAAATATTTGATGACCTAGAGCTGTGACTCAAAGTCTGTTACTAGAGAAGTCATGAAAAGCAATTTGGTGCAATAAAAAGCATCTGTTGCACTCGCAATGTGTCGCATCAGAGTCGTCAGTGTGCAGACGTCTTATTTCCTGAGGTGACATGAAGCACACAGAATAAGCTGACAAGTGTCTTTATAACACAATCGCCCTGAAATGAAGAAACATTTGTTGAACTGCCAAGGCCATGTCAGTAATCACTTGAGTGGCAGCGTGACGTAATGTGCCTTCCACACTTCCTGTCCCAGTGTAAATTCTTCCGCCCCTCCTTCAACACATAACGCTCCAACGAACTGCAGCGGCCAATGAGGCATCTATTTTTTTATATCTATGACCGTGACTGCATTGTAAAAGCTCAGGTGACCCTTGTGAGTCATTAACAGTGTGGTGACTGGTGAACCTTTCAGCTGGTCCAGAGCATGGAGATGTTTAGGCTACTGGGAGTGACCAGAGTGGTCATCTACAAGACCAGCTGTAGCCCAGATACACAGAGGATTCTGGACTACTACACACATACAGGTAAACATGCTTTTTAAACCTGAATCAGTGAAAACAGGGCGATCCTGTCCTATTTTAAGTAACAAAATATTTTTCTTTCTGTCCGTCTCCGAGGTCTGGTGGAGGTGATTCCTTGGACTATGTCCAGTCATCTGAACGTGTCTTCTTTTTTTTTTTTTTTTTTTTTTTTTTTTTGCGGCTTACGCCTTTTATTGATTTTTGAAGGGACAGACAGTAGGCTGACAGGAAACGGGAGAGAGATGGGGGGATGACATGCAGTAAAGGCCGTGTCGGGTCCGGGAGTCGAACCCGCGGCACACTGCGACTGGATTACCAGTCCGGTGCCCAGACCGTTACGCTACGGCCTGGGCCCTGAACGTGTCTTCTGGCTGGAATGCTAAACACAGTCCTGGTCAGATGCATTACTATGGCCAGATCCCTGCTCTGAATGATTGTGTCTACAGATACATCATACATGTACCAGACACAGTACATCGCCCTGCACGACATAGATTAACTCATTCTGCCTCAACAAGTGGACAGGTCATTATTTTAAGCCTGGAACCAAGCCATCCAGGCTCCCGGTGGATCATGACCATAAATCATTTGGGCCCCTATAAGCACGTCATAAGTCCAGGTGTTAGGCCTATATGCCATAATTAAATCATAACACCACCATCTTATGCATAATCCATATTATGCAAGTCGCGCTGAGCGCAAACACATAAGGCTTAAAGCCCAAACCACTCCTTGGGACAAAAACGTTTTATGGTTAACCACACCAATGCAACTCAATGAGTTTCATTGTGTGGTTGACCTTAAAAACCGTCTCGACCCTTTAGTGTCGTTTGGACTTTTTAAGACTCGCCAACATGTTTTACGCGTTGGATTCATATGTTAATTAAGGGTGCAGTGTGGTATCTGCATTTGTCCAATATTTTGTGACAGCTAGGGACCCACATGCCAGATTTGTGTTGTTAAAATGTTTCATTCGTGAATCTACAAGCTCACAATGCATCGCAACACACGGTGAGCTTGTAAATCGGCTATTTTCCAATCCAGGGGTAGGCAACCTTAGGCATTCATTGGCACAAAGGAGAGTGATCATTGGAACACTGGTGTTCTCTCTCTCTCTCTCTCTCTCTCTCTCTCTCTCATTAGAGACACAGCACTACCCCTCTCTCTGTTTCTGGCGCCCCCTACTGGTATCAATAAGTCACATACTCATGCTCATACAAACAAACAAACAGGTACACGGACATTGCTGGTTGTAGGAGTGGTTGCACCACTCAAAAAAAATGACATCCTTCACATTCATTAAAACTCTGAACTCTGACTGGGGGCGGAGTCTGGGAGATAGGTGGGTTATTGCTCTGAGTCTAGCCTGACCTAGCCTCGATAGCCAGGCTTTCATTTCGTCTGCGCGAAAGATGAAAGCCTGGAAAAAGCCGTGGGCTGAACAAGTCTAAAAGTGGGAGTCAACCCTTCCCTTCGAGAAATGTCTCGCTCTGGGTCAGGCTAAGCCTGACCCAGAGCGAGACATTTCTCGTCTAGAGGGGCGGGTCGCGCCTCAGAAATGCGCGCACCCTGATTGGATCTCATCGATCTGTCCGTCACCCCCGGCCCCTCCTCTCCCCCCTAGTGCAGCGCTACGTCACATCATTTAGAGCGACGCCCACCCGGAAGGGTTGACTCCCACTTTTAGACTTGTTCAGCCCACGGCTTTTTCCAGGCTTTCATCTTTCGCGCAGACGAAATGAAAGCCTGGCTATCGAGGCTACTCTGAGTCTAATGATCATTATAGCAATGTGTCTAAAGTTAAACTGAAATGCATGGTCTTGCTTTGGTCCTGTTTGTGTATCCTCATTGCATTCCCTGATTTAACATGCAATTCAGGGAGCATAAGCGGAGCCATCAACAATTAACAAGCAGCAAGTATAATGTATTCCATCTATTCATTAAGATAATTAATTACCAGTTTGTAGCTCACCAACTGAGAGTTGACAGGCGTAGCCTCACTTCAAACAACATATATTTGCAAACAGATACTTTTTGCATAGCCCACCCAAACGTGCGTCCTGCCCACCCAATCAAAGATTGTGTGTGTGTGTGTGTGTGTGTGTGTGTGTGTGTGTGTGTGTGTGTGTGTGTGTGTGTGTGTGTGTGTGTGTGTGTGTGTGTGTGTGTGTGTGTGTGTGTGTGTGTGTGTTTGTGTGTACAAACTACTGTAATGAAGTAGGCCTAATTGTTTTTTCGTTATTATTAACTGTCCTACGTCAAACTGTGAATATCAGTGCATAAGCAAGACTTTTATTGCAGTGAATGGAATGAAGTTGGCACGGACGATCATATTTTAGGGAACTGTGTTGCTGTTGGACAGATTATTATATACTGCATAAACAATATAAAAGCATGCTTATCAAAAGGACAAAGGACACTGTACTTTAATCATCTGCAATAAAAGCCCTTTGACCGCTGGTATTCACCGTTTGACATGGACAGTCAATAAAAATGAACAATTAATGATTACAGTATTACATAATACATTTGTTATTCCAATATTCCGGTAATCATTGCCATAGTGTGTTTATTTCAGTAGCAGGGGCCTCCCAGTTTCTCCAACTCCACCAGGGCTGGTTCTGGAGGGGACAGGGGTCCCCACCGAAATGTGCGGTGCCCACCCAATCAAAAGTTATGGAGAATATTTATTTGTAGCCAATATAAAACATACCACAAAATATCAGTACCATTTATCAGTTCTGATTGGGTGGGCAGCATTTTTTGAGAAATTGAACCCATCTGAACACTGTTTGCCATAAGTGCTGTTAACCGACAGGAAGTGGCGTGCACATAAGACACTGGGTGGTGCTAGAGCACCTGCCCTTTTGCCCTCTGGAAAGCAATGTGCCCTTTTGAATGTTCATTTTGTTAATTTAATTTTTGTTTTGTACAGTGTACAGTATGTGGCCCATGGTGACATTGATCAATTCTGGATTAAAAACTTCCAATATATTATTTATGCCCCAAAATCTATAAATCTCACACACTACCGGTGTTCCATGCGGTGGTTCCAACCGGTGGTTCCACGCGCTCCACAAGGTGCCCTTTTTTTTCTTCACTTGAGCACCTGCCCCTCCAAATGTCTGTGCACGCCACTGCCAACAGGGTGCGGATGGAAATTGGGTTACTATTGGTCAAAGAAGGAGAAGATAGATAGATAGATAGATAGATAGATAGATAATCTGAGATGATAGCATAGTTTTCTATGCATTTCGGGGGATTATTACGCTATGCGGTGCGCGCGGGATGCACACCCATATATTCGTCCTGCCCACCCTAGTGGGCCAGGCTACAGCCGGCCCTGCAGACCAACCGTTAGAGTAACATTCATTCATTCAACAATTTGTGTCACCAGCTGGCCAGAGCTTCACCCACTGCTGGAGCAGAAATACAGTGCAGACTTCGGTTACAAGTTTGAGAACAATGTGTTTCCTTTCACTGTCGTCACCTCACCTCCTCCCACCTCCCGACCTCATGAGCTGGATGCTGCCCAGAGTGGCAAGGAGTATCTGGGGTCAACATCTTGGCACACACACCCACGAACTGGAACCACCCACTCCCAGTTTCAAAAACTTTAAGATCATCGTCAACCCCCGGGCGGTGTTCAGAGCCACGGTCCACGGTCTGCTGGACTCCAAGAAGGGTTGTGTTTGGGTCGACAAAACAATAGCAAATATGTATCATACTAGGAAGAAGGATTGATGGGTTTGTATGTGTGTTCTGTATAATAAATGTACTTGTATGTGTACACACACAAATTATGTGAAGACCAAAAGTGCAGCAGAAGTAGAAGTAGTTGATGGTACGTGTCTCTCACTTTCAGACTTTAGTCTGAAGAACAGCTTTAGCCTTTGTGCTCGAAACGTCACACAGATCATTCTGTGGTGATACAAATCATCTGTCACATTGGAGCCCTAGTCAGTATGCGAGCGTTTTATGTTTTATGTTGTTTTTCCTTATATCAGCAGAACTGGCACTCTCACAGTGCAATGTTAATGATCAACCACATGCAGGAATGATGTCTTATCGGTCATTGGGCCGATAAGGATCACAGGAACCGGCCTTTTACTGACAAGAAACGGTGTTGTGTTCCAAGGAAAGCGGAAACTGCTCGAAATGTGCACTTGTGTCACTGGAGAAGTTCCATATTAGTGTTCCTGCAGCCAAGAGGAATTACTTCTTTGGAAATTCATCTGAAGCAGAACTCTAAATCTGCGGATGGTATATACTGTACAACACAAGCTTCCTCAACACCAAGCATGGGACAACAACATTAACCACATGAACCCTAGCATCCCGAATTCGTCTAAAATTGCACATTATTACCAACTCTCAGAGAGTGAGTTGTGAACTTGTACAGCAGATCAGCTATTTTCGAAGGAAGCAATGTCATGTAGATTATGCATGCGTACACGTGCATGCATAACTATGAACACACAATAAGATGCCATTCCATTTTGACTGCGATGCGTGACTTAATCTGGAGCCATTCACATTTCCAGCCAGAGGTGTATGATTTACAGTACCGATCAGCCGTACTTCCTGCAGATCAACCTGAAGACAGGAAACAGTCCAGGAAAGAAAGGAATTATTCACAGTCTAGCTGTGTGTGGGACAACCCCTTGACAACCCCTTGACAACCCCTTGACAACCCCTTTGACATGTGGTGGCTGTAGGTATGGTATCAACACAGCAGACTGCATACCTACCGACTGCTGCAATCCATGTCTATTTATATGCCACACTGTCAACCCCAACCATCAATTATGCTCCGTCATACGACGGAGCATAAATTGGGCATGAGCAGTGGTGGGAGAAATATTTATTTAATGGATGCTCTGTTACAAGTAAAAGTCCTGTTTTTAAAATTGACTTGAGTAAAAGTGCTCAGTGGTTTAGGGAGTTATCATTGTGTCTTCCTCTGGAAAGAATCACTTATACTTTGAAGAATAAACAGAAGATGTTTGATAAGATATGGGGACGGTTTATCCAATATATTACGGTTAATGATTTATCTTATTTAATGGTGGAAACTGAAAATGTCTAATTGTATTCTCTGCAGCTGTTTGGTCTTGTGGCCATAAGGACTCTGTTGTTGTTACCATTCTAAGTGACCTTATTTTATTATACTGTATTTATATCTGTATGTATTGTATGTTTTGGTTTTGTGTGTTTTTTGTTTGTTTTTCATTTTAAGTAATTGTATTGTCTGTATTATGTATTGTTTTGTTGTATTGTCCGTTTGTCAAAAAAAAGAAATGCAATAAATATATTGTAAAGTAAGTAAAGTAAAAGTAGTACAGTACACTTGAGTGCAGTACTTGAGTAAATGTACTTAGTTAGTTTCCACCACTGGGCATGGATGTCATTTCCAGCTGTAGGAAAGTGACAGTGAAAAAAACAGAAGAAGCGTGTCTGCGACTGTGTGTGTGTACGTCAGCTCAGTCAGAGGTGATTAAAAATAGAGGCTCGTCGCTCAGCACCTGTCCAAACTTGGGTTGGGGATGTGCATGTCGTTGCTCTCTGGTCTTTCATGTTCAATTCATCCGAAGTTTCATCTCATCTCTAGATCTCCATGGCAGACTCATGTAACAGCAGACCAGCTGGTGTATGACGGCCGACTGCTAAGCTACAGCACACGACTCATCCCTGCTGTTAACACTGTCCTCAGACAGACTGGACTCATACCACTGGACCACACCGAATAGCAGGAAGTGAGTAGCTGTGTCCCAAATCCGGGGCCGCATCCTTCAAAAGGATGGTAGGCTACATGGCCCACAAAGGTTTTTTTTTTTTTCATAGTTTGCAGAAAGAGTACAGTTCAATACAAGGTCTGCTAAGAAGATTTGAACCCAAGAAAGCCTATATTGGCATGTTTCCATTGGGGTCCTTCATACTCAATTCATCTAAACATTTAACGAATGGCCAACAAAGGTTGCATCCTTCAAAAAGAATAAAATTGGACAGTCTACAGAGGAAATAAATAAAGGCCAACACAACAATAAAACATTATGCATGAAATAAATATAAACTCAAACTGTTAAATGTAAATATTTGTCACGCCCCACTCGTTTGCCTTTGTATTTTAGCTATGACTCATGGCTCCAAACCCTGAACTCTTATTATGACATGACCATTTTGTGTTTAGTTCATGTTCTGTAATACCTTGAATGTTAAAGAAAGCACTTGTCATGTGTGTTGCCTTTGAACACTTTGAACCTTATTAGGTTTTGGACTTATTCTGTATGTTCTGTATTTGGCCTTGTGGTGTTTGGTTTTGGTTTACTGTTACTCTGTTGTTGTTTTGGTTGTGGCTTGTTTTGTAGTATTGTTCTGTGCTCTCCTGCCTCCTCTTGTTGGTGTTTCCTGTTCTGTCTTACCTACCTGATTATTGTATCCTAGTCACCTGTGTTCTGTTTGCCTGTTAGCCTATCCTGTGTTTGATTGTATTTTGAGTTCACCTGTGTCCTGTTACCCCTGTCTATTTAAGCCCTTTATTTGCAGTGTGCCCTTGTTGGTCCGTAGACCTTTGTCGAGTGAGTTTTGTGTCTGATGTTGCCTATGTTCTTGCCTTTTTGAATACCCCTGATTTCTAGTCAAATAAACACTTTGAAGTTAATCTACTCTGCATCTGGTTGCCTGCTTTTGGGTCCTACTCCGTATTAAACTCATTCCTGACAATATTGTTGGCTCCTATTATAAGAAAAGTGAACTGCAAATACATGAATTGTGAACCGGTCCTTAAACGCAATTGATAAAATCTTTTCAGAAGACATAGAAGACATTTACCTATTCAGATTTATGCCTTTTTGCCAATTGGACTGGTCTATCGGAAAATCGTGACGGGAGCAAGCTGCCCGTCATAAAGGAACTGTGCAGAGTGGAGGGGACTCAGTCTGTACTCTGTGGCGATTGCGGAGCTTAACCACAAGCTGGATACCACCCTTGAAAGACTTTCTGAAAGACTTACTGCCCACGACCAAAAATGGACATCACCTTGGAAGACCACAGAGAACTTTACTGAGAGCGACACAGGCACAAGGCTCCGCAGCAACTTTGCTGCAGGCGGGTCCTTGGGGTCCAGGACAAAATAATTTCTCCCTCGGGAGACAAAATAAAGAAACCTTGAAGCTTGAATGAAAGGGATTTGTTTTTGTAAAACATCAGGTTTTTATTATTGTTGTAAGGTATTATTTATATTTATTTTTGATATACTGGTAGGACTTGTTGAGAGTCTATATACGCCCGGGAATTCCATTATACTGATTTATGTTATGCCATTCTTGGCATGACAGACCTGTTTATCTATCATTTCAATTTAGGGACTGTCCATAAGTCCGACCTCCCGTTAGTACAACCTACGTGGCCGGTTAAAACTGTTAAGACTGAGGTTAGGGAAGCGACCTACGTGGCCGGTTAAAACTGAGGTTAGGTTAAGACTGAGGTTAGGGAAGCGACCTACGTGGCCGGTTAAGACTGAGCAACACAACTTTAGTGGCAACACACCAAAGAGCCATTTAAGCACTTATACTGTCAAAACTTCTGACCTTTTCTGACCTGATTGGAGCCATGATCCTGTCATCCACATACTTTCCCAGTTTTCTCAAAAAAGGGGGAACAAATCAACCACAAAACAACGATGTGTAAATACATAATATATTTTTAATTAATTAAATTTCCTTCAATTGCAGTAATTTATTTACAATAATACAATCAAGAATCCAACTCACAAAAACATCTACATTTTCACAAATTTTAACATACTGGACACAGCTCTTTGTGGTTTTGTACCACATACAAGATGGCGTCCAGGTCTAAGAGGTTCAAATTGACAAGTGTAATGCATTCTGGGCAGGAATGCAGTGATTGTAAACATGTTCCTCGCTTGTCTCCCTAAACTGATCAGTCAAGTCAGGAAGAATGGTGATGTACAAAAGGACATCATAGATCTTAACATGGGTCCGGTCTGCAACAAGAGTGTACAAAATGCTTAAATTAACCCTGACACCTTTACGGTGTTGATTATGGTCAAAAAGACTTCAAATTAATATCAAATGGGGTTTCATGGTCTAATGTACATCAGACTGGGGGTCCTTTGCCATTCTAAGATTGAGAATCGCTGGAATAGATCCCATAATGAAGTAAAGCTGTCATCATATAGAACACAGATGTGACGTATGTTATCCATAATATTATCCCAGATATTTCACTTTCAAACATGTTTGGGGTCATTTTAACGTCTACTCAGGCTTTTGTGAACACCCCAAACTGTTTAAGTTGTTTGATTCAGCATTTAGATAGTTGATAAGGTATAGGAATGTGCTGTCCGTTGAAAATTAATATAAAATATCCAAAGGTGAAACACAAACGTCAGAGTATGTTAAAATGACCCCAACCATGTTTGAAAGTGAAATATCCCTTTATATAGGAGAAACAGAAACAAATAGATGTGCTCTCTGTAGAACCTAACCGCAATTCTACCTTTCCTTTGTTGTTCTTTTGAGAATGTTAACGGTCATTAAAAATCAGACCTGTCTGAACTGAGTGGTGCTGTACTGTACTGTACATGTGTGTGTGTGTGTGTGCGGCTGTGCAACAGTGACACTTGGTAGTGAAAAACTATTTCCGTGCTTAGACATACATACAGAGGGGCACACATTGCTGCGTATAGAGTGGCTAGCACCACTCAAAAAGAGTCAAGGATGCAAGCAAGGAGAACATGTATAACACTTTTACAGACCATCGACGTGTGCGCATGCACGCACGCACACTCTTAGAGGCTGAATGATACGGACATACACTCTCTCTTAGAGGCTGAATGATACAGTAAACATCAACCCCCACTTGGAAGCACCCAAAGTCAGGACTGATTAAAATGTATACTCGTTAGTATGTGGCGCTTGCTGAAAAGAACTCTATTTTCATGCCGACAATGTGGATTTATGTGGAAATGGTCTGAAGGAAGTCACCTGATATTTGCCCATGTCAGAGTCTAAGCTATGTGGGTGTGGGCTAATGTATCCAGCATTTGTTTGTCTTTATGGTCATTAACTTGTGAACGGGTGAAACAAAGAAGATTATCTTTACTGGACTGTAAAGGCAATCTGGAGCATGTGTCAAACATGGAGTTGAATAGTTCTATATTCCTGTGGTAACCACAGTTACAGTTGTGTTTGTCTCCACATCTGTCCAACTCTTCAGTGTCCAGAAAAGAAGAATTTAGGTTAGGATAATTTCAGGAGAGAGAGAACTCGTACAGGATACAGGATAAACAGAAGCAATTGGAAGTCATGATACAAATAAATTAGCAGACACATTTGGAACTGGAACACAAGACGATGCATATTCTTAGTCTTTTTCTTTTCCCGATTGATTGAAATTTGTATCCCTGATGAAGTATTTTCTGTATACTGAAGAGACAGGAAGGCCCCCGCCCGTTACTGAACAATAGCACTCCAGTGTCAGTTTGTCTTGCATGGGCAGACATCTTGTATATCCCATTATTGTTTTTGTGGTAGATTAATGCCCTACTACTTTGGTGTATGAGTGTCACACAAAAGTAGTCCATGTAGTATGTGAGTTTTATTAATATTTAACCGATGAAGTATTAACAAGCTGAGCTTGTGCTAGGTGTGTTTTGTTTTTTGTGTAAGTCATGGGAATTTTGTATGCTTTATTGAAATAATAATTAAAAAACTTTGATAAATAATAACTTACATTGGAACACATATTTTTATTATTATATTTTTTTTCCTGAAAAGTAACCGTTTTGGACATACAAGGTATCCACCCTATACAGCGACAGTGTTTTACATGTACTGTAGGCTACTATGTGACAAGCGTTGGGAAAATATGCACGAAGCGACTGAATCTGAGGTTAAACGTGAACACTAAGGGAGGTGACAGTTGACATACACTCTGCCGAGACACCTTTAGCGACTGTTCCCCCTGCTTTGTGGACATCAGTCATCACATCACGGAGCAACTGAACCAGTCTTTTTTGGCGCAGGCAGTCCATCGCAGCCAGACCAAGTTGCGCTCTGTGTAGGGCGGGTAGCGCAGGCCGTTGACGAACTCCAGCGCCCAGCCGCGCAGCAGCACGCCGCGCCGGTGGCTGAACGTCTCGAAGCCCCAGCGTCCGTGGTAGCTGCCAAACCCGCTGGCGCCTGCAGGGACGGAGGGAGTGTTAAAACCATGTCACTAAGACCCCCTTTCCACCGTTTGGTTCCCAATGGGAACCGGTTCAGTTATTTTTGGTTTTTAGTCCATGAGCGAGAGCTCCAAAATTGGTGGGCAAACTATACCCTATATTAAATTGTTTATAGGATCAATACAAGTACAATAATACATGATAACCCTTCCACAGTAGTAGATTTAGCATATTTTCTATTATTTTGCATATTTGGCCAAATAGTCAAATAATATAAGAGGTGAAAATAGCTATTTTAACAATATTTATCTGTGGTCAAATGAAATGTAATGCCTCGACTACAAGTGCTTGTCAGAGTGGGGGTGGTTCACACAGTTCACATGCTGAAAAGGTAGAGAACCACTGGTCTAAACATTTTGTTCTTACCAACTCCTCCAAACGGTAGGCTGGGCAGAGTCATGTGAAGTATCCCGTCATTGGAGCAGAATCCTCCACTGCTGGTCTGCTTCAGAACTGTGTCCACCAACTTAAAAATAAGTTAAATAAATGAATGTATCAAAAACATGTATATTATTCAAATAAATCATTATCGAAATGTTCGTCATACAAGAGATATGACCCAAAAGTAGTGAAAATAACCGATCTGCAAGCTTCAAGTTGTGACGCGTTGTGGTGCTTGCAGATCAGCTATTTTCACTATTTTATATATTGAAACTGGTGAAAGTGGTGAAATCTAATTTATTAATAATTAACCAGTGATTTATTTTGGACGTAATGACATCAAATGGCATGAATAATAAACCCATTTAGACCTGAGGCCGATTTTTTAAAAACCTACTAAATCCTAACCTAAGTTTAATTTCCTATATAGATACAAAAAATGTTGCTATAACATCTAAAATTACACAGATGCTGAAAGGTATAACAACACATAGGCTATCCAGGTCTAAATGGGATCAAATTGAATACATTAAAAAGGTGTCAAAAAGCTGACAAAAGAATAATACAATATTTGTGTTTAAAAATGCGTCATTGTCAGGACTGATTGATTGGCCACAGGTGTGGGGCACATCACACACTGAATGTAAGCGGCCTGTGTCTGCACTGTCGGTGCGGTCGAAACGTTACCGAATACATTTCCCTCGATGGGAGTATACTATCGGTGTTGCCGATGATACTAATGAAGGCTCTGTTCCATTCTGGTCAAACAGAGTCAGGGTGCTGCTATTGTTCATGTTGGCTCACTGGAAACACTGCTACACCAGTGGGTCTCAAATGGGTTCCAAATGGCCCGTACAGGCATGTAACTGAGAGTTTTGGGGTCCTTGAAGTTGAAACGAAATGGAACAGAGCCTTAATTAATATCATCAGTAACACCTGTGAAGGAAGTAAATAAATTAAATGACGAAAAAACAAACGTTGAAATATGGAGACACCAGGTTTCTGCCCAGCAGCGACAATAGTCAAGGTCCACTCCACTCATAGAACACTTTCCGTGGACACACACATTCAAACAGTGACAGAGTACCGTTTTAAAATCTTACAGAGGATTCTTCAGAGAAGACGTAGAGGGCCAGGGCTTTGTCCCTGCGGTTGATGAATGCAATGCCTTCCTCCAGAGAATCCACGGTCAGGATGGGCAGGATGGGCCCAAAGATCTCCTCCCCCATCAGAATATCTCCCTCCGGCACGTCCACCACCACCGTGGGAGCTGGTAGAGTAAGAATGCTATGTTACTAAACATCCACCACCACCGTGGGAGCTGGTAGAGTAAGAATGCTATGTTACTAAACATCCACCACCACCGTGGGAGCTGGTAGAGTAAGAATGTTATGTTACTAAATATCCACCACCACCGTGGGAGCTGGTAGAGTAAGAATGCTATGTTACTAAATATCCACCACCACCGTGGGAGCTGATAGAGTAAGAATGTTATGTTACTAAACATCCACCACGACCGTGGGAGCTGGTAGAGTAAGAATGCTATGTTACTAAACATCCACCACCACTGTGGGAGCTGTGTTCATTTTGTCAACTAAGGGCCGATTCATACTCCTATTTTACCGCTGTTTCGGCGCTGTAGTGCCGAAATGATTTCGGCTCGTCAGAAATTTTCAGTAGCACCGAAGAGCCGACTTTAGGACGGTACCCGCCCCCCCGAACCTCAAATGACGTCAAATTGTAGGCTCTACAGCGCCGAACCGACTTTTATTCGGCTCTAAAATAGGAGTATGTTCGCAGACTACCTTTTTTCACAGACGAAAACTAAATAAAATCTAAGCTATGAGGACTTAAATTAAGGCTAAATATTAGGGTCGTCCCAATCCGATCACATGATCGTAAATCGGCGCCGATCGTGTCATTCTTGATCGTAATCGGATTACGTAAAAAACGTGTAAAAAGAAACGTGATTGGGACATGCCTAGTATCAATATTATATCCATATCATGATATTTGACTGGATATTATTTTGTAAATTGTACTATTGTGATTTGGCATAAGTGTTATTTAAAAATATAAATATCGGATCGGGAAAAATCTGATACTCTAAATCAAATGAGTGAAAAGTGAAAGTGAAGTGAAAAAAAAAAGAAACGTGACCGGGACATCCCTACTAAATATATTGACAATTTCGTCAATACAAACTAGACAAAAATGTTATTAAGGAACTTAAGAAGACATCCAATATAGAACTAAGTAAAGTTAAGTAAAGAAGTACAAATACCTCAAAATTGTACTCAAGTACAGTACTAAAGTTAACTTGCCACCACTGATCATAACCCACCCATGTACTTCTCCTCCTGGTCGCTGTCGCCTCCTATGACCACCTTGGCCTTGGTCTTCTGCAGCATGTCTGTCAGCCGGCTCCAGTGGCGGTCGCTGACGATGCGGCCCAGGTCAGGGCTGCTCCGCGGCTCCTTGCCGTAGAAGTCCTCCAGAATCTGGCGGAGCGCGGGCACCAGGGCGTCGCGCGTCTCCGGAGAGCACAGCACGTAGTCGGGTGCCACGCAGCTCTGGCCCGCGTTGAAGAACTTGGCCCAGGCCAGGCGGCGGGCGGCCGACTGGATGTGCACTCGCCCGTAGATGAAGCACGGACACTTTCCACCCAGCTCCAGCGTCACCGGCGTGAGGTGGGGCGCCGCCGCCGCCAGGATGCTACGCGCCACCGCCTGGGAACCTGGTGACACGGTGATGTTAACCCATTAAGGTTCAGTGTTGTGCTTTATCGTTACTGTGTACAGGTACATGTCAAATGTACTTTTGTTCCGGCTTCCTTCAGCAGCATAGGTAATACTAATGAGTGCAAAAGAAGAGAAGATCAGTGTATTCGTACAGTATGTACGCGACACATGCACATGCTCTTGGTATATTATACATCTCTGCTGTCAGGCAGAAACCAGGCGACTCCAAAAAGTTCATTTTTCAGGAAATGAAAAATATACATTCTTCGTGAAATGAAGAAAACCCTATTTTTGTAAAACAACGCAATAATTCCTCATGAAAGTTGTTATTGTGACTTTATTATATGGCTGGGTTGAATGCTTGATTCTGATTGGTCACTCGCCAAATTCAGCTGTGTGTTATTTCTGGATAATGACCCCTCCGCTCTATAACAGAGTAGACCACTGCCTAAATAAAAGCAAGCCCCCAGTAAGGCTATCCATAGTATCCAACGTTGAAGCTGCCACTACCTACTGGTGAAATGTGGAATTGCCGCACTTTCATGGAGGTGGACGGACGTGGGGCTAGGCTAGGCTAAACTTCCGCTCGCTCGAGCCATTGAGTTATAATTGTACTTCCAGCAGTCTTCCGGGTGCTTAAAAACGCCACTGAGCAACTTCCATCGAAATGTTCCGTCGGTCTCTATTCGGTCTCTATTCTTTTATTACTCTATGAATCAAAGGCTCGGAGCACCTGGCTGCAGCCCCTGGGCTGCTTGGATTTTATGCTGTACTCAACATGACAGCCATGTAAACTAACACACAATGTCATTTAACTAAACAACATGACAGCCATGTAAACTAACACACAATGTCATTTAACTAAACAACATGACAGCCATGTAAACTAACACACAATGTCATTTAACTAAACAACATGACAGCCATGTAAACTAACACACAATGTCATTTAACTAAACAACATGACAGCCATGTAAACTAACACACAATGTCATTTAACTAAACAACATGACAGCCATGTAAACTAACACACAATGTCATTTAACTAAACAACATGACAGCCATGTAAACTAACACACAATGTCCTTTAACTAAACAACATGACAGACATGTAAACTAACACACAATGTAATTTAACTAAACAACATGACAGCCATGTAAACTAACACACAATGTCATTTAACTAAACAACATGACAGCCATGTAAACTAACACACAATGTAATTTAACTAAACAACATGACAGCCATGTAAACTAACACACAATGTCATTTAACTAAACAACATGCTTTCAAGAATGTTTTTCAAAACATTTGAAGCGAGAAATAGACAATGCTCTACCCGAAGATTTATTCAATTTGATCAACACTCACTTCCTTGTTTCCGAGCCTCTGTGGGACCATCTTGGAATACTTTCATTACCGTAAGCAAGACAATACTTTGTTTTGTTGTCACTTTTGGGTCAATTTTTTCCCTTTTGACTGATACCCGTCTATTTAAACTCTAGACGGGCCTGCCCCAAAGTTATTAGTGCAGCCCCGGCCGCAGGCTGTGTAGCCCTGGGCCCTTATCAAACCCTGTACACTCAAGACACTGCCCCCGCTGCCACCCTTAGATCTCCATATATGGAGCTGACCTGTTCTAAAAAGGCATGCAGGGTTCACTTCACACAAGTGTGATTTTTGAGGGGTGCTAGCCCCGCCAATGCATGGCTTTTGAAGATTATGTCATGTTGCAACCAAGTCTATGGACTTTTTATTGTTTGTTTAGATCACTAATGGCGTAAATCGTTTGCCAGCCAAGTCTATGGACTTTATGCTTGTTTAGGGCACTAAAAGACGAGACGTTAGACGTCATGTTGCCAATATACAAAGCAGGCACAGTGGGCGCCCCTGACTTCACACAAGTGCGATTTTTTAATATAGTCTGGGAACCACCAGGGGACCTTGAGAGAGTTCCAGGTGGTCTCCAGCTAAATTACATAGTTATCACATGTTACCAGATGGACCCTTACGGTTCTGTAACTCTCCGAGTGTACTAAGGCACTAGATTAAGTGATGAGGATGATGAAAATGGCAATAATGATGATCTCCCCCCATGTAACCATAGACTGTAAAAAATATGGACAAAGCGTTCTCCGGGTCTAACATGAACGTAAAATGAAGCCTGTCAGTCCTTGTATTGTAAGTCGCCATCTTTCTAGATCCGTTTTAGCCCAGCTGGCCATTGGCTGGACCAGACAACGAGGCGGGACTTCCCCCCTTCTTCTCCGTTATTTTGACTCGAGTGGGAGGGGAATCCCGATCATAGACTGTAACGGTAGCCACGCCCCTCAGAACATGCGCGACTTTATGGTCATTTTTTAAATAAATGGGACCATAATTTTCCAAAAAGAATATTATGACATTAGAAATGAGACTTTAAACTAGTGACTGGAAGCAGAAAGTATTCATGACCATGTTTATTAAGATAATACAGTCTAGGTGAAGTTGGGCCCAAATACATGGACTTCTATGGGGCTATGGGTTTTTCTGGGTCCAATGACAGCGCCACAACAGGCCATTATATGAACTTTCAGGAAATCCCGATTTCCTCAGTGGCTTCACAAAATATCTGTCTGACTGCCCCCCTGCATGTAACGCGACATTGAGTAGAAAAGTGCTATATGAATCTGAGCTATTATGATAATGATGATCCAGCACAAGATCATAGATCATAAGTATCGTACATGTGAACATGAGTGAATGTCTGTAGGCGTGTGTACCTGTGTAGAAGATTAATTAATGTAGGCGTGTGTACCTGTGTAGAAGATGTGGTCAAACTTATTCTCTAGAAGTGACTTGGTCTCTTCTGCCGCGCCCGTAACAACTGCATAGCAGTCCTGCAAAAAGATAAATGTAAACACTAGTGAAAACAGAACACAAAGCTATTCAACAATCTAGAAGTGGTTTAAAATCATGAGAAAGGAAAATGTATAAGCAAAAGTAATAAAGCTCTTTAATGGGAGCACTGCCATTCAGAATCAGCTTTGTCAGTTTTACAAGTAAAAAAAAGTGGGTGAATTTTTTTTTTGTGCATAGTTCCCATCGTGTAATATTTTCCAAGGAAACAAAGAAAGGGAAGAAGAGAGGAGGGGGGGGGGGGGGGTAAGGAGATCAAGGCCGGAAAGATGAAAGTTTGAGCGCTTTTACCACAAAAAGTGCAAGTAAAGGGTTTCAGATATGTAGAAGCTTATTTCACAAACAGCACACGCGTAGGGTCTCTCTTAGCTTACTGTTGTTTACCGTTTGTCGTTTCTCTCTACGGTAAATCTCTTCACTGAAAATACCCAATTTACACAACACAATGGCTTGTGTTGTGACCAGTCTATAATTTCACCTCGCTCCTGCTGCCGTTGTGAGCTTGCAGATCTGCTCTTTTCACCCAGAGCACGGAGGTTAGGGTTCATGTGGTTAAGAGCAATGCAAGATAAAGAGATCTCAAAATATGATATATGAAGACAAAAAAAACAAAAACGTTATGACTACAACCATAATCAGTCTCCCGCTCATGGTGTATAAGTGAGCTTAACGTTTTGTTATTCTTCTGCGTACACATGACTTATGTCATATGTCATGTCCTAGTAGTATGAGCTAGGATAGAAGAAGGGGATCAACGTCACGTGATTCATTGTTTGAGCCAACAAAAACGTGTATGTGTCTGAAAGAATATGATCATTGGCAGAATCGCGTTTGGACCATTGATTTGGCAAGATCAGCGGTTGTTGCAATTACCTGCACTACAATAATAAAATGGAACTAGAAAAAGTGCCCTTCTGGGCACAGGTCTCCACCAGGATGAGCAGATGTGAAAGATTCCAGGCAAAGGTTTTTCCTTGGCCTCTAGGGAGTTGGCATACAAAGTTATCCACAGATCCGTGCAGTTAGAGGTAAAAACACTTTTCGGCCAGTTATAGCGCCACCTTGAGGCTGAGTTGAAATTGTTCATGTGGCATTTCGTCCTCGGCCTAGTGGGAATGTGGGTGCACAATTTCACGGAAATCACGCGATGTGTTCATGATTTGCAGCATTTTGTTTGAAACTGAGCACTCCTGTGAACTTTGGAAGCCAATCTTAACCAATCAGGATGGAGTCTGAGAAATCTGAAAGACCGGTTTCGTTGAATGGCTCTAGAGAGACTGTGTACCAATTTGCGCGATGTTTGGACAAAATCTGTAGGTGTACTGTGCAGAAACTTGTTTTGCACAAAGCGGCCTCCTGGTGGCGCTATAACAGGCCGTTCTGGAAAGTTTGGGGCAGAGGTTCATCGTTGGCATCCAGGGAGTGTGTGTGCAAAATTTGGCATCGACCGGGTTAACGGTGGCCGAGATTAGCTGCTAACGGACACACACACGGACACACGGACGGACACACGGACACACGGAGTGCAAAACATACTCTCCCCCCATGCCTTCGGCCTGGTGGAGACAACAATGTGTAATGCAATGTGTACATATTTAAGAAAAGGTGCCTCGTGGTTGCATAGGGGTGGTACCTGGTGTAGCAGGCTGGTGTGTGGAATGTATAGAATGGAATGTATGTCACCTGTTTGAAACTTGACCTGACTGGCTGTGTGAGTGTGAGCCGTCAAAAGCCAGTCAATCAGGCCCATTTGGTTTTCTGCCTCATGCTGCATTCACACTAGCAGAGGCAAAAAGCTACAAAAATGACCGAGTGTGGTCAGCTACTCCAGTGGTTTTCAACCCTTTTCATATCAAGGTCCATTATTTATTTGGCATTCGAGCCATGGACCACCCTTCGATGAGATTTAGCCTCTCAGACCCTTATTATTTTGTTGTCATTGGATAAGATTTTGTCCACATATCCATGATGTATTGATGTTGGTACCATAGGAGAGAGATAGAGATAGAGATAGAGATATACTTTATTAGTCTCCCGAGGAAGAAATTTGTCTTAGACAAAGGGCCCGCATGCAAGCGTAGCCCTAGTCCATGTCGCCACAGTGCAGCGCCAAATACATCTTTCTTGCATCATAGAAAAAGAAAGTAAGAAAAAAGAAGGATGGTGGGTGGGGGGGGAGGGGAGGGGGAGAAACAGAGATAACAGGCAAACGCTAATCAAAATAACAATTATTGTACTTTCTCCAATCGTGTAGACTTGTAAGTATGTAAATTTAGTGATGAAAATGTTTAACAATAATATAACTCTTAAAAATAAAATATTAAGTAAAATGAAACCAAATGGGACCAGTAAGGGTACATTTGGTTTCATTTTACACTCTTTTGAAATAAAAATTGGTCTGTGACCAACAAATGGAAACAATGATGATTTCTTACTATACCTGGTTCATGTATTTGGGGATGAGTTCTGCCATCATACTCGCAGTGGCTGCGCTGATTTCTGAGGGCTTGAGCACCACACAGTTCCCTGATTGGACACACAATCAGTGATAACACAGTTCAAGTTATTAGAGAAAAATTGTGAAAAATATTGTGTGGCGCATACTACTTATCCTACATCGCAGCGTTAATTTTGACAGCAAATGTTGATTTAGTTTTAGTAATAGCCTTTTGAAGAAAAATACAATCTAATTTAGGCCTATAGTGACCTATATTAGTACTATATTAGTAGAATTTTTTTAGTTTTAGCCTAGTTTTAGTTGACTAAATGTGATTTTAATCAACTAAATCTACAGTTGATTTAGTCGTCAAAACTTCATTTGGAGCCTGGACCGCTGGTGTAGATGTCTGGGCACCTAGGTTGCTATTCCAGCCCGAGTGTGCCGTGGGTTCGACTCCCGATCCCAACGACTAGGGCTGGGGCGGTATGGACTCGGCCGGTCAAAAAGCATGCTACACTAGATTATTTGATTAATCGCAGAAATAAACGAGATAGAAGAAAAAAAAGATTAAGAAAATATAGGGTAGTTGCAGCCCTAGCAGATGTGTGGAGGTTTACCTGCAGCGATGGCAGAAACCATGGGCAGCAGCACCAGATGGACGGGATAGTTCCACGCACCAATGATTAGAACCACACCCAGTGGTTCCCTTTGGATGAAACAGGTATCTACCTTCGTGGCCTAAAATGTAATGAACAAACATGCACACAGACAATAATACTTAGATGATCAGGGGTCATCAATATATGTCCGTATACGGACAAGTGTCCGTGGCAAAGACTTGGTCTTTTACATACCGTTATTTTGATCATAATTAAGACCCTATTTCTGAATGTCAGTCAAGAGTCTGCAAGTTTTCTTCGGAATATGTATGACACAGATTTACTATAGCAGGGGTTCTCAACGTTTCTGGCTGGGGACCCCCGGAAATGCTTTGGCCATGTCTCGCAGTCTAGTAGGACTATAGTAAATAATAAAGAAATTGCTGTTAAAAAAAAGACATATTTAGCCAATGCCCCCGTCCCCTGTCAAAAATAGCTAAAATCATTAAAACAAAAAAACATGTAACACTCATCTTTTACTTTCTCTAATTACAACCTAAAACATGAACCTTGGAAAACGAAGTTGTCTTGAAGATATCTAATCAATATATGGAGTTGCTGTCCCAATCTCAGGACGGCCACTCTGACCACAAGGCCACCAATCAGCTTTCTCTTGATATACTGCTAGGCTACTGTTAAAAGAATAAATGCAACAAACCAGGTTGGTGGCTGCAGATTCGGGCTGCATCCAGCTCGTGAGGTTGTCCAAGGCACAGTAGATGTCATTTGCCACGATGTCAAGCTCTGACAGCACCGCCTCGAATTTGGCCTGACGGGTCAAACGGGTGCAATGAAACGAGAAAGGGGTTGATATTCATTAATTATTGAGCCAGCAATTATTTTGTTGTGCCCTCTGCAGGGGCATTTGACCCGTTCTGCTTCTCATGGTGTAGTGTTAGGTTTTACATTTTAATGTCACATGGCAGGGCAGTGGTTTTAGAACCTTTTGTGTCCACCGCACACCAAAGGTCGAGTCAAATCTGAAGGCACTCATATCTGTGCAAAATAGCCTCTTTAAACCACTGAAACCTTCTAGTTTTAGTTAAACAGATCATCTGAGTTGCAACTCTACTTTGAGTGCTTTTTGCCATCTACACCAAAACAAGCTCACAATGCGTCGCAACACGTGGGCTTGGAGATCTGCAAAAAACTTTGGCAAATGTTCCCCCCAGAATAGGGATGCTGGGGTTCAAATGGATCTCAGGTGTTACCACCACTCTAGTCTGAATACTCTTTAAATTATTATTATTTTTATTTACTAATGCCAAATAAAAAGCCCCTATTTCAACTTAAAGGTATATTCAGTGATTTCACTCAAAAAACATTAGGTTTCGTTTTTGGCTGTGGGACCCAGCCTTTCGTCCAATCAGGATAGAGAGTCAAAAACGAAACCTAAGGTTTTTTTGACCCCCAGGGGTTAACTGGGGACAGGGAGGAACTCCTTATATGGCCAGCACACTCTATAGTAGGGAGGATTATCACAACAAAACAAAAAAATAAGTGATATTTTAATTAAGTGAAATCACTGAATATACCTTTAAGAATAGCAGATCTGCAAGTTCACAACGCGTCGCAGATGAGACCCGTTCTGAGTTGGGATGCAACTGGAGTATGTGAAGTAACCGACATCCTATTGCGACATTGCTGTTATGTTTGATAACCCGATACTGACCGATAGGTAAACACTGAATTTGATGAAGCAATGCCTCATTATTGCAAAACCAGGAATGCACCATATTGAAATTTTGGCCCATATCCGAACATAAACAACTTAAATTTAGTACTTTTAGTTAACATTTCTCAGTCTTTTCTTAAAATGCCTTTTACCCTTAATTTCTGTAATGCATACTGGTAGAGAGTTCCAGAAAGTCATTGCCCTGTACATGACTGTATTCTTCATTGCTTCAGTTCTTGGCTTAGGCACTGTAAATCGACCCATTGCAACATGTCTGGTATTATGTATATGTCTATCGCTGGTATAATGAATATTTTTATATAAGCATTTTGGTTTTTTATTTGAACAAATGTTCCTAAAAAATCCAGCCAGACTGGCAGCTAATCTCTGCTCCACCAACAGCCATGACAGCTTCTGATGATTTAACAGTGTACTAGATCTAGTATTGCAGTTCAGGGCAAGGTTTGGTAACTAGTGGGTGTAGTAGAAATCTGATTAAATCTAGTGTCTATTCACACTGTCTGGCGTCTGCTGATGTCTACTGATTCATTCTTTAGCCACATTGCATAACATGACAAGGAATACTGTAGATGCAAAACCTCATAATCTTTGCATTTTAGTACACAGTAAAATACTTATTTTCTTTTCCTTTCCATGTTCTGAAGGGGCTTTCACACCAAGCACTACATCGTATATCTACAGTATGAAGATATACGTAGTTCAATGAATTGTTCTAAGTCAAGTGGATGGCCACAAATATGAAGGTGAACGATAGCCTATTATGTAGCTGTAGCCTAAGCTGTGTGTGGGGATGCTCTAGTTCAAGTTAAAAGCGAGTTGCGGTCTATGATTTTGCTGCCCTTGGACTTTGACTCAACAGTGAAGTTGGAGAATATGAGTTATCTTTGACTATATTGTTTACCGCGGCGAAAAGACAAAGGCGCATCGTCCATGTTGGCAACCCAGCGTGGAAGGAATCGTTCATCACGTGAATCGAAACGAACACATTTGGGTAGGGCAGGGCAATTAACCGACTGACTCAATCTCTAACAAACTTCATCTTGGTTTTTGTGATAATTCATTTACACTTCAAATAGACTCAATAATCGTTGTGCAATGGTGGTGTGCAACATCTAGTTGTGTGGTTGCAGATCTGCTATTTTTATGTTTTAAGGGGAAAAACATGTTTAATTGTAGTCTTATTTTGAAATAATCGAGACATTGACTTGCAGCCTTATCGCCCGGCCCTACACCTGGGGCTCCACTGGGTCTGTTCCTACCTTGTTCAGGTCTTTGTGCAGAGCCTCTAGGAGCTGCGGCTCGTTCTCTTTGAGTAGAGACAGCAGGTTCTGCAGCTGTGTCCGGCGGAACTGTTCCGGCACCGTGACCCCAGAACGAAAGGTGGTCCGCAACCTGTCCATCATCTCACCCTGGGACTCCATCTAAACCTGATGACACACACACACACACACATCAACAAAAACACCCTGAAGAGTGAAGACCCTTACAGGAGCCCTCGTACAAGGTTTCTTCGACTGTGCATGCACCTCAAAGGCCCTTAATACAAGGCTCCAGACTTCCCAAAACAAACTGGTCAGGCTAAATAAGGATAAGACAGAAGTTCTCATAATCGGTTCTAGTGAGCAGAAAGAATCAATAATAAGCAGACTTGGCAACCTAACTGTAGAATCTAACAGTACAGTAAAGAACCTGGGGGTTATTTGTCCTTGGACGATGCAAAAACGATGCAAAAACGCTAATCCACGCCTTTGTTTTTTCTCGGCTTGATTACTGCAATGCACTTTTTTCAGGACTGCCTAAGAAAACAACTGACAGATTACAACTTGTCCAAAATGCAGCAGCCAGAGTTTTAACTAGAACTAAGATGAGAGAACATATTACCGTAATTTCCGGACTATAAGCCGCACCTGAATATAAGCCGCACCAGCCAAATTTAGGGAAAATCCCATATACAAGCCGCACCGGACTATAAGCCGCACCGGACTATAAGCCGCAGCTACGTTAGCTCAGAGCCTGAGATGGCTCTGCGTTAGCTGTAAAAATCCATAGATTAGCCGCACCGTTGTATAAGCCGCAGGGTTCAAATCATGGGTAAAAAGCTGCGGCTTATAGTCCGGAAATTACGGTACTCCAGTTTTGGCATCACTGCACTGGCTTCCGGTTGTTTTTAGGATTGATTTTAAAATTATTTTACTTGTCTATAAAGCTCTCAATGGTCTCGCACCTTCCTACCTACATGACTGCCTGCCTAAATATGTCCCAAACCGCCCCCTAAGGTCTTCCACCGCCGGCCTGCTCGCTTTGCCCAAAAAAATGGCAACAAAAAAATACGGGGAAGCAGCTTTTTGCTTCTACGGGCCGTCGGCATGGAACAAGCTCCCACTGTACCTTCGTCAGGCAGCCTCTGTAGACATTTTTAAAGCTCAGCTCAAGACCCACTTCTACAACATTGCCTTTAATTGATCTTTTATTTTTTATTTTTCATGTCCTCACTGTACTGCATTACTGCTTGTTTTTTAATGTCGTTGCCTTGCTTTTCTTTTATTCTCCATTGTTCTGTAAAGCACTTTGAGCTGCATTTCATGTCATGAAAGGTGCTATACAAATAAAGTTTTATTATATTATTATACTTGGCCTCACTCCCCGAACCTACCTCACCCCTGCACACTTTGATAGGCTGGAATGGCTTATGGTTGACGACAGAGTACAGCATCTTTCAATGGGTCTGGTCCATAAGATTCGATACACCACCAAGATACCCATGTAACTGTCTAAATATTTCCCTAATGTCAACGAAGTCCACACCCACAACACCAGAGGGAGTTCAACAAACCATGTGCAACCCAGATTCGGCACAAACAAGGGACTAAATTATTTTCGCTCCTATGCCACCAAAATGTGTTTAATCGCATAAATAAACCTTTTCCCCCCCTCACTGTATATGTTTTTTTTCCTTTTTCCTGTTTTTGGCTATATAGAAGTGTATATTTGTACATCTCTAAATGTTATGATGAATTGAACATAGTGGACACCTATTGTAAACAAGTGCAATGCTATGGAGTCCACAGTTAACAGTTTTGTATTGAGTTGTGCTTGAAATGTACTGTAATTTTCCAATCTGTTATTAAATCTTTCAATCAAACAAACATATTACCAATCATCTTTAAACCTGATGATAAATACACATACAGTATATACCAATCATTTTTAACCTGATGTAGTAGTCCCTCTAATTTAATCTAAATTTTCATCATAGTTTTTCTACAAAGTTAACAATGGACTATACAAATGGGACCCAATGCCTCTCTGCTCACTACTCAGCATCAAGGATTGTTGGGGTAAGTCCCTGCAACATACTAGTGGCATGTCCAGCTGGGGATGTACTTGTACATCAAGTCACCTCACGCTGACAGGAGATAGTACAGGCTATGCGCCACATAGCTTGGGGAACCAACGTATCAGTAGAACTAAAAGACAAGTCATTTTATGTTTGGTACCGTATGACCCAGCCGGGGAATCGGGTGTTGCGCTCTGAAAATAGCAGATCTACAAGCTCACAACGTATCAAGATCGGCTATTTTCAGCATGCAACCAAGTGTAAAATCAGCCATTGCAGCCTGCCAAAATATTATTTGACGACAAAATCAACTGTAGATATGGTTGACTAAAAGCTTATGATATTTAGTCAAGTAAAACTTTTCAGATTACAAAAATGTGACTAAAACTAAATATTTTTTATTTTTATTCAAAAGACTATGACTAAACTAAATCTAAATTATCTGCCAAAATGAAAATTGACACTGGGTATGACCTGGCCTGGGATCGAACCCCTGACCTCCCAGTCTCAGGGCTCAAGGCACTCAACGAACCGCAACGACACTGAACTGCTAAACTAAAATGATACACACAAATATTATGAATCATCCTTTAACCTGATGATATACGCAAATATTATGAATCGTCCTTTAACCTGATATACGCAAGTATTATGACTCATCCTTTAACCTGATGATATACACAATATTATGAATCATCTTCTTAGGAAGGTCTTATTTGGAAAAAGTGATATGCAAGTTTGTGAGGACCTATAGGTTAGTACTGTGCTAAAAACAACATAAACCTACATAATATTTGAATCTGATGGTCCACAGAGAGAGAGAGAGAGAGAGAGAGAGAGGAGGAGAAGAAGAATAAGTCAATACCTCAATGTAAAATGTGCTATTTTGTACAAAATAAAATAATTGAAAAATGGCCTTGTTTAAAGTATAAATGATGTGAACATGCACAGTACATCATTGTCAGACGTATGTACCCTTACACTTCTTGTTTATGTCCAAAGTTGGATTTAAATGAAGCAATTGTAGAAATAATAGACCTTGTGTAAAATATACGTTATGTGAACATGCACAGTACATCATTGTCAGACTTATGTAGCCTACCCTTAAACTTCTTGCTTATGTCCAAAGCATCCAAAGTTGGATTTAAATGAAGCAATTGTAGAAATAATAGACCTTACATGTCAAATGTTCAATAGTGTTCTAGCATATGTACTTTACATATTGACATTGTTATTTTACTTTTTTTTTGGGTTTGTTTTTACCAAATCAACCAATTTTACTTGGAGATGCCCACTCTTCCTCGGTGCCCAAACTCTTCCTGTTGTTCCTCACGCACACAATTTCAGTGTGGACGTTTTAAATCTCTCCTGCTTACAATGCTGATTTTAAAAAAAGTATTTTTCTGCTGTCATGTAACTTTCCCAAAATGCTCCCTTACGAATGCTGCTCGTTTCGTTTCATTCTCTTCAAAGCGCACCACGCCAAACGATCGTAAAGTAAATGGCAAGGTGTTTCTCCATGGTGTGTGTGAATCCAAGCATGATAAATCAGCAACGTGTGGAGCATTAGAAGAAGGAGGACTGGACTGTACCTGTGTGTGGTGGTGTTGTTGTTGTTGTTGTTGTTGTTGTGTGATCCGCCGTCAATGGAACAGAACAGGGAACTAAATTAATGTCAGTGTGGCAAGAAGCCTTTTATTAGAGCCAGCCTCTTCCTCGCTGCTGGTGCTGCTGTTCAGACACACTGAATGGAATGGAATGGAAAGAATGCATGCACTGTCTGTGTCTGTGTCTGCAGCCTGCTGATCCGGTCCGGACCTGCAGCGGATACGGAACCGATGCATGCACTGCAGGGAGGCGGACTTAGGTTTCGTGCGTGCGTGCGTGCGCGTGTACATGATTTGAGTTAAAACGGACAGGGAGGGACGAGTGTTGCACTGCTACTCAAACTAGAAAAACTTGCCTTGAAACTAAAGAACCACTGGCCCCACCCTCTCACTGAAGTGATAATGAATATGGATCTAACACAGTGTTTCTCAAACCTTTTCATGTCAAACTAGTGAAAATACCAGATCTAACATGATCTGCTATATTTCACTACTTCTTAATTATTTTTTTATGAAGTTTCTTAGATTTTTTGCAGTCTGCCGTCACCCAGGTGCATGCGTGCACGCGACCTTGAGGTCGCTTCTCGCTGGTATATTATTCTTCTGCTTACTCATGTGCCATGCATGATGTTTCATTCAGGACGTGGTCTTGCACTTTGAAAGTTGTCAAAAGTCTGGGTTTTTGGTGAAATTCCTAGTTTTCATTGTTGATGTTGTTCTTGCTTAATGTAAATCGCTCTGGATTAACCCATTTAGCGGTAGTATTTATTGAAAAATTAGGATCTAATTCAGGCCAGCATTTCTTTAATTTGAGCTCTTATTTTGAAAAGCCACAGTTCCAGACTTCCGGTAGGGAGCTTATCCTAGGAAGTTTAACAGGTCCCCTTCAACTGTTGTTTACAATATGGGTCCATGCTTGCCAGTGCACTTGGGGGCTCCTCATCGTGCCGTCAAAGAAACGCTGTTTTGACCAAAATGCCATCTGGGACAAGGAATAGGAGATACAGGCGATTGAAAGAAACGGATAGAATGGATTATTACGACGATCTAAGATGGGCGAGCCAGTGCTGCGCTAACAACACAGCTAGCTAACCGGCTAACGTAAGTAGCATTATGGCTCAATCCATCGAATGCACTATAAAAGCGCAATTGACAAAGGTGTTAAGTTAAGTTAAGTGTTAGTATCAAAATTAGGCTTCAATTGACAAAGGACTTCGGCAATGGGCAATGGCGGTATAAGTGTTAAGAGTGTCTGCTAAAGGCCTAAATTGTAAATTGTACAATGTATCGACTTTTCAGATTTTAAATGTCAGCTGACTGCTTTGAAGGGCTTGCACCAAGCGTGTTAGCTCGGTATTAGCCTCGGTACCAGGCTTTCATTTTTGTTGGTGCAAAAATTGAAAGCCTGGAGGAACGCATTGGCCGCTCTGGTCTAAAAGTGGGAGTCAACCCTTCCGGGTGGGCGTCGCTCCAAATGATGTGACGTAGCACTGCACTAGGGGGGAGAGGAGGGGCCGGGGGTGACGGACAGATCGATGAGATCCAATCAGGGCGTGCGCAAATCTCAGCCGCAACCCGCCCCTCTAGACCAGAAACCTAACGCGTTAGTTCAGGCTAGCTCGGTATAAAGTTGGCGAGTGTCCATACACACTCCTCGGAGATGCCCTGGGCCACGCCCCGATACCTGTATGTCTGCTCTTCTCTCCAATTCATTTTTGTGGCTGGGGAACAAGAAAAAAACTCCATTTGGGCGTCCCATTTTCATTTGGTGCTGTATTTGCAGTTCCCGACACTACAATACTTGACCATAGTGTCGCTGAAGGCTGAAGAAAAAACCGTAAATCCGTAATTTATCCCTAAACAACAATGGTGGATTTGGCCATGCCCCAAAATACCCGCATGTGTGTCTCAAAGAATAGCTTTAGTGAGTTTCAGTTCTAGGTTGGATCCCACTGATGCATTAGGTTGGCTGCTGTTGTCAGCATGAGATACGTTAGATAATACAGATTGTGTTATTGTACTCGAGGACATGTGTGGTGGACACGTACAGTACAGTATCTGCTGTTGAAAATACAAAATTACATCTGCATGCACTACATACACAGACTGCTGCTACCAGTCCACACATGTACACACATAGGCCTACTGTATACAGTATACTGGGAGATCTCAGTGTGTGAAAGATGGGAGAGGCCAGTCAGGATTCTTATATCTCAAAAGGTGCGTGTCCCACAAGGATCGATCCTGGGCCCTGTTCTATGTACCCTGGTCCCTATACAATATAAAATTTAAATTGTACTAAATGCAGGCAAAACAAAGTTCATGCTATTCTAGGGTCTATAGGGCCAGGGATATTGATTATGATATTACTATACCTCAAATGGTTCCAATATAGAAAAGTTGCTGAATATAAGTAGACAATCTTGCCTGTAAACTAAGGCATCCCAACTCCATAGGAAAAAGGTTATTGAAGCGGTAACGTGTCATTAGTCAGAAGGTTCATTGTTCCGAAATTACTATCCCTATCTCTAACCCTAACCTAAACCTAACTGCCAGCACGGGAGCAAACCTAAACCTAACCGCAAGCACGGGAGCAGTGCATGTTCGGACTAACGGGACTTCGGATCTATGGGCAGTTCCCTATTGAAGCAGTCTTGCTTTCTGTGTTGGAGCATGGAAATGTCATCTATGGAGAAGCTGCTCCTTCTGTCCTCAAGCCCTTGGGGACAGTTTATCATTCTGCTCTGTGATTTGTAGACTATATGGTGAACCTCGTAGGACTCATCACTGCATCCTGCATGATAGAGTGGGTTTGCATTCCGTGGCTGACAGGCGAAATAAACACTGGTACCTGTTTATTATACTTTTTTCTATCAATTACACACCCACATGAAGCCTTGAATTAATGGAGATTTATTTTTTATTTTTTGTATTTTTTGTCACATTCCTAAACCAATGAGTCTCCAGTAACTTTATGGGATGTGTAATTGATAGAAAGGCCATTTTTGTTTGGGTGAACTATAGGGCCAGTGCATAGGGAGGAGTTTCACTCGGGTTATTCTGGTTGCCATCTTCCTGCCTACCAGTAGGCTAGCTAGTAGGCTTTAGTAGTAGGCTACGAGGCTACATTTTCCAGCCTCACTGTGGAGACATATACCATTGTAGATATAAAATAATAAACACTGTATGGTTTGGGTGTCAGATGACAAAATAACATAACCTTGATCCACAACCGTAATGGGTCTGCCCTGGAGGGAGGGCAGAATCCAAAAGAGCCGGCCGGCCCACCGGCCGCTCCAGTCCGTGGAAAGGCCGGCCGGAGCTTTTGGATTTCGCCCTTGCTGGAGGCTTGTTCATTCCACTGCGGGCCGTCAGAATTATGCTTCCATTGCAGCCTTGCAGTGCGTTGACTGTCGGAGATATCAAATAATTAAATACACGCTGTATGGTTACTTTGATTTGGGTGTCAGCTGATAAAATATCATAACCTTCAGCAATATTCCCAAACACATGTATGCTCTGCTCTCTACCTGTCCTCAAACGAGGATGAAAGTGTAATCAAAATAATAATGGTCATATCGCATACAGACAGATTATTTATTTACTGCGGAGAGAACACATGTTTGACTGATCACTCGTTTCTCAGTTTTTCCCCTCTCCCTGGTTCCATAAGGATATGTCCACATGTCTTCTCGTCAAGTAAGATGTAAACATTAAAAACTGTTTTGACGTGAGGGGAGGCGGCTATCAGAACACTCGAACATTTTCTAACGACGAATAATAATCGTTGATCCAGAGCCATAGAGTAGAAGAGTTGTGACAAGTCAAAGATAATAGAGAGATGGAACATGGTGTACTGCAGTGACAGTGTACACACCAGCGTCACTGATAAGCAAACCTACGAACTACAGACTGGCAGTGAGGTAGCCTCGAGGTATCAGGCTTCCCCAATTTTTATAGGAAGATATATAATTAAACTAATTAAATAGTGCAAATTAGAAAGGACTGTACATAATAACTTCAAATAGCTCAGGAAAGCCCTGAATATGAAAATACTTTATACGTAATCAGAGTACAAGAAGTACTCCACTAGGCCTAGAGCCCTTTATAATGTTAAACCTTTTAAGAGAAGTTATAAAAGGTGCCCAATGAAATGTAAATGTTAATAATTTAGAAGAATTATTATTAATAATAGATTTATCTGTTCAAAGACAGAAAATGGGTCAAAGATTGGAGAATAAGGTATGAATTTAGTTTTATCTTATTCTTATTATAAGTCAAAAATATCACAGCCTCATACAGTAAATTTGTCCAATATGGTGAGGTCCTCCTAATACATTGTTTATGAGTAAACTATATAGTACAGATGACGTAGTGACCAACAATTCATAGCATAGCAAGGTGTCAGTCTCATTGGAGGGTTGGCATGGAAGGAACCAGAATATTCTCGCATGTTCTCTATCGTATCAGAGACTATCTCTCCACCCAACATATTTCATATGTATGGGGAATGTCCCCACCTCACTTGTGACGTGGATATCTCTTTAAGACACACCAGTTGTACTGGCACGCACAGGTATATAAGGCCCAGGTGTGCGTGATTACACTGCTTTTTTGATCTCCACCAGTCACCAGACAGACGTGGCGTCTCGACAGCAGAAAAGCTAACAGCTATATACAGCAGATTCTTTTGAATTTTTGGTTTCTGTTTTATTTTTTCTGTAAAAAATACTTAATTTAATACGGGTTGGAATTGAGACCGGATTAGACCCTCCGCAGGTCGCGGATAGAGAGCCGGCGTGACATTCGCTCCTCTCGGGGTTGTCTCATTCAAATACTCGTTTGTAAGTATTAAGTAATCTGACTAAACAGGGTAAGCGGACAAAACACCGTTACAGACGTATTGCTGACATAGTGTTAGTTTACGCGTCCTGTGGATACATAAACCAAAATATAGACAGCCAGACTGGCAAACAAATGAAATGTAATGTATGCAATAGAGTTGTTTCCGGCCTTCACAACTGCCGAGATGGCAGAGCATAGTTCAAGGGAGAGGGTGAGCTATGGGGTAAGCCAAGGGGTGTATACCGTCACTTTAAAAGCGCAATTTTGTTTACCCGGGCAGTGCTGGACTGCTGGTTGGCAGGTATCAATACACTTTTAGACCGACAGCATGGATGCTTTTAATACATTTATTTCTTGATCGCCTCTTGTCTTGATTGTTTAAACATGATGACATCATGGGCCGCTATGCTCGATAACAGGCTTGATAAGCCAAAAGCTTATTGATACCGGCCTACCGGGTACTCAATAAGCTTGTTATCTGATATTTCCGGTTATCGAGCTCCATCCGTATTGAGAACTGCTGCAGAGTGCAGAGTAAATGGAACATACAGAGCCTTAGGGGCGATTCATACTCATAGAGCCGAATTAAAGTCGGTTCGGCTTTGTAGAGCCTACAATGTGACGTCATTTGAGGTTCGGGGGGGGGCGTGTACCGTCCTAAAGTCGGCTCTTCAGTGCTACTAAAAATATCTGACGAGCCAAAATCATTTTGGCACTACAGCGCCGAAACAGTGGTAAAATAGGAGTATGAATCGGCCCTTAATTAGTGTCATCGGTAACACCTTTGAAAGAAGTAGGGGAGGGGCCCGGAAGTATAGGAAGAGTTATTCTGTGTGCATATGAAACATAATGTGACTAAACGTAGTAGGCTTACAATTGATAAAAATTGTATCTCTGGGACCCCAATCTACACTGTAAATGTAATGTGTTCTCACTGTTCTGTAATGTATCTAACTGGAACCAAATGTCTCAGAGTTACAGACCCACAAAGGGTCCATTTGTAGCCCTATTTGTCCAATACCCGATGCGATGTTGAGTGTGTCTATTAAAAGGTTTACAGCACTGGGTCCGTGTCCGTCAAGTATCAATCAGAGCATGTACTCTGCATTAAAGGGGTGTAAGGGATATTGACTCACACAGAGACGGACATACGGACACACATAGCTCCGTAATGGAGCGGAGGCACCGCTCAATGAATAAAATAAGTGTTAAATAGATTCTGATAGTAATCATTGCTATAGAACTGTGTTTGTTCAACAGAGGTCAGCAGAAACAGGAAAAAAGATCACACCCGTGTGAAGTGTGTGGTGCAACTCCGTGTGGGGGTCCCCAGGGGGGCCCCGGAAGTTCCAGCCCCACAGGAACACGCCCAGGGTGCCGGGCCGGTTCCGGCGAGCTGCCCGCGACTGAAACGGTCGAGAAATGACAGTTACCGTGTGGGGGTCCCCAGGGGTCCCTCTGTACTGTACTGTCACACCCGAAATCATCATATATACTGTGTGTGTGTGTGTGTGTGTGTGTGTGTGTGTGTGTGTGTGTGTGTGTGTGTGTGTGTGTGTGTGTGTGTGTGTGTGTGTGTGTGTGTGTGTGTGTGTGTGTGTGTGTGTGTGTGTGTGTGTGTGTGTGCGTGCGTGCGTGCGTGCGTGCGTGCGTGCGTGCGTGCGTGCGTGCGTGCGTGCGTGCGTGCGTGCGTGCGTGCGTGCGTGCGTGTGTTAGGCTGCGCAACAGTGACACTTGGTGGTGAAACGCTATTTTCGTGCTCGGACGCAGGGACCCAGCCAGGGACCCAGCCAGGGACCCAGGGACACACATAGCTGTCAATTCAGTATTTTAGCTGTGACGTGAGCACCCCCTCCTGAGATACTTCCGGGTCCTACTTTTGTGTCGCTTTTGTGTCCCCATGGAGTTATACTGTGACGCTCCGTCGGACTAAATCTGAGACGAAAACAACCACAAAGTCTAATTTTACCGCTTTCCTCGCAACAACAAAGCTGAGCTGCTCTCCCAAATCTGACAGTGACAGGCCGTCTGTCCCACATGGAATACTATCGCCATTTTATTTTATTGTGTCAAATAAATCCTCATAATGCAAACTAGATTCAACATACTCAAGCCTGCACACATTCTAAATATACCCCAGAAATATTTTACCGATCAAATGGACTGTTGCCACCTTCAATAATAATGATAATAATAGTCTTTATTGTCTCCACGTATATTTTTGTTGTCATGGACACTTGTACAAAACATTAATAATTCCTCAAGTTGGAAGCATTAAGACCCATTTTAACCCTCAATGGCTTCCTTTCTGAAAAATAACGTCACTGTAAAAAGATTCACGCGTTTAGATATTCAATTTACAATGAGATGCGGACGGGAGCTGGTGCCACTTGGACCCGGACGTAACACTACAAAATGACGTCGGACTTAAATACTGAATAGGAGTGGTTGCACCACTAAAAATAAATCAGGTCAGGATATTAATGTCATGCATTTAGGGCTCAGGAGAGATAACTTAGACTAGGATACAGGATAAACACATGATGGGGGACATAGGAGCAGACACAGTTGGAATTGGACAACTATAAAATTGAAGTAGAAATTTTCAATTTATCTGCCTTATACCTTTTCGGATTGGATGAAATTGGTGACACACCTGAGAATGTGTTTTCTGTGTATTAAAGAGCTGTTACTGAACAACATACATGTACTGTATAGCAATGATTAGTAATTATAAAGATTTTTTGTTTTAACCAAAACATTATGCTTTTAAGTCGTGAGTCACCTTTGTTGTCATGATAAATATTTCCAAAATCCATCCTTTACCAATCTAGAAAATGTCATTAATGGATTTATGAACTCCTGCATGGATGGATCATTCATTCACATGAAATCACTAGATCAGGCTAAATGCTCCAAATCACAGAAGCCATAACAGTGCTAATATTTTATTGTTCTATTTTTGCAATTGTATTATTTTCTTCTTTAACTGTGGCATTTTGCAATGTTGTGAACAGTGCTCTGCAAATAAAGTTGTTGCTGTTTCCCTTCCATCCCCAAAACATCTCCAGCAATGACATTTTAGGGAGGCAAAATGTGTCGTATCACTGCGGACCCCTAAAGAATGCTATTTAACATTTAACATAACAGTATCCGGAGCACTGTTAACCTGTTAGAATGGTCATACCAAAGGGCTTTACAAAGGGAGAGGGAGGAACCAAAAAGCTCCTCCTAGTCATACATATACTATATATATAATCTGTAAAATAAAATAGCAAATTGTGTCTGATTTGCTGGGACCAGAGTACATGGTGTGTATATGTATGACTAGCTCTCAATGATGACGTAAGAAATATGGTCATGTATGTAATCTGGTCCCAGCAAATCAGGCACAAATTTGCTGTTTTATTTGCATACGCATCAAAAGTGGCGGGTTGGCTGGGACGGTTTTGGTGCAAAGTAACCACAGTATACCGCCAATCAACTTACAAATTATATATACTAGTCCTTACCCGTTCTGATATATTTCAACTTGTATAATATATTTGTGTGTGTGTGTGTGTGTGTTTTTTTTATGAATAAAAACAGCAGTATAACATTAAAGTATTCTTCCAAATGCATGGTAGGGAAACGTTTTCATGGCAAGAGCAAGGACCGCAACATTTACACTTATTAGCCCACAGAGGCCCATTTGAAAAGTATCAAGGACCCCCAGTTTGACATGCACCTATATGGACAGTCGCACAGATCCAATTTGCAGGTGGATTTGCGTCCAAAACGGTCTCAATTGTGAGCTTTGGCTTGAGAGAACTCATGGCTTTTGCAACCTGTGATGTTGTGAGCTTGTAGATTTAAGCAATAAGCCACGAGAGGTCTCAGGTTACCGGGTATTTTACACTGCCTGGGGGCGTAGGCAGACCCGACGCGAAGTTCCTATTGTTCCTTTAAATTATTGCTTCCTCCTTCCTTGTCTCACTTGTACTGTATCTGTTCAGGTCATACACCACCTCCCCGTCACCTCCTGGCAGCAGACACCAGGAGTCAGAGTTTTTTTGGTCAGAATTTATTGAAAGGATAGCCCCTTGAGATGCAGCATCTCATTTTAGAGGGGGTCCCGTATACAGGGAAAAACATTTACATACAGTACAGTGCAGTTACACAGATAGACAGTGCACAATAGACAATACAGACATGTACAGATACAGTTAGCTTGCTCATCCTCTCCCACCCACTCCCCCATCCTCCAACTCTTTTTGGACAGGCATATTGAGACTAGTACAGTACAGTGATTTGGAACAGTAGTACGAAGTAAACAGCAGTACGGGCAGTGTTAGTAGCATGAACAGGTTGAACAGGTTGTTTTGAGGTGTGAATACAGAGAAGTCCTGAAGCGGCCGGGAGAGGTCACAGATCTGAGAGAAAGGGGAAGGTTGTTCCAGTCAAATGGGGCTTTGTAATGGAATGACCTGCGTCCGGATACAGAGAATATTCTTCTGGGAATAGCAAAGTAGGGATGGTGAGTATTTCTAAGTATGGAGGTATGGAGATGTATATAGTACCAGTGACTGTTTCAGGTATGGAGGGCAGTTGAGGTGCACACATCGGCATAGTGAGTTATTTAGTACATTTAGAGGTTTGAGAATGGTTTCTGTGGTGTTCTGATAGACTATGTCAGCATACTCTATAATGGGGAGTAGTACTTGGTTTATTATTCGTTTCCTTACTTCAAATGAAAAGCAGTTGATGGAGGGGTATAATGAGCACAAACTGCCGTAGGTTTTCTTTAGGGTGAGATCAATGTGGGGTTTGAAAGAGAGTTCAGGGTCGAGTGTGATACCAAGGTATTTAAATGTGTCCACTTTCTCCAAGTTAGAGCCATCGTTGAATTTAATCAAAAGATCGGAGGTGTTTGCACTACTGCGTGAGTGGCCGAATAGCATGCTGCAGGACTTATTTTTGTTCAGTAAAAGCATATTGTTTTGAAGCCATTTTTGGACCAGATTGAAATCGGACTGTAGGAGGTGTTGGATTTGGTGGGTGTTTTTGTCAGAAACGTAGATAACAGTGTCATCGGCATAGAGTTGGACTTGACAGTGGGAACAGATATCAGGTAGGTCATTTATAAATATAGAGAAGAGGAGTGGTCCCAGTATAGACCCCTGTGGAAAGCCTTTTTCCACAAGTGAAAAGTCTGATTTAGAGCCTTGAAGTGCTACACACTGACGCCTGTTGTGGAGATAGGAATTAAACCATAGGAGAGCGTTTCTATTTAAACCAACAGAGAAGAGTTTGTCAAGAAGGAGGTAGTGGTCAACCATGTCGAATGCTTTGGAAAGATCAATGAATATTGCACCAGTGAGATGGCTTTTGTCAAAGGACAGAAGTACGTCGCTTGTGAATTTTAAGGTAGCTGTGGTTGTGGAGAAGTGTGGTCTGAATCCTGATTGAAGGGGAGATAAAATGTTGTCACGGTTAATGTAAGCTGATAGCTGTTTGTAGATAAGTTTTTCGAGGACTTTCGAAATAGTGCAGATGCTGGAAATGGGTCTGTAGTTATTTATGTCAGTTGGGTCTCCAGTTTTGAAAATGGGGGTGACTCTTGCACTTTTCCAAATTGAAGGGAGTGAGGAGGTAGATAGAGACAGATTGAACAGGTCAGCGAGGGGATACATTAATATGTGAGCAGCAAGTTTAATAAATTTAGCTTCAAGACCGTCAGGACCGGCACCACAGCTTTCTTTCAATTCACATATTGCGTAGGCTGAAGTTTTTTAAAAGAGAAGGGACCATTATGGGCGTTTGTGTTTGGGGAACCAGCTGTAACATAGGAGTCTGTGGGTTGGGAACTGCAGATTGAGGAAAAGTGGTTATTGAAAGCTTGGGAGATGAGGAGAGGGTCAGAGATAATGTCGTTATTGATTTGGATCTGCTTTATGGGTTTTTTATTTGTTTTATTGAGAAAATAGTTCAGTTTATTCCAAAATTGTTTGGGGTTGTGGAAATCATGTCTGAAGCTGTCTTTGTAGTAGTTGGATTTTGCATTTCTTGTTTGGGTCTTTGATTGATTCCTCAGGTGTCTGTAATGTTCCCAATCACCAGGGTCTCCTGTGTTCCGGTATTTTGACCAGGCTTTGTCACTTTCTTTATAGAGATGAATAAATTGTGGGTTAATCCACGGTAAATGTCTTCCTTTGACTCGGATTGTTTTCATGGGGGCGTGGGCATTGACTACCTTGGTGACTTCAGTATGGAAGAAGTCCCATGCGTCATCAACAGAAGGAATTAGCTGAAATCTGTTCTAGTTGATGCCAATTAGGTCTTGTATGTAGGAGTTTACGTTCATGTTTTTGCTTTGTCTCAGAGTTATATATTTTGGGGGAGAGCTGGGGATTTTGATTTTCCAGACACAAAATATGACCAAATGGTCGCTAAAACAGTCGGACATGACACCAGACTTAATGATCCTTCCAGGGTTAGTGACAAGTATCCAATCGAGAAGTGACGAGGACCGGTGGTCCACTCTAGTAGGTTCCTTTATCAACTGAGTCAGGTTTACGCTTTTAAGTAGGTTTCTGTCGTTGGTGCAGGAATGACTGGGCCAGCTTTTGTTAAAATCACCCAGAATTATGAGTTCGTTTTGTTTGTCAAAGGAATTGATGGTAGACAAGATGGAGTTTATAGAATCAACCGGAGCTGATGGTGGCCTGTAGATATTATCAATTGTTAGGTGTTTGTTGTCGTGGAACTTGATGTTGATAAATAGACATTCAAAGTTGACGGGCTCTATGGCAGGAGTGAGACGTTCAGAGACGAGATTTGAGTCAATGTATGTGGCCAGACCACCACCGTTAGCATTCCTGTCGGCTCTGTACAGTACAAAGTTATCAATTTTCATGCTCTCGTCAGAAATTAGTTTGTGTAACCATGTTTCAGATATAGTGATGACGTTCGGTTTATATAGAGTGGCCCATGTTCCGAGGGCGTCAATTTTGTATCATGCTCCTTATATTAAGATGAACAACCTTTAGACCCCGGGCTGTTTCTATATCAATTGTACCTAGGAGAAAGAAAAATCAGTGGAGTTGAGAGTGGACGAGTCGGTGGAGAGTGAGGTCAGCAAGCAAGACAGAAAAACAAAAACAAATAAACAGAGTGACCCTATCAGCTTTGGTTACAGCCCTACATACATTTTGGCCAGCATTTGGAAGTAGCCGATCTACGAGCTCAATGCGTCACAATGCATTGTGAGCAGTGTTGGGCAGTAACGAGTTACTAGTTACATATTGTTGACCTGTCTATCTAGCATCAAATGTTGGATGAGTGAGAACTTTCTCAAGCTAAATGAGGATAAGACAGAAGTTCTCATAATCGGATCTAGCGAGCAGAAAGAATCAATAATAAGCAGACTTGGCAACCTGACTGTAGAAAGTAACAGTACAGTAAAGAACCTGGGGGTTATTATTGATTCTGAATTGAATTTTAATTCACACATTAATCATGTAAAATTATTTTACTTGTCTATAAAGCTCTCAATGGTCTCGCGCCCTACTACCTACATGACTGCCTGCATAAATATGTCCCAAACCGGCCCCTAAGGTCTTCCACTGCTGGCCTGCTCGCTTTGCCTAGAGAGGTGGCAACTAGAAAATACGGGGAAGCAACTTTTTGCTTCTACGGGCCGTCGGCATGGAACAAGCTCCCACTGTACATTCGTCAGGCAGCCTCTGTAGACATTTTTAAAGCTCAGCTCAAGACCCACCTCTACAACATTGCTTTTAAGTGATTTTTTATTTTTATTTTTGTTATTCATGTCCTCACTGTATTGTATTACTGCTTGTTTTTTATTGTCGTTTTTTTAATGTCGTTGCCCTGCTTTATCTGTTCTTATCTTTGTACCACTGCCTTCTCCTGATTTGACACTGCGCTATTGTCCTATTGTTTTAAACTTTTTCTGCTATGTAAAGCACTTTGAGCTACATTTATGTATGAAAGGTGCTATATAAATAAAGTTTATTATTATTTATTATTATTATATTAGAGTAATATTATTTGCTTTTTCCAGTAACGAGTAAAGTAAGCTATTACTCTGCCAAAACAGTAATATTATACCTATTTACTTTGTAAAAAAAATAGCACATATTACATATTACTCTGGATTTGTTGGCTACCATTTGAAAACATTCTATTTAAAAGGTCAAGAGAGATTGCTCCTTTATTTATAGCCTTTTTGGCGACTCTTCCTAATATTATTCAAAACAATTGGATTCAGTTCTAACATAAGCTGACTATTATATTGTGTAGGATCCTTTTTTGCAGGTGCGGGGGCGCAAAAGTAATAAGTAACATATATATTGCCCAACAATGTTTATGTATACAATATATACTGTCCATTTTGAGATTTTGCAACCAGTGTGTGCAGTTCAGATTGTTGGAATATGCAGCAGAAAAAGACTGATGAGAGACTTTTGACTATTTTTGTTTTATACAGATCTATCAAAGTCTTTAAAGTTTTAAGTTTTAAGTTGAATTATCTCCAACACTGTGTGTGCATGCATGTGCACTGCATGGTTATGTTACTTACTGTTACTACATGAGTGTATTTTAACCTGCTGTGTGAATGACCTGGTGACCTATGATGACCGTCCATTTAGTCATTTACTGAGGACAAGACATTCAACAGAAAAAGGGAGTTAGAATTTCAAGTGGGGAAGTGAACCGGATTGTCTGGTTGAGTCGATTATTATTAGGAGATTATTATTACAAAAACACTAATCTTCGCCCATATCCCCACCCAACACAACAGTCAGTGGTCCCCAGGTTGATTCTATGTCAGGGTGGAGATCCCTGGTTCACAATCAGTTGTCTTACATTATGTATTGCTGTCAGTGTGAAGTGGACTGCAAAACACTGTATAGTATAGGCCTAGTGTAAAATAAAGTTTCGGTACATTTGAGGTGATGTGTGGGGGCCAAAGGAATGGGATTCAACTGGGTGAATATTTCTACCCATGAATCACAGTGAACTAGACACTATCTCCACCAGTTAATAATAATAATAATAAACTTTATTTATATAGCACCTTTCATACATAAATGTAGCTCAAAGTGCTTTACAGAGCAGAAAAGATAATACAAACAAAAGCTAAACAAAACTGCATTAAAACAGGCATGCAGTTAAAACAATAGGACAATAACGCAGTGTCAAATCAGGCAAAGGCAGTGGTACAAAGATAACAGATATTTTAAAACTCAACTAAAAGCAAGAGTAAAAAGGTGAGTCTTAAGCTGTGTCTTAAAATGTCTATTATGTCTACAGTTAGGTAGGTATGTAAACAGATAGAATGATGAACCTCCCATGTCATGTGATTTCTGGGAAGATAATATCAAACTAAACACATTCTGTTTGTCAGACAGTCGGCTGTGAAATGACACACCAAGCAGTTAAATTGGATAAGGATCAGTTCTAGCCTGATTGTCAGACTCTGAGAGCTTCCAGCTGCTCTTAAAAAAATAAGCCCAAGCATCACAACACAACTTATTATCCATCATGGTTCTTCAGGTCAATTCATTAGCATAGAGTTATTGATCATGTTTTCATTAAACTTATGGGTCTGGGTATGGCAGAACAAAAAATGGCATGTGAACCCTAGTAGTGTTACTTTGATGATCTCACACAGTTTAGACACAGTTTAGACTTTCTCATAAACAGAGAATACCTGTTCACCTGGAAACCACAACTGTTGAAGCTATCTTGCCAAACTAAAAATAGTTTAGCAGGTAGAGCTTGTTCTCCTGTCCTCAAGTATAACACTCTCTATAATGGCATGACGTATAACCTGCTCCCTTTAAATTATTGCGACCCCACACACAGCATAGACTTGGATCAAACCACGTGTAATGCCACCTGCAGTATACAGTGATGCCTTGAATACCTAACCACTTTAACTCTGACACATCAATCGTAGCATGCCATTATAGGCAACAAAGAAAATAAAATAGTTAGTTCACAAAATAGAAGTTCACTTCTAGACTTTGTGGTTAAATGGCCATGTGCATACAGTAGCCTACATGCTATAGTTTAAAAAATGTGTAACACTGTGGAATAGACACTATATAATTATGCATTCAAGGCTATAGGCCCTATGTGTTTCTGGTAAAATTATTGATCACAAGATGGCATGGTGGGCCCAGGCCGTAGCGTAACGGTCTGGGCACCGGACTGGTAATCCAGTCGCAGTGTGCCGCGGGTTCGACTCCCGGACCCGACACGGCCTTTACTGCATGTCATCCCCCCATCTCTCTCCCGTTTCCTGTCAGCCTACTGTCTGTCCCTTCAAAAATCAATAAAAGGCGTAAGCCGCAAAAAAATATCTTAAAAAAAAAAAAAAAAGATGGCATGGTGAAGATGCATGGCCCCTGGCCTGCTAGCTCTGGTCCATATCTCTAATGCGTTGCATTTAGAGCTATGTTACTCTCAACTTCCGCCACTCACATGAATGAATGCAGACCAGCCTCTCGTCTTTAGCGTAAATACAAATAACGTTTTTGCTAATCACCAAAACAAAGGCGGGTTGTGAGCCTACTTTCCTTAGTGGAAGCACTCTGAGCCCCCCACCACACGTATAAATGGTACTTTTTGGCCAGAAAGGGATTTATTTTCACCGGAGGAAAAATATTCACTATGAGGCAATTCTCTGGGCAATATTGGTAGAAGGCGCAGAGGAGTAACTAAAAGTATTTCTTTCCCGGTGGAAACAAAATCCTCATCGAAATCATTAACATGGTGAAACATCTTGACCATGTTAATGGATTTTTTCAGACCTCCAGTTCTAGGAAACATAAAATGGACACGATTCCAATGAGCCCACCCCCGTCAAAAACGGACATAGTAAAATGAGTGGAATGCCCCTTTAAGAAACTAAACTGTAAGTTTCTTTCTTTCTTTCTTTCTTTCTTTCTTTCTTTCTTTCAGATTTCCAATCTGAGGGGGGTTGGGGCCACGGCCACAGCCTTAGCACCCATAGATAGATGGGGTTGGGGCCACAGCCTTAGCACCCATAGATAGATGGTGTTGGGGCCACAGCCTTAGCAACCATAGATAGATGGTGTTGGGGCCACAGCCTTAGCACCCATAGATAGATGGGGTTGGGGCCACAGCCTTAGCAACCATAGATAGATGGGGTTGGTTGGGGCCACAGCCTTAGCACCCATAGATAGATGGGGTTGGGGCCACAGCCTTAGCACCCATAGATAGATGGTGTTGGGGCCACAGCCTTAGCACCCATAGATAGATGGTGTTGGGGCCACAGCCTTAGCAACCATAGATAGATGGTGTTGGGGCCACAGCCTTAGCAACCATAGATAGATGGTGTTGGGGCCACAGCCTTAGCACCCATAGATAGATGGTGTTGGGGCCACAGCCTTAGCACCCATGATATGGTTGGGGCCACAGCCTTAGCAACCATAGATAGATGGTGTTGGGGCCACAGCCTTAGCACCCATAGATAGATGGTGTTGGGGCCACAGCCTTAGCACCCATGATATGGTTGGGGCCACAGCCTTAGCACCCATGATATGGTTGGGGCCACAGCCTTAGCACCCATAGATAGATGGTGTTGGGGCCACAGCCTTAGCACCCATAGATAGATGGTGTTGGGGCCACAGCCTTAGCACCCATAGATAGATGGTGTTGGGGCCACAGCCTTAGCACCCATAGATAGATGGTGTTGGGGCCACAGCCTTAGCACCCATGATATGGTTGGGGCCACAGTCTTAGCACCCATAGATAGCTGGGGTTGGGGCCACGGCCACAGCCTTAGCACCCATAGATAGATGGGGTTGGGGCCACAGCCTTAGCACCCATAGATAGATGGTGTTGGGGCCACAGCCTTAGCACCCATAGATAGATGGTGTTGGGGCCACAGCCTTAGCACCCATGATATGGTTGGGGCCACAGTCTTAGCACCCATAGATAGATGGGGTTGGGGCCACGGCCACAGCCTTAGCACCCATAGATAGATGGGGTTGGGGCCACAGCCTTAGCACCCATAGATAGCTGGGGTTGGGGCCACAGCCTTAGCACCCATAGTTAGCTGGGGTTGGGGGCACAGTCTCAGCTCCCCTAGATCCTATGAGAGGGTCAGTCTGGCCACCCTCATCATGGTAAAACCGGCCAATAATAAAGCGGAGCAATAAAAGAACAAGGTAACAGCAGCCACATGCCAGAAAGAGAGCCAGTATGAGGTCGACCGCAATGGTGTTCCAGAAAGCCCACTGGTACACAGTCTCGTGACAATATTGATCCGATGTAGGATTATTGTAGTTGGGCTCATAGATGGAGAAGATCCACACGTTACCTAGAGAAAATGAGAAGGAAAAATAAATAAAAAAGAACAGCATTGTAACATAGAAAGCATTATTTTTTTTATTATTGTTTTGTTTTCTACATAACATAGTACACACACACACACACACACACACACACACACACACACACACACACACACACACACACACACACACACACACACACACACACACACACACACACACACACACACCTGTGATGAACCAGCATAAGAGGAAAATAGCATCCACAGCAATCCAAATGCAGAAGCAAATTGTAATATTGCGGTGGCCCCTTAACCCCAGGCAGAAGCCGATAGGCCCAGCCAGCATCAGCAACAGGCTAAGACATCCCAGGACCAGCAGGTAGATGGGGATGTATGGCTGGATGGGACACGTGTCCATGTACCATGCACCTGTGGAAGGCAGAGCAAGGTTTCCTTAACTTGTTGGGAACTTGTTGATGTGTGGAAATGTGCTAGACCAGAGATTCTCAAACTTTTCTGTAAATAACTGGCTGTAAATAACGTTATGCATGGCACCCCTGAGTTACATTAGGCCTACTAAAAATCACAAACGGTTAATAATTCTGTTTGACAACAATATAATGATATAAAGCAAAATGGAATGCTATCTAGCACTAAAAAGAGAATATACATTGGCTGAATACTGAATACCGACTACGGATAAGCGGATGGAGATGGATGGATAGATGGATGCATGGAGAGTTTGGAGACTCAGTGAACAGCCTTTCAATAGAGAAAGGCCGCTAAAGACAAACCCCGCTCCCAAGGGAAGACACACTATGCACCCGCTGCACACAAAATGTGGTGGAAACTAGGCTACACTATATGCCCACTATATACCAATATATCAGAGACACATACTTCCCACAGATTACACACAGCCAAAGTGAGTTTGACAACATGACCAATGACAAAAAAACTCCCATATCTATTGGGAGAAATACAAGTATGAGTTTATTTGTTAATGCAATTATAATATTATGGACGGCAATGATTGGAAATGAGAAGTTTTGAAAAGGTGACGACTGGTAGCAGAATGGAACTGCACAGAACTGATTTAGCAATTCAAAGACATTTTCCAATAATTGTATAAACATATTTATTGTTTATTACAATGCCATAATATCAAAACAGAAGTAGTGTATTTTTTTCCACATTATTTGAATTGCCAGCATTCAAAATGTTGCCCTAAATCACATGTGCAGGACCTTTTATTATAAATTAGAATACATAATAATCGACTCACCATATATAATGTGGGTGAGGCAGTATACCGGGAGTATGAACACAGGAACCAGAATGATGGAAGCATCTGCCATTTTAATCGAGAGGACTGAAGCCAAGGTATAATGCAAGGTATGCATTATACAGTATAACCTGGCTATAGCAACACAAAAAATTGATTACAGACTTGAATCACATCAATAAACAAACCTGTTCTATATTCAAAACAACAAATTACAAAGTACATTTTCTTTTTAACATCAATGCTTGCTGTATTAAAAATTAGAGTTTTCCAATTTCAAAGTACTATATCAATAAAATAGCCAATTTAAAAGCTCATAACACTTAAGTTCACATCGTGACACATTATGAGCTTGTAGATCGGCTATTTCCCAGATAGATTTAAAATTGTGGTTCATTTATAACGTACTTCCTATAAATGTAGTTGGGTCATAAGTACAATATATGTCTATATAGTGGAGTGTGTGAAAGTTTGTAAGTGTCCCAAACCCCCAAAACTGAAGTAAATTACAGATAGGCTTAACAAAAAATAGCAGTACTAAAATGTTATAGACTGGAGAACACCAACCTGCATTCTAGAGCTGTCTGAGGGATGTGTGCCAGGTCCTGTGAGGCTGCTCATTGGTCTTTGATGAATTTATAGGTTATCACATACTTGATCTTGATGGTCAGGTCTCTCTCTCTCTCTCTCTCTCTCTCTCTGTGTGTGTGTGTGTGTGTGTGTGTGTGTGTGTGTGTGTGTGTGTGTGTGTGTGTGTGTGTGTGTGTGTGTGTGTGTGTGTGTGTGTGTGTGTGTGTGTGTGTGTGTGTGTGTGTGTGTGTGTGTGTGTGTGTGTGTGTGTGTGTGTGTGTGTGATGAAATTATCAAATCTCATTGTGTTGCATCTTTGACTGTCAAAGATGCAATCAGTTACACTAAGTATAAACACAAAGCGGAGACAGTGCAGCACATGTGCTACTTAAAGATACTTTAAGTACTTAGAAGTAAAAGTATAGAGGGTGATGGATAATTTTGAATTATTATGATATTAATTGTTTGTGGATGTCGTAATCATATGCCCTATGCTGTTTCACAGTGAAGTTACATTAATACAAAACATGTCTGGTCTTTATCCTCTGCATAATTGCATTGTATCTCTCCAACACTGTGTGTATGCGTGTGTGCGTGCCATATCTAAACAACACATGCCTTACTGAGCACTTTCAAACATGTTTGGGGTTGTTTTAACGTCTACTCAGGCTTTTGTGAACACCCAGACAGTTTTTAAGTTGCTTGATTCAGTATTTAAACATTTGATATTCATTCTATAAACCCACTAACCTATAAACTTTGTTTTAGACTCATTAAAAACACCTGTTCCAGGAAAGCTGGTATTAAATCAAATATCTAAATACTGAATCAAGCAACTTAAAAGCTGCCGGCAAAAGCCAGCATAGACGTTAAATTGACCCCAAACATGTTTGAAAATCAAATATTCATTTTTGAGATGACGCTGCAAAACTGTGATCCTTCACTTTAGAATGCTGTGTAAAATGCTGTGTTAACAACCTGGTTTGTACACTCTCAAAGTGTACCTCAGTTCACTGAGGATTTTATTGTGGTGGCACATGGTTATGTTATATCGAACCGTGAAGTTGAATCAAGCACTTAATTTGTAAATAACTATTCCATACAAAGTAGACTTGATGTGCTTCACATTAGCGCGCGCACACACACACACACACACACACACACACACACACACACACACACACACACACACACACACACACACACACACACACACACACACACACACACACACACACACACACACACACACACACACACCAGTTTTTATAGTGGTACTGTAGGCATGTCTCTGTATCGCAGGATAATGAACAGGCACTACTTATTGGACCTGAGGTCACTACAGTATTCTCTGAGTATTTTACATTAAGATCGGCTGCCATTGCTATTGATTTATTTTCTATTGGTGTTTGCTTGTCTGGGGGAGTAACATTGTTATTACTGTTTAGTAGTTTATTACGGTACTATGTGCTTTTTGTTTGTTTTTATTGTTGTGACTGACTGACTGAATTACTTTTAACAGTTTTCAAAAAAGAAAAGAAAAAAAGGTTATATGCAATATTGCTAAAATAATCATTAAAAAAAAGCCCTGATGGCTTGTTTGCTGCCAGTGTGTATACTGTAGGCCTACAGAAAAGCAGTCCCGCAATTAAATGTATATAGGCCTAGCACATTTAAACAAATATCTCGGGACAATGAACAGGCACCCCTTGGACCTGAGGTCACTAATATGGTATTCACAATTTCGTGTTTCTAGGAAACCAGTCAGAGAAAATCTCAACAGAAAGCTTTCATTTAATTTCAGCCAATCACCTTTTATCTTGTATGTATCTGAATGACTTTGCATACAGCAGATTGTAACTTTAAATATTACTGCATATCAAAACAGGACAGTAAAAAGGGATTCAGCTTCAGTGGTGATTGTATCAAATGCTCTTCAATAGCATTCAGAAAACATGTTTTCTGAATGATATCAAGAGAGAGAGGACAAGTTTCAATGTAATTTTTCTTTAAACATAGCCTATACATACTAGCTAGTAGTTAGAGTTTTGTCTTGTTTTGGCCATGGAACTTGAAATATCCCTTCGTCTTGGCTAGTGCATACACGTGTACAAGAGACGTTAATTGTGTCAACTTGTAAATGAAAAGCAGGGTTTTAATTTGCAGGGTAAATATTTTCTATTAATGAATCACTGAATACACTAAACCAGAACAAAATAAATGTACTCTCAATTACCTGCATTTTTTTTTTTTTTTTTTTTTTTTTTTACCCAGGGAAGTAGCTGAGCACAGGTGCTCATTTTCAGCAACGCCCTGCACATACACACATTACACACACACATTAAAACCTGGGAGCTGACCAGTACAACCACAGTCTTATACTGTTGGCCACTAAGCAGCTCCAGGGGGAGCAGTTGGGGGTTCAGTGCCTTGCTCAAGGGCACTTCAGCGGTGTTGGGTGAGTGATGACAACCCACCTAGATTTTTCCTGCCCGTCCGGGGAATCGAACCGGCAATCTTTTGGCAACAAGGGCGCTCCTCTAACCCTTAGGCCACCGCTGCCCCAAATAAGATACATAAGATGTAACAATACAGAAATGTAGAACCTTGAAACTTAAGTGGCAGAGGAGGCTGAAAAACAGCCAAAAGACACGCATCTATGTCCTAATAGGCTGGATCCAACGGATTAACAGATAAAAGTCTGCACCACCTTTTTCTTCTCCCAGAAATATATTTGCTTAACGTGCTAAACACACTAATTTATCTTTTATCTGAACCTTGAACCTTACACTCCTCCTACACAAACTTGTATTTGCATGTGCGCACACGCACGCACGCACGTGCACACCATAGACTGTAAAGGAAATGGCACACACGCACACCCACACATCAGAAGAACCTCCCATGTCAATTGTGATCTCAGCGGAAATTCTACTAAAACGTAACTCTGCCTGTTTGTCAGATACTATTGATTGATTGATTGAAATATTTATTAACAGTTTGCAGAATTTACAGTACATTTCAAGCACAAACTCAATACAAAGACTGTTAACTGTGAGTGGACGACCCAATTAAGCATTACACTTGTTTACAACAGGGTCCACATTGTTCAATTCATCAAAACATTTAGAGACATACAAATAGACATTTCTATGTAGCTAAAGAACAGAACAGGAATTCATCATATAGGAAGCAAAAAGGGAAAAGATACATATACAGTGAGGGGAAAGGGGGGGGGGGGTGGGGTGGGGGGGATTCAGATCTTACAGAGGCCAGTTTCGAATTGCAGCCATCCGTAGGTGCCCTTTGAGAGCGGTTTTGAAGGAGTCAAGGGATTCATATGTCTTAGGGCGTTCCACATTTTGGTGGCATAGGAGCGAAAAGAATTTAGTCCCTTGTTTGTGCCGAATCTGGGTTGTACATGGTTTGTTGCACTCCCTCTGGTGTTGTGGGTGTGGACTTCGTTTACATTAAGGAAGTATTTAGACAGGTACATGGGTATCTTGGTGGTGTAACGAATCTTGTGGACCAGACCCATTGCAAGATGCTGTACTCTGTCGTTGACCCTAAGCCATCCCAGCCTGTCAAAGTGGGCAGGGGTGAGGTGGGTTCGGGGGGTGAGGCCAAGTAGGAGCCTGACCAGTTTGTTTTGGGAGGTCTGGAGCCTTGTTTTAAGGGCCTTTGAGGTGCTGTGGTACCAAGAGGTGGATGCATAGTCAAAGAAACCTTGTACGAGGGCTCCTGTTAAGGTCTTCAAGGTGTTTTTGCTGACCAGTGAAGAGATCCTGTAAAGGAATCTTGTTCTTTGATTGACTTTTTTGATTACGTTGGTGGCCATTTTATCACCGGAAAGATTGGCCTCCAGGATGGAACCTAGGTAGGTAATTTGATCTTTTCGTGTGATAACATTGTCACCCACTCTAACCAAGAAGCCATCTGCCTTGCTGAGATTACTATTTGATCCGAAGAGAATGGATTCAGTTTTTCCCAGGTGTAAGGATAGTTTGTTATCAGCGAGCCAGGTGCAGATTCTACCGAGTTCAGAGCTGAGGGTCTTTTCAACCTGCAGTTTGTTCCTGTCCGAGACCAGCAGTGCTGAGTCATCTGCGAACAGGAACAAGTTGCAGTCACAAGCTGAAGTCATGTCATTAACATATATTAGGAACAGTAAAGGCCCTAGTATGCTTCCTTGTGGGACGCCACAGCTCACTGGGAGGGGAGGGGACAGTGTTCCGTTCACCTCCACCATCTGTTCTCTCCCCTCCAGGTAGGATTGCATCCAGCTCACTGATGTGCTATCAAAACCAATAGCTTTAAGCTTGTTAACCAGTATGGAGTGGTTCACGGTGTCAAAAGCCTTTTGGAGGTCCAGCATGACCATGCCGCAGTATTTTCCAGCGTCCACCTCGTGTTTGATGTGGTCGCTCAAATAGAGGAGGCATGTGTCAGTGGAGTGGGATGTTCTGAAACCAGATTGGAACTCGTACAGCAATTTATTAGTGGCAAGATACTTTTCAACCTGTTCATAGACTATTTTTTCCATCACTTTCGAGATGGAGCTTAGAATAGAAATAGGGCGGTAGTTGCCAGGTTCTAATTTACTCCCTTTTTTGTACAAGGGGGTTACTTTGGCCAGTTTAAAATCTTGGGGGACCTGTCCCTGTTTGATGGAGAGGTTTACTATGTGGGTGATGACGGGAGCTATGGAAATGGCTGAGTCTCTGAGAAATTTGGAGGGAATATTGTCATGGCCAGTGGCCTTGTGGGGTTGGAGGGCACTCAGTTTTTTAAGTACCTCCTCAGTTGTTACCATTGCCATTTTAAAATCATCTTTACAAACACCTAGGTTTTTGTAGAAGGCTTTGATGTGTTCTACACCAAAACGCCCAGAGTGGGAGGGCAGTTTGTTAACCAGCATTGTTGCAATGTTTGTAAAGAAGATGTTCAAGTGGTTGGCTACATCAAGCTTGTCAGTGATGATTTGAGTTATTCGATTCGATTTGATGTTTATGTTACTAGTTACTAGTTACTAGTCAACAGGCTGTTAAATGGAGCAGGTTGAGTATCAGTTCTGCTGTTCTATCTGTCTGGATCTACTGAAGGATCCAGTGAGTGTTCCCTGTGGACACAACTACTGCAGTAAGTGTATTGAGGGATACTGGAACCAGGATGATCAAAGAGGGAGATTCAGCTGTCCACAGTGCAGAGAGACATTCATCCCGAGACCCGTTCTGAAGAAGAACACCATGTTGGCTGAGGTGGTGGAGAGCCTGAAGAAGACAGGACTCCAAGCTGTTCCTTCTGGTCAATGCTACACTGGACTACACAGACTACACTATGTGGTCTGTGATGTATGCACCGGGAGAAAACTGAGACAAAAAGCTGTGAAGACTTGTCTTCAGTGTCGGGTCTCTTACTGTGATGTTCACCTTCAGCCTCACTATCGATCTCCTGCCTTTAAGAAACACAAGCTGGTCAAAGCCTCCACCGTGCTTCAGGAGAACATCTGCTCTCTTCACGATGAGGTGAAGAAACTTTTTTGTCGTACTGATCAGCAGTGTATCTGTTATCTGTGCTCCATGGAGGAACACAAAGGTCACGATATGATCTCAGCTGCAACAGAAAGGACTGAGAAACAGAAAGAGCTTGGTTGGAGCCAAAAGAACATTCAGCAGAGACTCCAGGAGAGAGAGGAAGATGCAAAGATGCTTCACCAGGAGGTGGGATCCATGAACCACTGTGCTGACAGAGCAGTGGAGAACATTGACGCCACCTTTACTGAGCTCATCTCTTCCATTGAGGAAACACACATCTGAGGTGAGAGAGCTGATCAGAGACCAGCAGAAACGTGAAGTGAGTCGTGCTGAAGAACTGAGAAGGCGTGTGGAGCAGGAGGTCACTGAACTGAGGAGGAGACATGCTGAGCTGGAGGCTCTGGAGCAGCTCTCACACACAGAGGATCACATCCATTTTCTGCAGCGTTACACCTCCCTGCCAAGCATCAGTGAATATGTACACCCATTCAGCAACAATATTCATCCTCCGAGCAACTTTGGTGTGTTTCAGTTTTTACTAGAGGTGGGGCAGCATGTTTTAAAGTTTTTATTTTATTTATTATTACATCTATCTCTTAGATATAAATAAGACCCAGAAAGGTGTGTATCTAAATGTATCTTTTACGACCCAGTGAGGTGTGTATCTAAATGTATCTTTTACGACCCAGTGAGGTGTGTATTTAAAATGTAACTTTGTTTGATCAGTAAACATTGAGTGACATCATGTAAGGTAGGCTACAGAACATTCTGGACCATTTTACTCCTGAGGAAAACAAGCAGAATCTACTAAATGTATTTATTTATTTTTCTTTTTTTGAGGGGCACTAGCCCCTATACAGGTTTATTTGTGTACCTTTTTAATTTACCATTTTCCGTAACAGTGGTCAGGCATGGGGTATGGATTGACTATCTTATTACAGTGAGTATCTTTGCAGTTATGCACACAGGGCCTATTCAGTTTTAAACTTCAGAAACCCTTCTGAGGACTCTTAGCAATTACTTCATTATTGAAGTTATACACCAAGAAAGCTAGTGATTCTCTAATTGCTGCCACCTGGCATTCACACAGTTAAAACCATTTTATGGTGGTAGCCTACTAGTTGCTGTAGGCCCATTTATTATTTGTGGTATAGGTACTGTCAGCATCTCTCAGTCTCAGGCAAATGGTAGTCACAGACATTCACCACAGTCATTTATACTCTTTGCCTTACCGAAATGCCTTCTCAGGCCACAAACATTGTGCAACAATGCAGTACTATCTCAGAGCCTCCTATCATTCGGTCAGTAATATTTAATTAATTGCTAATGTAACTAGAAATGCACTCTGTCGAGCTGCCAACTTGAGTGCGCCATGAGGTGCGCTCACCATTGCTGGTACGACTGCTGCTCTGAGTTCTAAACCTCTCTGCTGCTGTCTAGGTTTGAAATACAACAGTGGTCAGTGGTCCCTCATTGCCCGGTACACTGACATACACATACCCAGCCGATACATACCCCATATTGACCTTATACCAATTTTGAAACGTACTTTAGTTACATCATCGAGAACAATGGTTTCTCATTAGTTGGTGGAATGTACCAACATACTCAGCCGATTGCTGTTCATCGTCCCTGATTGGCAGAGCGACGCCACCGACATACATACATAATTGGTCCCTGATTGGCCGAGCGACGCCACTGACATACACAGCCGATTACAGTGCTTGCGCACTCTGCTTGCGCAAGTAATAAACAAGTGTGTGTATGTACAGTATTGTGCTTACAGGGGAACTCTATACCTCCTACCAGAGTTCAGAAGCACATACTGTCCTCAAGTGTTCAACACGTTCAGACAAAATCTTGCTTACTTTTTTATTTAGTCCAAGGTCACCCCTTCCTTGGTTCATTTGTCAATGTAAAATGTATTTCTCTTACAGCGTTTTTATCTGCCGTTTGTTAAACACTGTCACCACCCAAAGCATCCTGACAGGGGCCATTACTCTCTATACTCTATATGGTATGCAAATAGCTGTTCACTCGCCTCCCTGGATCTGCATGCCTGTGGAAGACATGGTGAGGTCAGCCAAACGGACCGCGAAGGGAACCTCCCTAGTCCCTATACGGTCCCTACAGGATGCATGACAGCCATTATGCTGTATAATATCAAATGACTGTTAATGCAAGGCCTGGCATTAATGGATCAACAAATCACTAGAACAGGGTTTTACAACCCCTTGCTCTGCGAGACAGATGAAGCAAGGATCCTCACTATCTATATTGTATACATTTGGGTTGCAGATTAGAGGATGTTAATGGTAGGGTCACATATAAACCCCTATAAAACAATTGCTCCATACAGACAGCTGGTCAGCAAGTGGATTCATGAATGTATGTACAGTATATATACTAAAAATAAAAAAATACTATATACCGATTTTCCCACTCCACACCCGACTGCCGGACTAATACTTGTTTGACAGCACTATCATTGTGCAGCGTTGTATTAGATTAATGTGTAAATTTACTAAACTATAAACCCTCAATACAAAAACCTGTATTTTGTATACGCCTTTGGTGTAGGGGAACCTCTACTCTGTTAAAATAAATTCTCTATGAAACAGCATGCATTGATGTGATATGGATTAGCAGACACAACTGTTTGAATGTTGAACTACTAGCGTTTCCCCCATTCAATATTTCATGATCTAGTTTCATGAATTTCATGAACGTTCTGATGTCATTTCTGAACAAATGTATTGGGAGTTTACATTAACCATTTAGTGTGCATTAACAGATGTGATCAGTTACGTAATCAGTTTAATAATGGGACAGAAAACACATAACTACAAATGTCCTCAAGTGTTGATGTGCAGTAAAGGAAAAAACTATTTTCTTAAGTAAAAGTATCAATACTGCAATGTAGTTAGTCTTTCAAGTAAAAGTCCAGAATTCAAACTTTACATTAGTAAAAGTACAAATGTTATGTATTGCCATCATAATGTACTTAACCAAAAATGTTATCCTTTGAAAATAGCCAAAAGTGTATAGGGTTGAAGTGGTTACTTTATGTTTTGTAATTATAAAACTAGTATCGCATTTTGTAGAGTTTAAGTACAATATTTGCCTCTGAGATGTAGGAGAGTAAAAGACAAAACATGTCTGCATGGTCTTTATCCTCTGCATTAGGCTACTTGTAAATGTACTTTACACACTGGATGGGTGTATTGGAACTCTTACGAATATGTTCTACACATACAAGGAGTAGAAAGAATACAAACTTCAAATTCCAAAAGAAATACAAATTTTATTTCCACCACATTAAAATGCGCCTTACATTAATACAAAAATAATGTTTCACTTGACAAGGTGTCATTTAATGACTTTTACAAAACACAAATGCAAAAGAAGAAAAAACACAGAGTCCCCGTTTCTCTTACATGGTCAGTAAGGGTCTAGAGTGGTTCTCAAATGTTTTATGTCATGGACGCCAAATTGCTATGCATTTTTTGGCCACGGACCCGGAAAGGATTATTTTGTTATGCATTTATTCAGAAGTAAAATATCACAGACTGTCGACTTTCTGGAAGAAATAATCTAAAATACCAAGTCTACAAGCTCACCATGTGTTGCATCGTGATGCGTTGTGAGCTTGCAGATCGGCTATTTCCCAAACAATCTTAGTATTAAAATAACGTTAAAAGTGAAATAATTTTGCTGGGCGAGACCCCCTGGAAAACCCTCAGACAACCCACTTGGGGTGGGTGTCGCCCGACCCCATTTTGAGAACCACAGAGTCAGACCACTGACAGATAAACGCCATCCTCCATCTTGCAGGAGACCAAACGCAGTGCTGGCGGTCTGAAGCGATGCCACTGCGGTGCGTGTGTGCGTGCCTTCCGTCGGACGCGTAAAAAGAACGTCCCGTCTGTCTGAGCTTGCCATCACGCTCCTCCCGCACCCTGCTCCCCCATGTCGTTCCGTCGCCAAGCGGCGGTTACCAGGCCATGGTCCGGTTACCAGGTTTAGCCGTCCGATTAGCCCTGTGGAAATATGGGATTTCTGTTACATTCTAGAGAGTAGGTTCACATTAAAGCAAGTCCTGGTGTGCCTTTAATTTGTGACCACACATTATTATTGACATGTATACAACTAGGCCTATACAGTCAGTCACAAATATGATTTCCATTTAGCGTCTCAATATTTCTTTCTCATTCCCCAATACAGAATGAGAGATTTTGGATCACTCATTGGTTTGCCTTGGGCCCCAAAAAGGATTCAAAACCATTCACGGACCCCACTTTTATTGTTAAACATGATTTGCTGTGATATTGGTCTGTATACTTGTCACCTATCCATCAATCAAAAAAGGAATATGTTCCATAGTTGTATTTACAATTATGTTAAAAAGAAATTATTCAATTAGCTGCATTATGAAGACTCAACTATGACAGGGTACAAATGAAACCAAATGGAAACATTCCGTTCCATTTTTACCCGATTTAAATGTATAGCTGTGGCCCTATCTTGGGCGGGCCTTAGCCTTTATCCCTGAACTTATTTGCCATGTTTTACCATCTTGAAAAACATTTAAACTATAGCCGATCTACATCAACAGGTTGTGAGCTTGTAGATCGGCTATTTTAACCATTTTTAAATGTTTTTTTTAAATAGTAAAAAAAATAACTGTTCTGAAGGCACAAATGCGAGTTTAAAATGTATAGGCCTACCTGTGGTTCACTCCTTGGCGGCCTTGGCCTTCTTCTCTGTGTTTTGCAGTTTCTCTACGATCTTTCTCTCGTGTCCTCCTGGGTTGTGTCTGTTGGTGTTGTCACTGGCCTCCTTCTTGCTCCTGCCTTTGCGCGCAGTGCCATCTGGTGGAGAGAAGAGAAATAATAAAACACGTGGAATGAAAACGTAAACAACATGAACACGTTGAAACTCAAGGCCTGTTTGATACTTCGTCAGTCGCCGTTGGCATATATCTCCATCGCATCATGATGGCGTCTGCTCGATGATTGAAGACGGACCTCGAGTAAAAGCCAAATAAATTACTTAACCTAAAAATCGCCTTTTGACAAAGTTACAGCCTATATAGGCCTACTCAATTAAAAGTAAAAACAAAAGAAAAAGTTAATACTCAAGTCAAAGTAGTACACGTCGTCCCCTTTTTGCAATTTGACAGTAGGCCTATAGTAAGACAAAAAATGGCTAATTGTTTCCATTGCGGAAACAACCTAAGAATAGGCATTAGGCCTGTAGCCTACTTGTAACCACCCTGCCTACGACAGTAGACTTGGCTATAATCTTACCTGTGTATTTGTCGGTCAGATTATAATATTCATATTCATCATAGTACTGGTCTTCGAAGGTGGTGGGCTCGATTTTCTTCACGTCCACGTGAGTCGTCGACATGTCTGCGTGCTTTTGTTCTGATGAGAAGAGAGGAGAGTCTGTCTTGCAAGCCAAAACGTTGAGTGTTTTTCTTGTTGTTGTTGAACTTCACCGTGTGGATTTTATTTATACTAAAGTAACTCCTCCCGCCTGGGACACTCCTCCTCCTCCTTCTCCTCCTCCTCTCAGAGTTGCCAGATAATCTAACAAACCCATAAGAAGCGACCAAGCTTTTGATTGATTGATTGATTGATGATTGATTGATTTATTATCATTTCAGTACCACAGACGAAAAACAGTCTAAGTCCAAATTTCACTCTGACCCCTCCACGAAAAGGCCTCGTTGTCCTATCTATCATTTATACATTATGGATAAATAGTGTGGACTTAGACTGTTTTTCGTCTGTGGCATGAGTGGACGACACCATAAAGCATTACACTTGTTTACAATAGGGCCCACCATTTTCATTTCATCAAAACATTTAGAGATGTTTAGAGACGAATATACACAACTATGTAGTCAAAACAGGAAATCATCATAGGAGGTAAAAACGGAAAAGAAACATATACAGTGAGGGGAAACAGGGGTGGGTGGGGGATTCAGATTTTACGGGGGCCAGTTTCGAATTGCAGTCAAGGGATTCGTGTGTCTTAATGACTGTTGGTAGGGCGTTCCACATTTTGGTGGCATACAGTAGGAGCGAAATGGAAATAAATTTAGTCCCTTGTTTGTGCCGAATCTGGGTTGCACATGGTTTGTTGAACTCCCTCTGGTGTTGTGGGTGTGGACTTCGTTGACATTAAGGAAGTATTTAGACAGGTACATGGTATCTTGGTGGTGTAGTGAATCTTGTGGACCAGACCCATTGCAATTGGTGCTGGGTCTGGTCCCTTTAAGCTCTCTTTACGCGTATATTTCAAAAATCTTGAAAACAATGAAACATTTTGAATATTCTTTTTGGAACATTTTAACAACTCAAATCTGGTAGGCCCGATCCCTCGCACAAAATGTTCAGATGTATTATTGGCCTGGACATATTTTAGACAACATTAGGGAACAAGCCCCAAATAAAGCGACTGCACATTTGGAAAGAAGCCCAGAAAACCTGCAACGGGCGGAAACTATACTCATGGGCTACAAACAAGCACAAAGTCGCTTAATAAGCAGACATGGCAACGCTGCCTCCTAATGTCTGCTATGATTGCCTTGCAGCACAGTTGCATGATTGCATCAGATTGCAGACTTTTTTTTAGGTCAACCTAGCCTAGCCTTGTTTGTTTGGACTGTGGAGTCATGCCTTTTTCTATCATTATTTGTTTATGGCGTGTGCATGCATGTGTGCGTGCGTGCGTGTGTGCCCATCTGGTCCTTGGTCTGCCCCAGGTCTCCTCCCAGTAATAATGCAATATGAAGACTCTATGTTGCCAATTCATCCATTTTAAACTCTGACTAAATGGAACCAAATGGACCTGTAAGGGTCAATTTCCATCTGTATACACTATAGTTACCGAGTATCTGTGGGGAAAGCTTTTTGCTGAAGTTAGCTGATCCACAAGCTCACAACGCAATGTGCTGCGTCACATATTTTAAAGACTGCATAATTTGGTTTGTAGGCTACTGTAATTAATTACTGTATGGAAGTAAGTACTTGAGGTAGTTCCTTTCCACCACTGCAGCACCATGTGTAATCAATATGTCCGGACATGGACAAATGTGTTCGTGGTACTTGTCCCTGTCCATGGGACATTAGATTATCTGTTTGTTTTACACACCATTGTAATGTTCTTATGTTGATCCTAATACACAATTACTGCATGTCAAGTCTCCAGGTTTTCTTCAGAATATGTATCGCACTGATTTACTATGACACTATGAATGTCACATTATGAGTCCAACTTAACTAGTAGTGGCTGTGGGTCCAACAAAACTAGTAGTGGAGAGTACAAATGGAACCATTTGTAGGCTACACATTCAGAGTTACAGACCTGTTATGGTCATTCAGCGCTATCTCTTTATGTGTTTCTGTGTTTACAAATATTATTGTCCACTCATTTTGTATGTCTGACTATGCAGTCCAGCGTGTTGAAGTACTGCTTGCGTGTTCAAGGTCTTTGGTCCACATTTCTGCTAAACAGATAAGGTTGAGCCAGTGCTGATTTGAGCTTATCAACACCTGCAGCGTTCTACTTACCTTTGTCACGTTCACGTTCACGTTGACCGTTAGACCTACTTTCAGTGAAAAAGTACTCACGTTCTTTACTTAAGTAAAAGTAATAGTGCTGCAATGTAGATATACTCTGTTACGGGAATTCAAAATTTTGGCCTATTTTAAAAGTAAAAGTGCTTTGGCATCAAAATATAGGCATAATTATAGGCTACTCATTGTGCAGAATGTCCCATTTCACAACTTCCAAATGTATAAATATTTTCAAATAGCCAAAAAACATATCATGCTTTTGTGACACCCCAGACAGGCTTTAATTTGCTTGATTCAATATTCAGATTGATATTGATTAAATCACACATGCCCCCTTCTACTGTATATGAACCCATTGATCTACAAACTTCATTTTAACCTTGTGCAATTCACTGAAAACACACAGCCCTGGTTCTGGTGACTGACATTGTCCTTCTAATGTGTTTTTTCATGTATTTCATAACATTTGTGTTCATTTTCAAGCAAAGTATTAAAAACCAGTTACCCCAGAAGTGTTTTAAAGTCTTTATCTTTATCGATCTCGTGGGGCACTATACACACACATATAGGATTATAGTGTGTATAGTTTCAATGTACAGATTATAGCCATCCATCCATAACACCTTTGATTCTGTGAAGAAAGAAACATGAAAACCGCTAAACAAAGGGTATTTGTTAAAAGTAGGCCTATATCATATTGCGTGTGGGAGGGGGGTAAGATAGATGACATTTTGTTTTCATTGAGTGTTGTGTGGTGTGTGATTTGAGCACATGACATTTGGAAATGGAAACACACAGTGTTTAATTAAAGTTGTTTGAATATAATTTTAGTACACAGATTACATGGTAGTCATAACACATGACAAACCAAAGATTCACTTGTCGTTTTGTGAGTCTCATGAGTTCCTAAGACAGAAGTGCATTAAGAGGCCCCAGCAACAGCATAGAGTAATCAGACAAACACTGAAAACTGCATTTAAACACACCCCAACACAGTGAAATCCTCAGTCTTCCTCAAGTACCTCTGAGAGTGTACACATGCAAATAATTATGCTCAGAGTTAAATGTACACTAACGTTTTCTTTTTACTGTGGTCTCTGCTTAGTCATCATAGCGTCACACTTTAATTACAGGCCTTCCCTCCAGCCTTTAAGGATGAATATGTTACCATAACATTAATGTGCTGTGAGTCCTCCACAATGGTCACATTGCAGTGGTGGACAGAAGTATACCCAGATGAGTAGGCTAAAGGTAGCAATACCACAATAAGGTCTGGGGAACCCAGACCAGGCATGGTCCCCATGCAGCTGAATTGGTCAATATAGCATCAAAATCAGCAACAACTTTACATATGCCTAATATTTGAAAATAGTCGATCAACAAGCTCAAACCTCAAACTTGGAATTTGGAATGATTTTGAAAATGTATACTAAAATCTTCTCTTATGGTTAATAATAAGGTAATGTAATAGTATTACTTTTTCTAAGGAGTAATAAGTAAAGTAAAGATATTACTCTCTTAAGTAATATTGCCCAACACTGGTCATGTTACGTAGGTGGTCTTCAAAGGCACAGACTGTGGGTGGTATGTTTGTTTACCCACTTGAACCCCAGAATCCATATTCTGGGAGGAACATTAGACAAAAATAGACGCTCCACAAGCTTGTAGATTGGCTATTTTGGGCGAGAATATTAAAAAGTCAATTGTAAGTTACCATGCAGGCGCAAATACAGGGTTTAAGTGGTTAAATGTGGGAGCTAGTCCCTCCAAAAGTTACTTCTTGCTGAAGTGTGGAATTATATTCCTGCTTGCCAAGCTTTCCTTGGGGCGGAGAGAAAGAGAGAGACAGAGAGAGAGAGAGAGAGAGAGAGAGAGAGAGAGAGAGAGAGCGACACACACACACACACACACACACACACACACACACACACACACACACACACACACACACACACACACACACACACACACACACACACACAGACATAAACATATCGTATACCTACTACCAAAACAACTCTGAGAGTGAGTTACAGTACATGAACATTGAGGATTCTTGTACAGTGCAGTTTAGAAACAAAACAAAACTCTTTACTAGGCCTATACACTCTGTTCTGATTCACCACAAGTTATTTGTATTTATTTGTTTACATTTTTCATTCTGGTAGTTTCTTCCAATTACTTTGTTTTGACTGGAGTTTTTTTTCTTGCTCCCTCCCTCCCTCCCTCCCTCCCTCCCTGTCTGCCTGCCTGCCTGCCTGCCTGCCTGTCTGTCTGTCTGTCTGTCTGTCTGTCTGTCTGTCTGTCTCTCTCCACCCAGCAGTCACATGTGGAGACAGTCGGTCAATATTTGCTGAAATGTGAGGCTGCTGCCCGCATATAAACTGCTCTGTGTCCTCGTTTAGGCCTGTAACCCCCCCCCCCCTCTCACACACACACACGCACACATTTTAGATCGGAACACACAGATAAACGTATCAGCGTGTCACTCCTTTGTTGCATATTAACTTTCACACAGGGCTGTAAACACTCAGACACAACCCACTCACACACACCCGCCCACGCACACACACCCTCACGCACGCCTGCCCGCACGCACGCACGCACGCACGCATACACACACACACACACACACACACACACACACACACACACACACACACACACACACACACACACACGTTTTAATTTCTCATAATAGATCATCTCCCGGCTATCTCCTCAGACTGCTGACAGTGTAACTACATGTACTTTATAGCATACTATTATTATTTGCATATTGTGCTTGTTACTCCATGCCGGAGGCCTAGCTTGGCACACTCTGATTGTCTCCACCAGCCGAAGGCATGGGGAGAGTATGTTTTGCACTCCGTCCGTCCGTCCGTCCGTCCGTGTGTCCGTCCGTCCGTGACCAGCTAATCTCAGCCACCGTTAACCTGGTCGATGCCAAATTTTGCACACACACTCCCTGGATGCCAACCATGAACCTCTGCCCCAAACTTTCCAGAACGGCCTGTTATAGCGCCACCAGGAGGCCGCTTTGTGCAAAACAAGTTTTTGCACAGCACACCTACAGATTTTGTCCAAACATCACGCAAATTGGTACACAGTCTCTCTAGAGCCATTCAACCAAACCGGTCTTTCAGATTTCTCAGACTCCATACTGATTGGTTAAGATTGGCTTCCAAAATTCACAGGAGTGCTCAGTTTCAAACAAAATGCTGCAAATCATGAACACATCGCGTGATTTCCCTGAAATTGTGCACCCACATTCCCACTAGGCCGAGGACGAAATGCCACATGAACAATTTCAACTCAGCCTCAAGGTGGCGCTATAACTGGCCCAAAAGTGTTTTACCTCTAACTGCACGGATCTGTGGATAACCTGGTGGAGACCTGTGCCCAGAAGGGCACTTTTTCTAGTTCTACTCTGTTGTAATTTGTTGTTCCAGATGGCTGATGTTTTGCGTATAGTGCCACGACCGAAATGCACCGCGCAGCCCAGGGGGGCCCTGAAAATGTGTCTAGCCCGGGGGCCCTTGGGAGGGTAAATCCGGCCCTGGGTGTCGTCTCCACCTCCTTGTGTTAGGACTACTGTGGGGTGTCGTCTCCACCTCCTTGTGTTAGGACTACTGTGGGGTGTCGCCTCCACCTCCTTGTGTTAGGACTACTGTGGGGTGTCGCCTCCACCTCCTTGTGTTAGGACTACTGTGGGGTGTCGCCTCCACCTCCTTGTGTTAGGACTACTGTGGGGTGTCGTCTCCACCTCCTTGTGTTAGGACTACATGGGGGGGAGGAGGGCAGAACACAGCCATGGAGCAGAGTTGCTCTGTGAAACCCATGCAGTGACTCCCATTGACAATTAATTGCGAGCTGCTCTGACCCCCCCCCCCCCCCCCCCCCTCTAACCCCGGAACAGAGAGAGCGATTTCGTTTCAATAGTGTGTATGAGGCCTTAGTGAGGCCAAGATACTGGCCTTCCTGAGGGCATAGTCCAGGTCACTGAGGTCAGGACTATGACAAAGAGGAAGGCGGCTAGGTTGTCCCTTGCAGTACCCTAGCCAGGATGTATATTTTATAATACAGGACTTCTACTGTCCTTGTTGTTCCTCTGTTTTTTCACTATTATTGTCCATGCCTAACATGCAGAAACAAACTTTTCAAGATAATCGGACTTCCCACACCCACATGTTCTTAACAAATAAGGCCAGCCCATCACACACGCTTAGCACTTTTAATAGCTACTTCAAACTCATGCCATCTGGGGCTGGGCAAACTTTTTTATTTTAAATGTTTTTTATAGAAACAGACAGTAGGCTGACAGGAAATGGGGGAGACATGCAGTAAGGGCCGTCGGGATTGGGAGTCGAGCCCACGGCACACTGCCAGATTCGGGCTACCGGCCAAGGTGCCTGGACCGCTGAGCCACAGCCCAGGCCCATCTGGGCAAACTTGTGGAGAAAATGTTTTGTCCCCAAACTGCCCCATCGATACAATGGTTTTCTGTGTGGACCACATGTATTGTCTTGATGTGATATGTTGTTTTGTGCTATATGGTTAACGGTATAGGCCTATGTGTTGTTTGTTGTTGTTGTTTTGAGTGAAGACAAATATCCCTGCGGGGACAATAACGTTTATTATTATTACTTGTAACAGAGAATATTGACATTGTAGTATTGATTACTTAAGTAAAACACAATTGTTTTTTTCTAATAAAGTTGTCCTTTTCTCTTGTTTCCCCCCCTGGCCCCAACACATGTAAAGCGTCTTTGAGTATCACGAAAAGCACTATATAAATCCCAGATATTATTATTCTAACTTTTTGTGTTTTGATCACACTTGTCAGATCTGCTACATTTGAATTTTAATCCTGTAAAAGCTATAACTAAAAATAATACATTGCATGGGGTTTCGGGTTTCGGGTCTACCAACAACATACCCCTCACTCAGGCGACCCAATTTACGTCCCAGTAGCTACCCTCGATCAGTCCATCAGGGAATGAGCAAGGCCACACAATCCGTTGCTCCGGAACTACTCTGCCGGGACCGGGAAAACCAGATTCTGGCACGTGGAAGGACTAGGCTCTGTGGGTTGAATCCTGTCCGGGCCCCTCCTACGTCTCACCAGGTCCAGTCCTGCTCTCACCAGGCCCAGGTTTTCATATGCACTGTTTTGTTTTGTATGTTGATGTTACCACCAGACAGAGACGACATGTTTCTCCATGAGAACTTACTTTCTCAGCTGCCATGTGGATTGTTCTTTTTATCTGTTTCTGTCCTGGTTTTTTGGGGGGGGGGGGGTTATCTTCTGCAACGTGTTACCCTTTTGCACCTTATAGGCCTACTAACCTCATAGCCGATATGACTGTAGTGTAGCCTAGTTATCTATATATTTTTTTATATTTGTTTGCTTTCCCCTTCCCCTCATTTTTATTATCCATTTCTTCTAGAATAAATACGTAAATAAATGAGCTTCCTGTAAACCAGTGACATAACAATATTAAGTTGATTCTATGATGATGTGTCCTATATGTTGATTCTGTAATGTGCAAAAAAATGAAACCAAATGTACTCTTATGGGTGCATTTGGTTCCATTTGTACACTCTCAAATAAAATAGAAATTATTCTTATTTTGCCAATATTATACCAGGCAATTTAAATGATAGAAACTCAATTTCAGGAGCTTTGGCATGAGAAGCATTCTTTTTTACATTGCCAAAGCATGCAGCGTGCTAATATATACTAGTATTATTATTATTATTACTATTATTATTATTATTATTAATGTATTATTCTTATGCAACTTGGGACAAATTGTGAGCCGCAGTCTCTGGCCGCAGCTCGACTAGGCGCCAGTGGGTGGAAGTGACGTAGTCATTTTGCAGCCAGCACTGTGTTTACATTTCTTCCGTGCAGAAGCTAAGCTAAGCTAGCGCATTTCGTACAATTACTCACATTTAAAAAAACAGGTAAGCATTATTAAACGCACACTTACGTCTCTAATGGCAATAACATAAATATACATATACATTTAATACAACAGTGCATGTGTATTTATAAGACATACCATATGACTGGTCCACTTAGCTTAGCTACCTAGCTTAAGCTTACTTCGTTGCACCGAAAATATCCGATCTAAAAGCCCACGTCGTATTGCAGGCGCAACCTGCTGTGGGCTTGTAGCTCGGCTGTTTTCAGCGCGTGATACCCGCGTACGACGGAGCATAAATCTCGGCGTTATACGAGACTGGAATCACTTGGCCGGGCAGTCTTCATTATCCGGTTCTAGAGCGGATACGGAAACGGAACTTTCTCATGCATTTTTGTGTGCGTGGGAAATGACCGGATAGGGTTTATGAGTAGGCGGGCTTTAGACCGGCTGGCACTGGCCACAAAAGGAATGTAAACCAGCCTGAAGCCTATTATATATATATATATATATATATATATATATATATATATATATATATATATATATATGAGAAAACAAAACAAAAAGTGTTATATTATATTGTTCCACAGCTTGACAAAATAGTGTGATTACACTAGTGTATGTAATATTATTGTACAGTATAGAATAGATAACCACAGACACTTCACCTGGAATTCTGGAAATCCCATCCTACCCATTTGTTTACAAACATTCTGGCTGGGGTTAATTTGCATCTCTCCACGCTGCGGTGCAGACATGTCGGCTGATACGAAGATCGCAGAGCTTCTGACAGAACTGCATCAGCTCATCAAACAGACCCAGGTGGGTGTCGGACTGTCGGCATGGTGGGCTCCACACTGTGTGGTGGAAGTATTATTATACCTATAACAGAAGGACTGGATAAGGGCTAGACCAGGGGGGTCTTCAACGGTTTCTCAGGCCAAGGACCCTCTTAGCTGAGAGAGAGACGAAGCAGGTACCCCCACAGCCCACTACACATCACATCAGTGTTGATTTCATTGACTAAAACTATGACAAAAAAAATGTATGTCGACTACTAATAAAAACTAAGCTATGATGACTAAGACTAAATATATTGACAATTTCGTCAACAAATACAAACTAGGCAATATAACTGAGCGGCAGTGGCTCAGGGCTAGAGTGGTCGGATGGTAACCGCAAGGTTGCCAGTTCGATCCCGGGCTCCCCCAGAGTTGGTGTCGAAGTGTCCTTGAGCAAGACACTGAACCCCTAATTGCTCCTGATGTGCTGGTTGGTGCCTTGCATGGTTTCAGCAGCCATTGGTGTATGAATGTGTGTGTGAATGTAAAGCGCCTTGCCTTGGATAAAGGTGCTATATAAAATAAATGCACCAAACTAGACTAAAACATTAGGGGGGACTAGTGGAGAAGTGATCCAGTAGAACTGAAAGACAAGTCCTTTTATGTTTGGTTGCGCTCAGGAGTTTCTCTCTGAAAATAGCATAAGCTTGCAACGTGTCGCGCTGCGACACAGTTTGAAAATATATTTGTTTGCTTGTTTGGAGCTATGATTTATGCTCAGATGCTGCAGTATTGAGTTTACAGTTGTATTAAAGCCAGATTATGTCTCTGTTTCAGGAGGAGCGCTCGCGCAGCGAACACAACCTGCTCAACATCCAGAAGACGCACGAAAGAATGCAAACGGAGAACAAAAGTATGTAGTCCTCCCTCCGTTATGTGATGGAGAAAGACATGTTTGACTTCTTTTTGTCTGTCTGTCTCTCTGTCTCTCTCTCTTCCACACACTCACACCCTTAACATCATTTAGGCCACGTTTAGACGACAATGGTCTGTAGAGAAAACTGCAAAGTTCTCAACTTATTCTGCATTTTAGACGGATTCAAAACGCTGTAGTGTACATGCCAGGTGGCTAGGTTGCGGTGACGCACTGCCAAATAGACCAGGCATGCATGTGTCAAACCAATTCTGGTCTACTTCCTATCACATGGTTGTTTGTTTGATTGATTGATTGATTGATTAACAGTATGCAGAATAGGTACATTTCAAACGAAAGTACAACTCAATACAAAAAACTTTTACTGTGGACGACACCATGATAAAGCATTACACTTGTTTACAACAGGGTCCACCATTTTCAATTAATCAGAATTCATCTGTATGTTTACATTCATCAATGCAGCATGGTTCTACGGCTCGCTAAATGTGTATTCGTAGGATGAGCAGGACGAAGGAGCGCTTGCTCATCCTAGGAACTCAAATATCGCCTACGGCTCTGCAGCAATGTAATAAACATAATGAGACGTGAGCCAAGAGCCATGATGTCACGTTTGGTGGATTCACTGTTTTGCCTGTTTACATGGAGACGCCAGGCGCAGCGTTTTCAACTCTGAAAGAGTTTTCACTTTGTTACATGTTCAACTCCCGATAACACCGTTGCTGTCTTAACGGAAGGCACATCTGACATTTTATTTTGCCGTTTTCTCTAGAGTCTGTTGCCGTGTAAACGTGGCCTTCGATGTAATGGATTTTAAAACTAAAACACAGTTGTTACAGCACTAATCGAGACGGCCTAAAATTCAACATTTGAGGTGTGATGACTTCTTGATTATATTATTAATATAATTATTATCACCAGCTAGAAGTTATTATCCCAGTGAGAGCATGTATTCATATTCAGGTTCTGGTCATAGGTTGCACTCTCAAAACCTGCATTACTATCCAGTTGAATGCTGTTTTAAATCTAAACTAACTACAAAGGGTCCTTGACATGAAATGGTTTGACAACCACTGCTCTTTTGCTGTTTTGCCCCTAGTTTTACTAGGGGTAAAACACTTCACTTCAACTGTACTTCACTCAAAGCCACCAGTAACTAAAATGTCACTGGTTGAGATGCTTGGATGGTTCTAGATTCAATAGCAGATATCAAAGGATCGCTCCAGCTGGTAATGACATTACCTGAACACTACCATAGTTAGTTGACAACAATAGCTGATTTACAAGCACATGATGTGTCACAGAATAGTGCATCATTTATCGTCATAGACACAAAACCCTCCTCACTCACTCATAAAGACGTTGTTGTATAGTTGTGTTCTCTTGTCTGTTCCAGCGTCTCCGTACTACAGGACCAAGCTGAGAGGGTTGTATACGACGGCCAAAGCAGACGCTGAGGCAGAATGCGGGTGAGTCAATGTCACCTTTACCATTAGATCAGCCATTCTCAACCTGTGGGCCATATACAATATTTAGATTTATAAGCACACAAGCTATAATAGTGTGCAGCGTGTCTGCCCTGAGATTAGGTCATAGTATACCAAAGAGTATGAAAATGGGACCCTGCTTGGCATTAAGAGTTGGATTGGGGGTAAGTCCCTGCGACATACTAGCGTCCAGGGGGTGTAGGCTCCTGACCTATGGCCACACAAGGCTTAATTTTTCAATATTTGAAAAATAATGAATGTAAAAAAAGAGGCAATAAACATGCTCTGAAAATGCATGTGGCTTCAAGATTTGCAAGTGGCCCTTGATCCAGAAAAGGTTGAGAACCACTGTGTTGGATCACTGTAGAAACATCAAGGCAGTAGAATCACATTATACCTAACGGTAACTTGACTTTATTCGTTTATTTAGACGGGACACCACATAACAATGCAATGTAAATACACCGGATTTAGCAAAGATGCTAATTTACATCAGCAGTCCCCACAAAATAACAGGCAGACATGGAAACAAAGCGTAACATAAGTTCCACTTAAAGCGCTTCAGTAGTGGACTGGGTTGTGTAATTACCTTGCCGCAATGTAACTCCAAATGGTATTGGTGGTGAGATATCTTCAATAGTTGCTCCATTAAGTAGAAATTGATATACCAAAAGATTCTCCTCATAGTCATATACATTGCGCAGTGAAACAGGTCTCGAAGTCACTCTTTTAGCTCATAAATGAACACAAGTTTTGCACTTTGTAAGTCACTCTGAATAGGAGCACCTGCTAGATGCCTACATTGCACATTGTTCCAGAGAGGAACCATAATGATTAAAGGTGCAGTAAGGGATTTTCATTTGTTAAAATAAGTGTTAAATAGCTCTAAATTCTGATAGTACTCATTGCTTTGTTTGATTGTTTGTTCAGTAACAAGGGTCTCCCTGCCTCTCTGGCTCTTTAGTAAACAGAAATGCATTTTCAGGTTGGGATACCAATGTTATCCAATCAAGAGAAATGACTCCTACAGAATATAGAACAAACAAGTGCAATTGGAAGTGATGACACAAAGAAACGAGCTGACAAAATTGGAACTGTATCAGTATGCTATATAATTGAGGCTGAAAAATTACTCCTCATTGGCTAAAATTGGCAACACATCAGAACATGTATTTTCTGTTTATTAAAGAGCTGGAGAGACAGGGAGACCCCAGGCTGTTACCAGCAAACACGATGATGATGATGATGATGATGATGAATATAAAACAGGTTCACTGCTGCCACCTTGTGGCATGCTGTGTCAAGTTGCAGAGCCACCAACACACAGATAACATGGAAGTTAAAAATCATCATACCAGGGGCGGATTTACTGTAGGCAAACTGGCAAAGTAAGGCACTTACTTGGTTTGTGCCTCCCCTTCGACAACCGGTTACCACCGCCTAGCCTATGCTACTCAAGGCTGACAGACAGTGAGTGTATGTAAAAATACACATCTATTCTATCTGTGTCCTGTGTGTCTGGAGTGGAGGGTGTTTAGTCTTTTCACACTCATTCTTGAGAAAGCAGAGACACAGGCTACCACCGGAGAAAGAAAAAACATCCAGGGCAAACTTATTTTCATACAATCACAGCAGCCCCGCTCACCACAACCACCACCCGCGCTGGGGGAGATCCAGAGGTCCGTCGCTGTTGCTGCTTTTTTACAGCCTACTGTTTCCTTCTCTCTGGTTGTTTATTTGTTCTTGTTTACATGTTCCACAGCATTCTTCGCCGAGCTCTGGACAAAATTGCAGAGATCAAATCTTTACTGGAGGAGAGGAGAATAGGTAGGCATTGTATGGTGTGTGTGTGTGTGAGTGATGATACATCATACTTCTTTACTTAAAAAACCCATATGGTTGAGCGGAGTCCCTCAGAGCTCTATACTAGTCTTTCTGTTTTCTGTTATGGGGAAAGCTTTCGCTGAAAATAGCAATTCTCCTTTTTTTCAGCTGTAGCTTATATTCTATACGGATGCTGGGGTTTAACCACTTAAGCTCTACTGTATATACTTTAGAGAATAGAGAAAATAGCCAACCTACAGTACACGCTCACTTGTGAGCTTGTAGATTGGCTATTTCTGCAATTTGTTTTGAATGGCCAGCCTGATGGAGGGGAAAGGAACTGGTTGGAATAACGTGTTCCTTCCACGTCCAACCAGGAAAACTCCCCCCTGTCAGGTGTAAAGGAGCAACTTGGACACTCATGCATGAAGGAAGCACGAGTTCAAGTCCGTTGCTCTCCCCAGGTTGGCGGAGGGTGTGTTGAGCCCAGGATCACATTAGATAATTGACACAGGAGTGAAAAAATGGGTTACAAAATCGTGGGATAAAAATAAAAAACAAAAAATAATGTACAGTACTGGGCAATATGTCAAATTCTCTAACATAAGATATATGGTATGTCTTAATTATTGATTTTGTGTAAGTGATCTCTGCAGCATTGAGTGTGAGGGTGAACCTCAATGCTCTTTTCGAGAATAAATTAAGGTTTCAATCAATATTTCAAGGGGCCATCTCAACATATTAACAAAGTATTTAAAGATGTCAATAAATACTTTCATGGAAAAAATGAGAATTGTGAAAATCGAGATTCACATTTGAGCAAGAATCGTGCAGCACTCCACCGCACATGTTTTCTGTAGTGTAGACACACACCCCCTTCGATAGAAGATATCGAAAACATTCTGTAATCTCTCTCTGACACTGTCGGTTGCTTCCTCCCTTTGTTATTCGGATGTCTTGATTTCAGTAGTAAAGTCAAAACACACTGTTTGAATTGTGTAACATGACAATATCAACATCGTTGCATGTCCACATTTTGGTCTTTAAAAACCCTATATTCTTAGTTGACCGGGGTAAGTGCAACAATGTGTCGCAAACATTTGTTTTCTAATTTATGGAATTTATTAGATTTTTTTTTTTTTTTTTTTAATGTTTTAAAGTAATAATAATTAAAAACAAAATACATGAAACAAAAAAATAAAGGGGACTCACTGTTTGGGATTTGCGATGACCTCGTGCAGTGATGTACCTCAGCTTTGTTATGAAGGATGTCTCGTTATTGTTTTCTGCCCCCAGCTGCCAAGATAGCAGGCGTGTACAGTGACAGCGACCCGCCCAGGAAGACCATGAGGCGAGGCGTGTTGATGACTCTGCTCCAGCAATCGGCCATGACGCTGCCTCTGTGGATCGGCAAGCCAGGGGACAGGTAGCGGTCAAACCTCATTTAAACAGCATCACATGACGGTGGCGCGTGTTTTCTTGATTGGCAAAACAAATACATTCTGGCTTCGACATCCCATACATCCAAACAGAAAAGTCCTATCTGATTGTATTAAACATTAAACATTAAACATTGTAGCTGTACGGAAAGCTTGAAGTATTCTCTGTTTTTGTTTCATAAAAATCAGCCATAGACATATTACGAGCTACTTTATATCAAGAAAGTTTGTGCAGCTAATAATAATAATAATAATAATAAACTGAAGTGATATAATTAATACATTCCAAATATCAATGTACTGTATTCTGAGACACCCCTGGACTTGCGTCAAGGCACCCTAGGAAAAGACAAAATACCATACCTTTACTGCTATTTTTACAATGTTTATCTGTAGAAGCGAGTCAAACGAAGTCCCGAAAGGAAAATAAAGTACTTTGAAGTTGAAGGTTGACAACCACTGGTTTAGTAGATAACACAAGAGTTTGAAATGTCGACTCTCCAACTGTGAACGTGTCTTGTCTCTGTGCCCCTGCAGTCCTCCCCCGCTGTGTGGAGCCACCCCAGCCAGCAGTGACTATGTGGCCAAACAGGGGGACAAGGTGGCAGCCAGGGTGAAGGGTGTGGACGGAGACGAGCAGTGGATTCTGGCTGAGGTGGTCAGCTACAGTCACTCCACCAACAAGTATGAACATTAAATTAACAATGTGTTGCACAACTACTGCATAGTTGAATCTTATCAATTCTTGTTAGAGTTAAATGATGTCCCAAGACACAGGAAGGTCCCCATAATATGATTGTTGTCTCCACCAGATGGGGAGAGAGTATGTTTTGCACTCTGGCCGTGTGTGTGTGTGTGTGTGTGTGTGTGTGTGTGTGTGTGTGTGTGTCCGACCGTCCGTCTGTTACCAGCTAATCGCCAAATATTGCACACACACTCCCTGGATGTCAACGATGAACCTCTGCCCCAAATTGTCCAGAACGGCCTGTTATAACGCCAACAGGAGACCGACTTTTGAAAAACATTTTTTTAATATTACTCCTCCAGATTCTGTGTTAAAATCCCGCAAATCGTTACACACTATCTCTATAGACACATGTGTTCAAGACGGATCTGTCCGATATTTCAGATTCCATCCTAATTGGCTAACATTGGCTTTCAAAATTTGCAGGATTGGCCCGTTTTGAACAAAAAGCCTCAAATCATGAACTCAGCGTGCAATTTACGTTAAATCTTTCACAGACTTTCCCACTAGACTGATGAATATATCCCACCCTTTTCACATTGGCCTGTTATAGTGCCACCAACAGGAGGATTTTTGCAAAACACATTTTTGGAAGGCAATGCCTCAAATCATCCAATTGCTATCCAAGGCGTAAGAAGAAATGTCACCCTTTTCACATTGGCCTATTATAGCGCCACAACATGACCTGCCCTGGTGGAGACCTTTCTAGTTATAAATGTAGACCTTATGAGTCTAATATCTAGGGCTGTCACCATTAATGATGACATTTTACAGAGTGCCGCGCTACAAGCTTGTAGATCTGCTACTTTCAGAGCGAACATTTTTAAATCAAATCTTCACTTCTGGGGGGTTCCTGGAAACAACATTTTCAGATGGGGGTTGGCGGCCAAATACATATAATTCTGGGGGTCCTTGACATGAAATAGTTTGAGAACCACTGACCCTAGAAACATAGTTTTTTTTTTTAGAAAACCCATGATTTAGAAGACATTTGTAGAATCTGGTCTCAGTTGTAAATAGGTTAAACAGGGATTGCCTCTTGGATTAGCGTTATAAATGTGGCCTCCCGTTCAGGAGACCACATTTGAGTACAAACCCTAATGACCCTCTTCTCTTTCCCCCAGGTATGAAGTGGATGATATTGATGAAGAGGGCAAAGAGTGAGTTACCTCCTTATGCTGTCTCTAATCTCTACCGCCTTCCATTTGAAATCTCCACCATTTTCTTTTGTTCTCTTTTGTCATCTACGTCTTTCGTTGTGTTGTGCGCTCCTATTCTCCTATGCACAGCTTTGTGTGTCTGTATGAGGGACTGTGTTCAGCTGATCACGGAATGTGATGTATGATGATGAGAGCGCCGCTCACTTCACACATTAATTCGGTGGTTCTACAAACTCTGAGAGTGTACAAATGGAATCCATTTTTTCACTCTGTTAGGATTTATGTAGATCAATGGTTCCCAATGGAGAAAATTAGTAATTTGATCTCCCCGGGACTCAAATGAAAATAGCAGATTTACACGCAGTGATGCGATGTGTCGATTATTATTATTGCTTATTATTATTATTATATTTATTTATTTATTTATATTTGAATGTTTTCATCAAAAAGTTTTTTGTTGACTTTTTTTGACAATCTTTTGATTATAATTCTTATGTAGGAAATACTCGAGACCCATAACAATGGGTCCAGACCCACTGTGTGGGAAACAGTAGTGTAGATTATTAAGATCCCAGAGATAGAAAATGGTATTACACAGGGTGTCCTTGACTCCTTGGACTCATGCATATCAAAATGAGGGTCCTTGAAATGTAAAAGCTTGAGAAGTGAGTGTACTAGTACGAATAGAAACCAATTGGACCCGTATCTGTCTGTGTGCATGGTGTTCTGAGCAGGAGGCACATGCTGAGTCGGCGGCGCATCATCCCGCTGCCCCAGTGGAAAGCCAACCCAGAGACGGACCCCGAGGCTCTGTTCAGTAAAGACCAGCTGGTGCTGGCCCTCTACCCGCAGACCACCTGCTTCTACCGGGCCCTCATACACACCCCTCCACACAGGGTGGGTGCACTTTCATTCTTTATTTGATTCTAGGGCTGTCACCATTACACATTTATGTCAAAGATTAGTTGTCACACAAATAATTGTAATTAATTTAATTGTGTGGGTTTTGTTTTGCATTGAACATTGGAACGTTACAATTTGTATTTGTGTTTGCCTTTTAGGCTTCATAATCACAAATTAGGGCAGATATGACAAATAACTTGAATATACAAATAAATCATTGACACATTTTTTTTATTTTTTATAATTTAATAATTATTATTATTTCCTAAAACATTCCAAAATAGCAGAAATAGTTGATCTACAGGCTTCGAACACATCACAAAGTGAAAATATATGAACATTTTTCAACATGCAAAAATAATTGTGAGTATCTCAAATAAGGACAGGTAATCAAAGGTAACAGTGTTAAACAGCTCATGGGCAGCTAAGGGTACATATAGCACCTTCTCCTCCACACAAACTGCTTATAACAGCTGAACCAGAGCAATATATTGCATGTTGTTTGGCTTAATCTAGACCTCTTTGTGGCTTGTGAAACTTGTGACTGGTCACGATGTCAACAAAAACAACATTGGGATGTTAGCAAAGACATCACAAGCATAACAAAACCGTAATCTGGTAACACGCACGCACACACACACACACACACACACACACACACACACACGTGCGCACGAAAACAGTTTTCTGAAAAACCTATGTTGTTCAGTGGTGCTCAAAACCTTTCATGTCAAGGACGACCCCCAAAATTATATGTATTTGGCCACCCCCCCCATCTCAAAATATTTAGTTCCAGAGTCACCCAGAACCAAAGATTTGAGTAAAAAAAAGCATCTTCATAAAACCCTAATGGTCTCGTATATTTCATAAAAGCAAAGGTTGTAGCCTAAAGATCCATATTTTTTGTATTTTTATTATATTTTTTACTACCGGTAGTTATGATTCCGTTGATTCCTCCCCACACACATTTGTGTGTTGTTGTCACTGCTGTAGTATCCTACTGGCTCACTTGAGTGATTTGATTTGACTCATAACGTGCCACTAAAACCCCCGGGTGCTGTTGGCTATTGCCACCATAGACTCTTGTTCTATTTTGTTTTGGAGAACAAGACCGCTTCCACGACCCACTGTTTGGTTAGCAGTGCTGTAGGCACTACACATCTGAGCAGTGTGTTGTGCTTTGCAGCCCCAGGACGACTACTCAGTGCTGTTTGAAGACACGTCGTACGCCGACGGCTACTCGCCTCCGCTCAACGTGGCCCAGCGCTATGTGGTGGCCTGCAAGGAGAACAAGAAGAAATGAAGCGAGGTGGAAGAGGAGGAGAAGACCATGTTGAAGACCTGGATGAGACCCGTAGGGCAGTGGCGAGACTGCACAGAATAACACTAACCTGCATTTACGTGTGAACAAAGTTGTTGGGAATAGGCTGGCCTGGTATGCACAGCAGCCATTGAATTGGGCCCTCTACCGTATACTTCCTTCTAGGGATGCTCCGATATGATACATATCAGATACATTTCGGCTACTGCCATCAGTATCGATAGCGATATTGACCGATAATGCCAAATATCGGCCGATACCAATATGTGGCCGATACATCGGTGCATCCCTACTTCCTTCACAGGTGTTACCAATGATACTAAGAAGGCTGTGTTCCATTCGTGGTCAAACAGAGAATGGGGGTCCTTGAAATTGAAACGTTCGAGAACCACTAATGGAACAGAGCCTTCATTAGTGTATAATTGGTAACACCTAGGGAGGAAGTAAGGAAGAGGCCCAATTTCTTTCCAACATGGCTGCTGTGCATAGTGCCTATCGCAAGAGGTTCGCTGAGCTTTATATATGTATTTATATGTACATAATCTGGTAGCGTCGCGTGCCGAACATAGCTGATCTATAAGCTCACACAACGTGGCTATTTTCGGCACACAATACCAGGGTATAAATTAAAGGGGTGTGTGTAATCTATTTTGATTGAATAATGTTATTTGTTAAAAAGCCCAGAGCTCTAATATTCTAATTGCTAAAGAACAGTGGTTGTCAACCGTTTCTGCTTTGTGGCCCACCCATCTGACCTCTCAACATAGCAGCCAATCAGTGCGTTCTCAAATCTAATTAGCTTTTGATAGACACACAAGTTCCGGCTTGTATCAACAGAACCAGTATTATACTTTTATGTTCATATTTATCGGTATCGCAATGATAAAAACCATGGCATTTTTCATCATCTTGTGGAAACTCGTACAGTATGTCCAAAACTGTTACTTTTCACCATTCAAATTTTGAAAGTAGCAAAAGTAGCAGAGCTTGCAAATCTGCTACCTAGATAATTTTGTGTGACGCTGTAGTGTGATCACTTTGGGCGTTAATTTAGGGAAAACAAAAAGTTTGAAAATCGAGATAAGAGGTTTCTGCCTGACAGCAACGATATATTATCATTACAATCTTTTAGACAATGATTTGGGGGCTCACAGGAACGGGGTCTTCCTGTCTTTCCAGCTCTGAACAAAAACATAGGATATCCAATCAGGAGAAAGAACACCACAAAGCTCATTGATCAGCTAAGCTTGTGTTCCACTTGTGTCTGCTGATTCTATTTGTTTGGTTTGGTTTGTTTCATCCAATTCAATGTCACTTGTCTATTCTTTATCCTGTATGAGTTCTTTCTCCTGGTTAGATTAACGTTTACTGAAGATCTGGAGAGACAGGGAGACCCCCATTACTGAAAAACACTGCATAGCAATGATTATTTCAACAATATAGAGCTATAACAATGACTTTTAACAGAAATTATCACTCACGCCCCCTTTAACCCATCGAAACCGGGAAAGCATCGTTTTAGATTTCGGCACTGGCTATTCAAAAATAGCAGATCTACTTTGTGCCGTGCTGTGAGTTTGTAGATCTGCTATTTTTGAGAAGTGTGAGAACTACTGATTCAGAAGGCATTTGTAGAATCTGCCTCGTTCTTATGGGTTAAGCCTAACAGGCAATGCTTATTCAGATGTAGACGCATTGGCCAGGTAATTCATCTGTTCTGGAGTTATTCTGTGACCATCAGACTCAGAGTCCTAGACCAGAGGTTTTCAACCCGTCCATATTCCGCATTTGAGCCACAGACCAGCTGAGATTTAGCCTCTCAGATCCAAGACTTAGAATATGGTCCATTCGTTTCATTTTACGCTCTCATTTGTTAAAGATCACGTCCTTTTAGTTTATTTCACGCGCTCAAGAGTTAAAGATCTATTTGGGTCCATTTGGTTACCAACTGTCCATCATTTAGCTGGGGACCACCTGGAACCCAAATGGCTGTGGATCCTCAATCTGAAAATATGTTCTGCAGGGAGCCCCAACACAAGATTTGTGTTGTTAAAATGTTTCCAAAAATACATTTTTGCTATTTTCAGACAGCCGATTTTGATGCTATTAAGACATTTGTCTGGGGACCCCTGTAACCCCCTCAAGGACCCCTGGGGGGCCCCAAGCCCCACTTTGAGAACCACTGTCCTGGACCACCAATTGCCAATTTTATGTAAAAACATGTTACGTTTTCTATTCAATATGAAATACTTAGACTCAAACGTTTCTATATGATAACTTTTAAGTTTTAACTTATTTGCCCAACAAATAAATAAACATCATTTCAGTTAGAACCACTTACCCCCTGTTTAAAAAAGAAAACGTATGCATTGTGAGCCTGTAGATCTGCTATTTTAGAAAATAAATTGAACTTAGTTTAGTATATTTTCACACACATTCAAAATGGAGACGCCAGGTTGAAAGGTCATACATCGGATGCATAATCGAACTATCTATTCCAATGGTTCTCAAACTTTTTCATGTCAAGGACCCCCAAATTGATACATATTAGCCCGTGAGCTCATATTTGAAAATGTTTTGTGCCAGGGACCCCCAGAAGAGAGAATGCACTCTGTGAAATAAAAACAAATGGCTAAAGTGGTTTGTCTCCGGGCCCTGGGGATCCCAGGACCCCACTTTGAGAACCACTGCTCTAGTCTTTGCTCTAACCTCTCCATATTTCAACTACCGGTATTCTTTTTTTTTTGAGTGGTGCAACCACTCCAAGGAACAGCAATGTTCGTGACTATGTTACTATGTTTAGAGTACCAGTAGGGGCAAAAGTGGCGCTGTTGTGCCAGAAACAGAGAAAGAGAGATAGTGCTGCACTGTTGCCTGCTAATGAGAGAGAGAAAGGGGCAGGGGGAGAGGGGAGTTGCACCACTCAGTTCGCACAACACGGGTGTGATTTGTTTTCTTTTTTTCCTGTAATACCCCATTTCATCGTCATACTAATAAGTAGTGTCACACAAGTAGCAAAAGTAGCCACAATGCGACGTGTTGTGAGCTTGTAGATCTGCTATTTTTGAAGTGGTTACATATGTCTTTTTTTTAAATATTGAACCAATGAAAAGTGTCAACAACAGCTTGTGACTAAATAATAACTACATTGGAACGCCAATTTCCTGAAAAGTAACAGTTTTGGACATAGAAGGTTTGCACCTATCATTGACGATATCTCAAGTTAGACAGTAGTACAGCTGTGCATTGTACCCGCTCATGTTCTTTGGTTTTTAGTTTTTCTCTCTTTATTTTCTTTTACTGCGGTTGATGAGTATTGCATGTAATGAGCCAAATCATGTCTTTTTAACATAGCGGAAATAATAAACCAAAACTTACTTTGTAATGAGTTTTACAATTTGTTTTTCATGAGTTGAGCTTTTTCTTAATACATTTATAATACATGTCATCACTGTAACAGATTGCAGAATGGGCACAGTCCAAGGTCAATACAAAATCTGCTAAGAGAATCAAATCAGAAAAAGCATTAAAACCTCTTAAGGCCCAATCCCCCGCCGGCGGGGGCAGCGGCTGTCCACCTCATGAACAGCTAGCTCTCAGCGGGAAAATGGGGCTGGTCAAGGTCTCAGGTTTCAACTCTGATATTTTTGATTTCCCCTCCTGGACCCCCCTGGGGTTTAAGAGGTTTTAAGACTTGTTTACATCAGGGTCCTCCATTTTCAATTCATCCAAACATTTAAAGACAAACAATCTGGGAACCCATTGGCAAAACAAAGGAAAAACAGCACCCTCTTTTCGAGAGAGACTGGCGTCGATCCGACGGGTGAGTAGACAGTTATTTCCTTTTAGTATGTCTCCTCATGTGGGAGTGTAGCACCTACCCTATCCCTGGGACTCGGGTCTCTCTTGTCTTGGATGGATTCCGCTCTTTTTTCTTTTTTTTGTAAGATATTTCTTTGCGACTTACGCCTTTTATTGGTTTTTTGAAGGGACAGACAGTAGTAGGCTGACAGGAAACAGGACAGAGATGGGGGAAGACATGCAGTAAAGGCTGTGTCGGGCTCGGGAGTCGAACCCGCGGCACAATGCGACTGGATTACCAGTCGGGTGCCCAGACGGTTACGCCACCGCCTGGGCTGGATTCCGCTCTTGTCTTGTTCGAAGGTCTCGATGCCTTGGGTAACCTGGTGCCTACACCTGTGACCTTTCCCTGTTGGCAGCTGTATCCTCCCAGGTTGCGGCATCAATGTTGCAGCTTCTGAGGTTTGTCTTCAGTGTGTCTGAAGATAGAAGGGAAGGGGTCATCCCAGGCCATGCTGTCCCTCCATCAGATGACCGTAGAGCAGCATCTTTGGTATGTGGCTTTCAGGCATTCAGAGCTGGGCATTGATGATCAGGCTTTCAACGCTGGGTAGACCACACTTTTGCAAGACCGCAAGATTCGACACCTTGTCCTGCCACTTGATGTTGCATACTGAGCGGAGGCACCTTTGGTGAAATCGTTCCGGCTGCTGGATGTGACGAGAGTAGGTTGTCCAGGTTTGGCAGCCGTAGTCGGGCACTCAATGGTTTTTTGACTCTGTCAGTCTTCCACAGGATGAGCTGGCTTTGGACAGCGCCCTCTTTTCTGTCTCGAGAGAATACAAATACACACATCTATGCAAAACATACTAAATAAAATCATCAAATACACAGTTAGAAAAAAGGAAATACGTGTACAATATAGAAAAGAATATAGGGAGGGAGGACTTTTACTTTTTTTACAGGGGCCAGTTTAGAATTTCAGCCACCCGTAAGTGCTTTTTGAGAGTGGTTTTGAAGGCTGTTGGTAGGGCATTCATTCCACATTTTAGTGGCATAGGAACTAAATTAATTTAACCCCTTGTTTGAGCCGATTCTGGGTCGGCTGTGTTGTGACCGTGGACTTCTTTGACAGGGTATCTTTGTGGTGTAGTTATCTTGTAGACCAGGGGTTTTCAACTGATTGTGAACCAGGGACCACCACCTTGACTAAGAATCAAAATGGCAAATACGTGCAAGATATAGCACATGATTATGGGCACATTTCCTAATAATGATGACTCAATCAGGCAAGCTTCACCACTTCACCCTTCTTGAGATTCTCAAGAATTTCTTAACCTCAGACTTCTCAGTAATTCTGACAACATTGACACGGTGAGTGCACAGACGTTTAGTGCACTGTTCTGTGGAAGAAAATACAAACTCTTCACTTTGCTACATTACTAAATGCACGGTCAGGGACCACTCGCAATACCTCCACGGACCACCTGTTGAAAACCCCTGTTGTAGACCATTGCAAGTTGCTGTACAGTGTACACTGTTGTCAACCCTAAGCCATTGCAACCTATCAAAATGAGCAGGGGTGAGGTGGGTTCTGGTAGTAAGGCCAAGTAGTAGCCTGGCCAGTTTGTTTTGGGATGTCTGGAGCCTTGTTTTTAGGGCCTTTGAGGTGCTGTGGTACCATGAGGTGCATGCCTAGTCGAAGAAACCTTGTATGAGGGCTGCTGTTAGGGTCTTCAAAGTATTTGTAGCCGATCTACAAGCTCACGAGTCACGATGGCTAACAAGTTTTGTAAACACATACAAAACAAAACAAAACCACATTTATGTCACAACAAACAATCTCACATAGGAGGGAAATTAATTTAGTCCCTTGTTTGTGAGGATTAAGTCACTGTCAACATTTCAAAAAAGTGATCTATCTGTAAATGCACCATGTCTCTCTGTCTGTCTGTACGTAGGTTTGTAATCCACGTAACTCGATAACCAAATACACACACACGTTTCACACCACCACAGGGGGTGCATGCAGTGCCCGGTGTCGAGTCGGTCGGATCCACGGTTGTCCATAGCCGCCCGAAAAAGGCCTCTGCCTGGGTCTGTACCCTGCCCACTTGCCCAGTGTCCATATATGGAGCTGGCCTGTTCTGACATCATTCTGACGTCTGCATAGACTCCATATTTGGGCATGCCTGACAAAGAACCCCATATATGGGCATAGAAGAGACACAGACAAAATATCTGGGTGGGGCATACATTTCCAACTTGCATCGTTCCAAGTACGCCAGTGCCCAGCAGGCACGGCTGTATAGAGGCCCCACGGGCACCACTCTAGTGTACTTTAATCAGCCAATCAAATCATCGCTATGGGGTGATCAGCCAATCATCAGCCAATGTTTGTGTTCACACAGACCCAGAAAGCTGTGCTCTAGTGCCCCTCAAAAATAGTAGTTGTACAGTCGTTTACAGAATGTGATTATGATAATACTATATAATATTAAATTAGATTATTAAATGAAATAAACAAAATTAAGGTAAAAATCACACCTGTGTGAAGTGAGGGGCTCTCTTATCATCGTATGTCATCATGATGTAACATGTGGATTTGCTCACAGACACATGACATACATTCTCTTTCATTATCATTGGGAATTTAATTCGTGATTCTCTGATGGCCACTCCACCTCTAAATTCACCACGTATTGCAAATGTACTTTGCATGTGTGTAAGAACATGGAATGTAATGAAACACTTATCACCCAGTTAGATATGGAGTACACGTACACCCATAGGCATACATGGAGATCAGGTTGTCCAGAGCCACAGATACGACGGCATAGCGGTAGAAGACAAAACATGGGGGGGTACTTGAGAGTGGTTTTGAAGGAGTCTAAGGATTCTGCACATACTTTTTTCTTCTGTTTTTAACTCTTCATGTGCTAATAAATACAACTCAAAAACATGAATAAAATACTGCACACTACACATTTACCTAGTCTTTCATAAGTTCATAATTGCAAGTCAACTGTCCTCATTCAGACAGTTTGAGCTCATACTCTAATCTTCTTGACGAACTTTGCGTACCACATGTAAGAGGTCGCGGCGCACAGGCCGTACCACGTCATCATGTACTGCGCGTGTTCATTCCTCAGGGTGACTCTGGTCTGTCCGCCAACTGGTCCCCCGGGAACGCTGCTGGCAACGTCCGCGTCGATGAAGATGGCCTCCACCCCGACGACTGCCGCCATGGCCTCCAGGTCGCGGTAGTGCCAGCGGTTTCTCTCGGCGTCGTTACGAGGCACAAAAGGCTTGCGGATTTCTGTCAGCCTCACCACCCCCACCACGTCCATCTTTCCGTCCGCCTGTCCCTCGACCCTCGTCTCTGGTCTCACCTTCTGCATGGGGACATATCCTCTGTTCACCAAGATGGTGATGCCTGTAGGTCGGTGCACATCATCACTTTTTTAGTTATTCAGTACTTTTACTTAATCTCAGAGGCAAATATTTATTCTCACAAAACATAGAGTAACCGCTTCAGCCCTACAAAATAGCCGATCTACAAGCTCACAATGCGTCGTGCGACACGTTGTGAGCTTGTAGATCTGCTATTTTCAAAATGTGTTTTTGAAAACCTAATCTGCATAATAACTACTTTTACTTTTGGTACTTTAAGACACATACTTGCAATAGAGTATATCATCTACCTGTACATTGCAGTATTGAAACTTAAGTTTCATTGACTTACTTTTCCCACCACTGTCGGTACAGTGGAATGGGGTGATGACGTTTGCTCCCGTGTCTCCGCTGGAGGACAGTCTGCCGGCCTCCCTGGCCTCCTTCTCCGGGTCGATCGGCGAGCGGGGCAGTAGGTATATCTCCCGCGAGTGGTCATAGCGTCCTCGAACCTTCACCCGTCTGTATTCCAGGTCGTTCAGCTCAAGACGGTCGGCGGGAAGAGGAACAGGCTCTGCAGCCACGTGACTTTCCAGTTCGGCGATGAGCCGCGTTTTCCACTGCCGCCGCCTGACCTGCCACGTTCCGAGGCCAAATGCTGTGACGGGAATTAGAAGCAGCGACCATTTGAGAAGTGAGGCCTCTCCTTTTGCTGCTCTACCGCTGGTGGCTGTGGACCGCGACTGACGCCTAAGGGAAATATGCCTGCCCTCTGTATGTTTGAAGATGCATTGCCCGTGAGGCAAGAGAAGTGTCCTCTTGATGTCAACTACATGTGGGTTCTTTTTAAAGATCTCTAATGTTTTGATGGTATGCGGCAGCATAGACTTCAAAGAGAATGAGGTCATATTGATTAAAGTGCCAAAAAATGAAAGCCGGAAATTAACAACTACATTTTTGGTGATTCAAAGGATAGATGGAGATTCTTGAATATGGGTCTGCAAAATCAATCCATTTATGGGGTGAGAATACACTGCTTTAATATAGTTTGCAGTATTTTCTCTTGTCATCATATCAGCGCACAATTACTCATCAGTGCCCAAATACGGAGTTCCAGTCATTGCCGAAGGCATGGGGAGAGAGTATGTTTTGCACTGCATCCGTGTGTGTTTGAGTCCGTGCGTGTGTGTGTCTGTCCGTCCGTCCGTCTGTTACCAGCTAATCTCCAGCACTGTTAACAAATTTCGCTCTGGACTTCCCGGTACCTCCTCAATGACCTCTGGAGTTGAGCTGACCCCTTTTTAGCAACACTGGTATCACGTCTTTAAACAAGACACAAGTCTGTTTTGATCTCTGTTACGTGTTAGCAACCATGGTGTCATCAAATGTTTTGTCCAATCAGTGCGTAGCTGTGACGCCCCAGCTTGGGCGAGTATGAGTATACGGCACACGTCCCACATCCCAAATCATAAAGACCGGTCTCTTCATCCAACGCCGGAAGGTTTACAGACGTGGGACGTGAGTACGAATAGAGAAACGTATTATTCTGAAACTGAAGGTGTTGGGATAGCTGATGGCAGCCCTCGAGGACGAGAGGGAGGATGAGAGCGATGAAGAATATGAGGATGCAATCCAACCCATATTAGAAAAAGACGTTTTGGCGCAGCTCCAGGATGATGACGATCATGTGACTCTTGATCCTGGGGAGTCGGATCTCATTGACACCATGGTGGACGGACGGGAATGGGAGGACGAGAGTGGCGATTCTCGTGGAAGTGGACACGGACCGGGACACGAGGAGGACTACCACCTTGAAGTGTTGACCACTGAGCAGCTCGTCCAGCACATGGTGAAGTGTGTCCAGGAGGTCAACGAGGTCATCCAGAACCCTGTGACAATCACGCGCATTTTTCTCAGTCACTTCAACTGGGATAAAGAGAAGCTGATGGAAAGGTACTTTGATGGAAACCTGGACAAGCTGTTCTCCGAGTGTCATGTGGTCAATCCCAGTAAGAACTTGCAGACCCGTGCTCCGATCAACATGGCATCAACTGCACAGGATGTCCCATGTCAGATCTGCTATTTGGACTACCCCAACACTTACTTCACAGGCCTGGAGTGTGGACACAACTTCTGTATGGAGTGCTGGGGATATTACTTGACCGACAAAATCGTGAAAGAAGGAAAGGGACAGACCATTTCTTGTCCTTCTCACAAATGTGACATATTGGTCGATGACAACACAGTCATGCGTCTCATAACAGATTCAAAGGTGAAGTTGAAGTATCAGCATTTAATCACAAATAGTTTTGTAGAGTGTAACCGACTGTTAAAGTGGTGTCCTGCACCTGGCTGCCATCATGTCATCAAAGTGCAACATCCAGATGACAGGCCTGTGCGATGCAAGTGTGGCCATGAGTTCTGCTTCAGCTGTAGAGAAAAGTGCCACGATCCTATCAGGTGCAAGCTGCTGAAGAAATGGATCAAACTATGCAACGAAGAAGGTGAAAGCGCTAACTGGATTGAAGCAAATACCAAGGACTGTCCAAAATGCCACACCCCAATCGAGAAGAATGGTGGCTGCAATTGGATGCTTTGTGGGAAGCAGAGCTGCCTCTTTCAGTTCTGTTGGGTCTGCCAGTGTTCAATGTCACACTATGGTGCCCATAAATGCAATGTTTTCAATGCTGAGGCAGCCAAAGAGCGCTCTAGGACAGCCATGCAGGGATACAGGTACCTGTTCTATTTCAAACGCTACATGAACCACATGCAGGGCCTGCGACTCGAGCAATGTCTCTACCCTAAGATCAAGAAGAAGATGAACGAGGTGATGCTGAACATGTCCTGGATTGAAGTGCAATTCCTGAAGACGGCAGTGGATGTGCTGGGACAGTGCCGCTCCACACTCATGTACACCTACGCCTTTGCCTTCTACCTCAAGAAGAACAACCAGGCCGTCATATTCGAGTACAACCAGGCGGATTTGGAAAACGCCACCGGTGTGCTGTCTGGCTACCTAGAAAAGAACATCTCCCAGGATTCCCTGCAGAACATCAAGCAGAAAGTACAATATAACGTCAGCTACTGTGATAGCAGACGAAGAACGCTGATAAAGCATGTGCACGAAGGCTATGAGAATGACCTCTGGGAATACATTGTGGATCTGCATTCATGATTATTGAATGCGTGTGTGTGTGTGTGTGTGTGTGTGTGCGTACCTGCGCGCGTGTGTGTGTGTGTGCCTGCGCACGTGCGCGTGCGTGCGTGCGTGCATGCATCCAGTCAAATCTGATATTTTGGCCCGACTGTTCACACTGCGTTTGCAAGTGACCAGATTGGTTGTGTCACAGATCTGTGTTTGATTCAAAGCTGATTTCAGGAGATTCGTCTCAGTCCGAACACAGTAACCTGATTCTAATCTAAATGTGTTTACTGTGTTTACAAAAATAATAATAATAATCTGATTCCAATTTGGATGTGGCACAGATCTGATTCAGGCTGGATTTTCCTGCCATGCAGTCTGAACACATCTGGTCACTTGCAAATGCAGTGTGAACGGTCGGGCCAAAAGATCAGATTTGAGAAAATAAATCGGATTTTACTGGGTGTGTTTATAGCATAGGAGCTCAAAAACAGTAATGGTTACTACATAGTCCAACCATAGTCAAAACGGCCATAGCCATCATCACAAATGTGTTCATGAAATCATGAAAAACCCTAGTTTGTCACATGATACTTAAAGCATAATAAAATGTTTGCCTTATATCTAGTTGTCAATGATTTGGGATTTTACCAAACTTGGAGACCAAACTTGGGATTTTACCAAATTTGGGATTTTACCAAATTTGGGATTTTACCAAATTTGGGATTTTACCAAATTTGGGATTTTACAAAACGTGGGGTTTTACCAAACTTGGGATTTCCTCCCAGGCTGAGGAAAGTTAAGGTCTGGTTTTCACCTTAGCACCATGCTGAACCAGTCCCTTCGCATTCTACTACAAGACCACCCACCTGTCCTAGTCCCTTCTCATCCTCATGATAGGCATGCAATTTATGTGAAATCTTGTGTTGCTTTCTTTGCCATTGAATGTGCTCTTGTATGTACCTTAAATCAGGCAGTCAGTCGCGAGACATGGCCAAAGCATTTCCGGGGGTCCCCAGCCAAAAATGTTGAGAACCCCTGCCTTAAGTATTGTTCTGATTGATTTTTAACCATTACTTGGAGCAGACTGCCCAAACTCTAAGCACTTTTGGTACCAAAAGTTTTAAAAGTTTTCTTAAAAAAAAATACAATAATTGTAAAATCTTTAGAATATATATAAAAAAAAATCTTAAAAACATAATGTAAAAGGCTCAATACCAGCAAGTTTTTTCTGGAACGTGTTTGTTGTGGTGGTTGTTTCCTTATCATTTCACTTTGGGTGTTTATTTGTAACAATTACATGCCCTGTCTCAGTGTCAGTGGCTACGTTTACATGAGCAGTTAAATCCCCTTTTCATTCCGATTGATTGATTGATTGATTGAAATCTTTATTAACAGTTTGTAGAATTTACAGTACATTTTAAGCACAAACTCAATACAAAGACTGTCAACTGTGAGTGGACGACCCAATTAAGCATTACACTTGTTTACAACAGGGTCCACATTGTTCAATTCATCAAAACATTTAAAGACATACAAACATTTAGAGACATACAAAAAGACATTTCTCTGTAGGTAAAGAACAGAACAGGAATTCATCATATGGGAAGCAAAAAAGGGAAAAGATACAATATACAGTGAGGGAAAATGGGGTGGGGGGGTGGGGGGGATTCAGATTTTACAGAGGCCAGTTTCGAATTGCAGCCATCCGTAGGTGCCCTTTGAGAGCGGTTTTGAAGGAGTCAAGGGATTCACATGTCTTAATGACTGTTGGTAGGGCGTTCCACATTTTGGTGGCATAGGAGCGAAAATAATTTAGTCCCTTGTTTGTGCCGAATCTGGGTTGTACATGGTTTGTTGCACTCCCTCTGGTGTTGTGGGTGTGGACTTCGTTTACATTAAGGAAGTATTTAGACAGGTACATGGGTATCTTGGTGGTGTATCGAATCTTGTGGACCAGACCCATTGCAAGATGCTGTACTCTGTCGTCGACCCTAAGCCATCCCAGCCTGTCAAAGTGGGCAGGGGTGAGGTGGGTTCGGGGGGTGAGGCCAAGTAGGAGCCTGACCAGTTTGTTTTGAGAGGTCTGGAGCCTTGTTTTAAGGGCCTTTGAGGTGCTGTGGTACCAAGAGGTGGATGCATAGTCAAAGAAACCTTGTACGAGGGCTCCTGTTAAGGTCTTCAAGGTGTTTTTGCTGACCAGTGAGGAGATCCTGTAAAGGAATCTTGTTCTTTGATTGACTTTTTTGATTACGTTGGTGGCCATTTTATCACCGGAAAGATTGGCCTCCAGGATGGAACCTAGGTAGGTAATTTGATCTTTTCGTGTGATAATATTGTCACCCACTCTAACCAAGAAGCCATCTGCCTTGCTGAGTTTACTATTTGATCCGAAGAGGATGGATTCAGTTTTTCCCAGGTGTAAGGATAGTTTGTTATCAGCGAGCCAGGTGCAGATTCTACCGAGTTCAGAGCTGAGGGTCTTTTCAAGTAGAAAAATAGAAGTTCAATCCTATTAAACGTTGTTATGTAAACACCTACAAAAACTTACATCCGAATGAAAACGCTTGATGCGATCTAAAAACCATTCCGATGTCACTGGCCGGATTACTCCGATGTTCAATGTGATTGAAAGAAAATTGGACTCATGTATACACTGCTTCGGATGTAAATTAATTCTGGTCTTTCTGAGCATGCTCATTTCCATTGCGCTCCAACTCCAAGGCGCTCATAAGCCTCATATCCAAGGCGCGCCGAGGAGTTTGCACATAGAGCGCGTTATTTCGTGCATTTTGTGTGTGTGTTCAACGGTCTCTCTCTTACACTCTCTCTCTCTCTCAAAAATAACGAGCGACCCGATACAATAATAATCAGTGTGTTGCGTGCCCTGGCCGTGCTGTAGGCCTAGATAATAAAGTAGGCTACACATAAAAACGAGATGATCACCTTCCCAGCGGAGGGGAAAAAAAGACGGTAAACATAATATGTATGTCCGCCCCTATCCAAGCAGCAGCCTCAAAACTACTGCGGAATGAAATGATGGGATTTCAAAGTGTCGTCTTTCGTCTGAAAGTCACAATGAATGAACTGCCTATATTTTATGTGTCCAACAGATGCCGTAGTTTCACGTGAATTAACATGTATCATGTCTTCTATCACTTCTCCATATAAACACTCATTCGGAATGACCATTTCCCATGTAAACTCGCTGCAAAAAACATTACATCGGATGTATTTTATTCGGAAGTATTTATTCGGAATGATCACCCTTCATGTAAATGTTAAATCCCCTTTTCATTCAGAATAAAAGTTAAATCCTATTAAAAGTGCTCATGTCGGCCCAGGCCGTAGCGTAACGGTCTGGGCACCGGACTGGTGATCCAGTCGCGGTGTGCCGCGGGTTCGACTCCCGGACCCGACACGGCCTTTACCGCATGTCATCCCCCCATCTCTCTCCCGTTTCCTGTCAGCCTACTTTCTATCCCTTAAAAAATCAATAAAGGCGTAAGCCGCAAAAAAATATCTAAAAAAAAAAAAAAAAAAAAAAAAAAAAAAGTGCTCATGTAAACACCTACAAAAACTTAAATCGGAATGAAAATGGTCAATCTGATTTAAACTTAGATCTGATGTAATTGACCGGTTTATTCCATTTTTAAATCCTATTGAAACAATTGTGGACTCATGTAAACACTCATTCGGATTTAAGTTCATTCTGGTCTTTCTGTGCATGCTTGTTTCCATGTAATTGGTATGGCTATATTATGCTCTTGTTTTGCGATTAATTATATTAAGAAATGATATTAGATACCTCTCATAGGCTACAGGATACATCAAATATAAAGTAATACGGCATAAAAGTGTTTTTCTATTATTATTATTTTGTTTTACTGAAATGTAGTGTAGTAAAAGTAAAACAATTGGAAAGTAAAGTAGAAATACCTCAAAATTGTACTTTAGTACTAAAGTAAATGTACTTTCCACCACTGGACGATCCGCCCGCCCCCTATCCAATCAGAAGCCTTCCCAGCCCCAAACCTGATGTGGAATGAAATAATGGGATTTAAAAGTATTGTCCATGTAAACACTCATTCGGAATTACCTTTCCCATGTAAACACGCAGCAAAAAACTTACTTCTGAATTAATTCATTCTGAAGTTTTCATTCTGAATGAAAAAGCCCTCATGTAACCGCAGCCAGTCACACGAGGCAATATAAGGGAGGTTTACATTTCCCATGTAAACTCGCGGCAAAAAACATTACATCGGATGTATTTTATTCGGAAGTATTTATTCGGAATGATCACCCTTCATGTAAACGTAGCCATTGTCATTGTCAGCTACGGCCGAACCGTTGTGTCTCATAGAATGTCTGTGTTTTAATATAACTCGAGCGGTGCCCATTGGGCACTGGCCTACATGGAACGATGCAAGTTGGAAATGGATGCCCCACCCAAGTTATTATGTATGTGTCCCTTTTATGCCCATATATGGAGTTTTTTGTCAGGCATGCCCAAATATGGAGTCTATGCAGAATCAGATGTCATAACATAACACAACACATTTGTGTCAGAACAGGCCAGCTCCACATATGGAGCCTGAGCAGGGGCCTGTCCAGACAGAGGCCTTTTGGCGGTTCTGGACAACCGTGGGTCCGACGGACTCAACACCAGGCACTGCACTCCATGGGGGTGTGGAACGCGTGTGTCGAATTTGAAGTCAGTGGGGCGAACGGTTCTCGAGTTACATGGATTACAGATGTATGTACGCAGACTTGATGTATTTGTAGATGTAGATAGAAGACTAGACCGGTGCCCGGCTGTAGCGAGTCAGTAACGATGGAAGTTGGAGAGTACACCCATACTGTGTCTCTTTTATGCCCATATATGGAGATTTCAGTATCTGTCTCTCTGTCCCTTTATTCCAATATGGAGTTATGTGTCAGGCATGCCCAAATATGGAGTGTTGTGATGTCAGAACAGGCCAGCTCCATATATGGACCCTGGGCAGGGGTCCTCTGCAGAGCTCGGGCAGAGGCCTTTTGTGGCGGTTCTGGACAACCGTGGGTCCAACTGACTCGACACCGGGCACTTGCGTGTCAAATTTGAAGTCGATGGGGCGAACGGTTCTCCAGTTACGTGCATTACAGCCATACACACACACAGACAGACAGGGACATGGTGCATTTATAGATAGAAAAACACTGTGGAGACTTCTTTCTTCTCTATGCATAAACCTTTTGTCCAGCACCAGCGAGGGACTGGATGTGTGCTAGCCACCTGTTTTTAAACCTTTTAAAATTGTAGGCTATTGACCTCAATGACTTGACTATATCATCCACTACCTCAATGATATTATTTACGGTATCACTCCACATTTTACTATTGTTTCAGTCTAGGCCAGGGTACACCTTCAACCATATACATTCCCATTGAACTATATTCATTTGAACCCCACTAGCTTAGAAATATAATGTAAACTATGTTTTTTTTGAGGGGCGCCCCTCCTCTGTCCAGCTTTTAGTGTGTGTCCACAAACTTTGTCCTATACACAAACATTAAATTCCCATTGACAATGAATGGACAATTTTAGTCATAGTGTAAACATTGCGTAACACAAACATTGATGACGAAGGTGAGACGAAAATTGTGATTGGCTGGAATGAGATGAGGTACGATAATGTACGATGATAAGAGCGGCCCTCACTTCACACATTTTATCTGTATTAATGCCGTTTCAAATGATACAGCAACGCAGGGTTAGATACAGAAGTGATTGTGTTCTATTACAGTATGTATGGGAGATAGGCTTGGTATAAAACCTCTCATATGGGCCTGATATGCCCATATATGGAGATCCCTGACATAATCAGTATGTCCATATATGGGCATGCCCCCTTTTGTGCCAATATAAGGAGCTGAATGATTGGTGCCCGATGCCATGATGACACACAGGTTAGTTAGACAACACACTCATGCTCACACATATTTGGTTATATCTTTATTATGAACTCCTTATATGGTTGTGGCTGAGTCACGGTGACATGAGTGTGACGTAGCTGTGATGCACCAACTGCAGAGAGTTCACAGATATAAATAAACGTGTCAGCACTTATTTATTCATAAAATCTTCTTTCTCAAGAAGAGTCAATAAAACATTTAGAGCTGGGTCCCCTAGCCACGGACAGCAATCCTGACAATGGAAACTTTGGAGGAGTTAGAGAACACAACAAACTACCGGTTGATTGCAGCCCTCAGCGGAGACAGGAGTGAGATGAGGAACAAATGGGATGAGACAAGTCAACTGATTCAGGAAGAGTCGGATGATGAAGACATGGCGGAACTCGAAGAGTCAGATCTCATTGGCACCATGGTGGACGGAAGGGAATGGGACGACGAGAGTGACGATGCTCGTGGAAGTGAACAGAGACCGCGACACGAGGAGGACTACCACCATGAAGTGTTGACCACTGAGCAGCTTGTCCAGCACATGGTGGAGTGTATCCAGGAGGTCAACGAGGTCATCCAGAACCCTGTGACAATCACGCGCATTTTTCTCAGTCACTTCAACTGGGATAAAGAGAAGCTGATGGAAAGGTACTTTGATGGAAACCTGGACAAGCTGTTCTCCGAGTGTCATGTGGTCAATCCCAGTAAGAACTCGCAGACCCGTCCTCCGATCAACATGGCATCAACTGCACAGGATGTCCCATGTCAGATCTGCTATTTGGACTACCCCAACACTTACTTCACAGGCCTGGAGTGTGGACACAACTTCTGTATGGAGTGCTGGGGATATTACTTGACCGACAAAATCACAAAAGAAGGAAAGGGACAGACCATTTCTTGTCCTTCTCACAAATGTGACATATTGGTCGATGACAACACAGTCATGCGTCTCATAACAGATTCAAAGGTGAAGTTGAAGTACCAGCATTTAATCACAAATAGTTTTGTAGAGTGTAACCGACTGTTAAAGTGGTGTCCTGCACCTGGCTGCCATCATGTCATCAAAGTGCAACATCCAGATGACAGGCCTGTGCAGTGCAAATGTGGCCATGAGTTCTGCTTCAGCTGTGGACAAAAGTGCCACGATCCTATCAGTTGCAAGCTGCTGAAGAAATGGAGCAAGAAGTGTAACGATGACAGTGAAACTGCAAACTGGATTGAAGCAAATACCAAGGACTGTCCAAAATGTCATTCGCCGTTCGAAAAAAATGGTGGCTGCAATTGGATACAGTGTGGGAAGCGAAGCTGTAGTTTTGAGTTCTGTTGGGTCTGCCTGCGTCAAATGGCACACAGTGCAGTAAGTATCCATAAGTGCAATCGTTATGATGATGATGATGGCAGCAAGGCTGCCAGAGTAGGTCAATCCAAGGCAGCCTTGGAGAGGTACCTGTTCTATTTCAACCGCTACATGAACCACATGCAGGGCCTGCGCTTTGAGCACAATCTCTATGCTGACATCAAGCAGAAGATGGAGTTAAACATGAAGCAAAACACCTCCTGGATCAACGTTAGGTTCCTGAAGACGGCTGTGGACGTGCTGGGAAAGTGCCGCTCCACACTCATGTACACCTACGCCTTTGCCTTCTATCTCAGGAAGAACAACCAGTCCATTATATTCGAGAACAACCAGGCAGATCTGGAAAACGCCACCGATGTGCTGTCTGGCTACCTGGAGCGGAACATCTCGGAGGATTCCCTGCAGGACATCAGGCAGAAAGTACAAGATAAGGGCCGTTACTGTGAGAGCAGGCGAAGAGCACTGATACAGCATGTGCACGAAGGCTATGATAAGAATCTGTGGGATTACATTGTAGACTGAGTACATGTCCCCCGACCCCTTGCAAACAGACTAGAGTTTCTCTATAAAAGTTTGAGCTAAGAGAATGCTTGAGAATGTGCTAAAAAGTGGTCATCATTGACATATTATAACACACATTTCAAAACATTCCCCTAGGCCATGGCCCATTCCCCCAGATCATCACCACTAAGGAAAGGTTCAGCCCAAATCCACTTGGGGTGTGGCTAATAAAAATCACACCCTGGTGAAGTGAAGGGCTTTCTTATCATCATACATTATCATACATCATCTCATTCTGGCCAATCACAATTTGCGTCCTCACTTTTGTCTTCAATGTTTGTGTTTAGACAGACCCTCAAAGCTGGACATAGGAGGGGCTAACGCTCCTCAAAAACCAGACACAAATAGACAATACAGGTTGGGAATGAGAAATCCATCATTACCCACATAATAAACCTCTGCATCAAACAGGGACAGGTCCCCCAAGATTTCAAACTTGCCAAAGTAACACCCTGCACAAGAAAGAGAGCAAATTAGACCCCGGAAAATACCGCCCTATCTCTATTATTAGCTCCATCTCGAAAAATTGTCTATGAACAGGTTGAAAAGTATCTTGCCACAATTTTTTTTTACGAATTCCAATCTGGCCCATTCCACTGACACATGCCTCTCGTACAAGGTTTCTTCGACTATGCATGCACCTTTTGGTACCACAGCACCTCAAAGGCCCTTAAAACAAGGCTCCAGACATCCCAAAACAAACAGGCTACTACTTGGCCTCACTCCCCGAACCCACCTCTCACCCCTGCCCACTTTGACAGGCTGGAATGGCCTGTCAACAAGGGAGTTGGGAGTTCAACAAACCATGTGCAACCCAGATTTGGCACAAACAAGGGACTAAATTAATTTTGCTCCTATGCCACCAAAATGTGGAAGCCCACAGCCATTAAGACTATATGTGAAAACCTTGACTCCTTCAAAACCGCTCTCAAAGGGCACCTACGGACAGTCCACCATTGAAAATGGTGGACTTTTGTTATAAACTAGTGTAATGCTTTATCATTGTGTCGTCCACAGTAACAGTCTGTGTATTGCGAATCAGCCTGTTATAGCGCCACCATGAGGCTGGTTTAAAGAATTCCTTCCTCTGCCTAGTGGTAATGTGCATGCATAATTTCACGGAAATCGCATGCGTGCTGATTTGAAGCATTTTGTTCAAAACTGACCACATAGAGATAGTGTATATAGGCCTACCGATTCGCGTGATGTATGGATTGATTCATTGATTGATTATTTTATTAGACAATAGAAAATGCAAACAGTACAGGGCACAGTCAGGCACATTGGTCCAAACGGATAGCCCAGCAAGCACAGTCAGGACCTGGACCAATTAGTGACGTCTTGATTTGGGCCAGATCAAGTCAAACCAAGACTAGTCAGATCTGGCCCAGAATATCACCTGATTTCAACCAATCTGCCCACTAAGACGGATGTCCCTGGATGAATCACAGGAGGCCCGATCCACTTAAGTCATATCATAACTAGTCAGATCTGGCCCAGAATAAGCTATATTACTTCAACTGGTGAAGACGTCCTGGAATCATCCCCATATGGGCTGTGATATGGCCTATAGTCCTGAACGTCACCGGAGTCACCAGAGGACGTCATCATGACGTCATTTGGCTTGCTGGGAGGCTACCGAAGAAAGAAAGAGGGCAGGGCATTCCACACCTGAGTGGCAGTGCTGTGGAAGGTGAATTTACCCATATTTGTTCTGAATGTGGGTGGATACAATGTGTACACGATTAATATAAAGAAATATGTTGTACAAAAATATGACTCACGGTGATGCTATAACAGGCCATTCTGGACAATTTGGGACAAAGGTTTGTAATAAGGGAAAATTAGCTTAAGTTGTGGCAAATCTGGGGGAAAAAATGCTCACCACTAGCTTTCTTCACAGATGTGTTCATAAAGGTGTCTTCTATCACAGAAAATGTGTTCCAAGCCAACTAACTCCCTTGGGAAACTTTGTGGGAGCCTATCAAAGTTGGGGTACCCGGAGGGCCTATGCTAACAGCAGGATATTTTAAAATTGGCCAATAAGAGCTTATGGGGTGTGTAAATAGGTGTTTTTGGGGTGCTGAATCCGTTCCAACCATTCATTTTCAGTAAAAATGACTTCTGGCCATAACATTGGCTATGCATGCTTTTGTATGTGCCAGACATACTAGTGTAATAACTAATAATCAATTTTATGCATATCTCAATGGATGTCTAAGGTGTTTTCTTTCTGTTTGTCTGTGTTGGTGTGGGGGGGACATTATTAAAATATAAAAAGCATTTTATTAATCTATCACAAATGCATCTTAATTGAAACTAGATAGACAATCTATAATGGATTTAACTGATTTATTCTTTTCAGAATCAGAAAGACTTTATTGTCACACCTTAAAAAATAATTAACGGTAAAATAATGGGGAAGTTAATGTGCCGAATTTCAGTTCATTAATAAAAATAAATAAAGAGAATACGGCTCTATGATATTACAATATAAAAAAGATCAAAACAAAACTAAGGTGCTAATTTAAGTATGCTTTTGTAAACAATAAATACAAGTACTCTTCCAACTCCCTGGCATCTCCCTCACTGCTCTTGTCATTTAGCTTGTTGTTCTTGCAAAGTTTGCCATGGCAGTTAGTACCACAAGCAGAAATGCACTGTGCACTGAATTGTAGTGTGTACAGTCCCCCTCATATAGTTGTAATTGACTAACTCCAGAAGATATTCTGGTGTGATGGGGTCTGTTGACGGTACAGACTCATATCCTTTGTCACCAAACTTCCATCCATACTCCAGTACAATTATGGATGGAAGGTTGGTGGTGGTACACTGGATGTACTGTACCCAGTGATGGAATTTGCAGCAGCAGCCAATCTCTGGTCTGGATATAAGCTCGGAGAGAGTGCTGTGCTGCGGCTGCTGTTGTCGTTGGCAGTTTTTCTGGTTCGATACTCCCAGTAGCGGTAGTAGTTCTGCAAGACTGACAAAGTGGAGAAGGCAATGGAAGTTTTGGACATCCAAGCCAACAAGGCCAACAGCCAGCTGTGAACTATTCAATTTCATGTTCCATGGGAAATCGCATGAAGGTTTTGGGGACTGGAGATTTGACATCTTCAGCAAGCAGGCCGCTACTAGGTTGACGGAGGGTGTGTAGATCGAGCCCAGGATCACATTAGATAAGGAAAAAACTGTTCTGTAATTCTGCAAACGGTTAAATACTTCAATCAATCCATTTGTGTTTGAATCAGTGTACAAATGTACATTTTGCCACTAGATGAACATCTACCAACACCGAGGTCAACAGTTAACCTCAACATAATCAGACCCAGATTTCATGGGCTACATGGGCAATTCACCGAAAACAATATTTAAAACCAATGAATTATATTATTATTCCTCTTTATATATCAATATGAACTGTATATGCTGAAATTGAGAGAACACAATTTAATTATAAGATACTGGATTGATTGAAGAATGTATTAACAGTTTTGGAGAATTTCAGTATAGCCCTTACACCCGATGTGTTTTCGCGTTTAATTCACTAATAAATTCATAATTCATTTATAATTTGTTAAATTGGAAAAGGGGCTTTGTTAAGACCTCCATATTATTATGGTCAATGCCTAGCCCAAACATTTAGATCTAAATGTTTGGGCTAGTCAATGCCTGTGTGAAAAGTGGGAGCGATTGGTGTTTCTGACACACATTCAGACAGACATTGACTGAATTATAGTATGATATGATGATGATGATATGATGATGATGACGATGACGATGATGATAATATGATGATGATGATGATGATGATGATGATGATGATGATGATGATTTCAAGCACAACAGCATTACACTTGTTTACAATATGGTCCACCGGAAAAATCGGTTTGAGGGAAAAGGACGTTCCGTTTGATTGTTCCTGCCTGTCGACTACAAAACAATACTACAACATGACGTAACGATATACCGCGAGACTACCTAAAGTCCAACGTAACCAGAACGTAACCCGGAAGTGAAAATGTTCCTGAAGAATAGTAAACAAAGCTTTGATAAATAAAGTATTCGCGCGACGCTTTTATGACCTGCACAGGACAAAACTATAACCTTACGTCTGACCGACCGTGAGTCTTTATTTTAAGTTGTTTGGTTTATATTTGTTATTTTATTGATATTTGTACAGCAGCCATATAACGATGTATAACATACATAACATAATGTATAGTAGTTTCCAGCAACGACTTGGACGTCAAGTGCTGATCAGCCTTATTCGTACTGTTCGGGAGTCTAGGGTTTGATATGAATAGACCACAGACCGCGGTCACCGTTTAATAACATGGTTCTCTCATTCATTGTTTTAATCTCCACTCTCCGGGTCCACAATCTACAGTGACAGTGTAACTCTGAGGGTGTACAGTTTGGTTACACGAGTCAACACGACGTGTCATGAGTCACATTCGAAACTTTTGTCTAGCGCTAGTGAGTGGTATTTTGGCTAAAACAAAAGTTAAAGATCTATTCTGATTTTATAATAATTTCTAATAGTGCTTGTTCAGTCCCCTTTAGTAAACTGCAGAGAAAATACATTTTCAGGTGTGTTACCCATTTCATTTCACCAAATCAGGAGAGGGAACTATCAGCTCCAAATTTGTAGTGCCACCCGCTCAGTTTTGGGATCAAACTAGCCCTACAAGCAGAACCCAATGGTACTGAAGTTTCTGACATTTTTTAGACCCAGACCATGGGGTCCTGTTCCAGCTCTACCCTGCCACCTGGTACGCGGACATAAATAAAACATAAACACTGTGGAGTGTGGATAAGGCCTGTCTGCTCTCTTTCAGGACTTTTCAGAATAACTCAAACAAAAAAAGGCCGTCAAACGCCGCAGATACGATGTTAACGAGCATATTTATGTCCGCGTTCCGACATTCCCATACGAAAAAAAGTAACGCACAGCCCGGTTCGGTTCGGATTGGGCTGACCCAGGGGGTTCCGAGAGGGGCTAGGATCAAACAAAACATACTAGGAGTCGATAAACAAGACAAGCACACATGTAGCCTAACCTAACGTATTACTAGCTCTAATGTGTTGCATCTAACGCATTAGACTCTAATGCGTTAAATATATTTTCAGAAGTAAGCTAACCATAGCTCTAATGATTAGAGCTATGTAAGGTTAGCTTACTTCTGAAAATATATTTTCTGTTTACTAAAGAACTGAAGTCTGGAGAGACATGGTGACCCTAACTGTTACTGAACAAACACTAACAGCCCTGGGTTGGCAACTATTAATAGTTTTGGGATAGTTTTTTTTAAGCCATATCAGAACACAATCAATGTCCAATTGAAGAACTGTACAATAATGACTTTACTGCAAAGTAAATTTCTGATTGATTGATTTATTAACAGTTTGCAGAATTACAGTACAACTCAATACAAAAACTGTTAACAGTGACTGGACGACACCATAAAGCATTACACTTGTTTACAATAGGGCCCACCATTTTCAATTCATCAAAACATTCGGAGTCGTACGAATATACACAACTATATAGTCAAAAATAAATCATCATAGGAGGTAAAAAGTGAAAAGAAACATACAGTGAGGGGGAACAAGGGTGGTTGGGGGATTCAGATTTTACGGGGGCCAGTTTCGAATTGCAGCCGTCCGTAGGTGCCCTTTGAGAGACAAATAAGATTTGTAACTATGCAATATGATAGAACTGCAAACTGCGGTGTAGGTGTGTACAGATCAAATTGTAGGCCACATCATAGAATGGAGACTTTAGAGGATGTTGGTTTGTTAAAAAGTAAAAAGAGACAGCCAAACCCAGATATTGGCTGGGTTTCCCGAACGCATTTAGTGTAAGACTTGTAGTGCCGCACATGCTCAGAGGTCCTCAAGCTTCACACAGATGCCTGTGAATATATATATATATATATATAAGGGAGGCAGCTGACCCTAACCGCTACTCTCCAAGCCTCTTCATAGGAGCCCCGACCCCCGGTGAGGCAGCCCGGGCTGCAGCACAGGAGGCCTACGATGCAGATAGACAGCGTGGGGCCACTCCTGAGGAGGCGGCCCACGCCATTGCAACATCTATTGCACAGAGGGCCTACAACACCGCTCTGAAACAAGGAGCCAGGCAGTGGTCCGCTGACATGGACACTGCACTCCCCGACGCCCCTGACGTTGTCATTCTTGCGGATGACAACGCAGGCTTGGTGCAGGCTCTCAGAGAGGACGACGCTGAGATGGACTCCGGGGAGTCCTCATCTCAGGACTCAGCATCCTCCTACACCTCTGACGAGGAGGAGGGTGATGAAGAGAGCAGCAACGAGAGCGACGCCGAGGTGGCAGAGCCGCCTCCAGTCGTCAAGGCCGCTCAAGCGGCCGTCGTCGCCGCCCCCATTACAGCACCAGTTGCTGCTGAAGTTGCACCGGCCGACACCGCTGCAGCTCCAACGGCTCCAGCTGCTCCACTATGACAACACTGACATAGTCGATCTGTTCAAGGCCACGATCCGCTGTGGTCTGGTCTGGCCGGCCAGTCTTGAACCTCCGGTGGCTAAGGACACCCTATGCGAACAGTTTCGCAAGAGGATTCAGGGCAACCCAGCGAAGTCCCAGACCAAGGCTGAGATCCCCCTCGATGACGGGTTCCTGAAATCCCTCATGATGTCCTGGGGACAGCCTTACTCAGCTTCCACCTCCCTGGGCGGAGGCATGAAGCTGCTGGACTGTGCGGGACAACGGCAGGCAGGCCTCGAGGCCATGCCTCCAATGGACAAGTCCTTTGCCGGCTGGCTCATGGGTGTCAACCCCAATGTCTTCCACGTGGACCCGGACTTCTCCTTGCCTGCGGACAAGGACGACTCCAAAATTAATAAGGCTGCCTACAAGTGCGCCTCGACTGCGGCCAGAGCACTGAACGCCACGTCCCTTCTGCAAGGGTCAGCGTCTCATGTCCTGTTGGAAGCGGGAGACGAGCCTACCCCCGACCACATGGCTGAGTTGAGGCGCCTGCACCTTGAGCTCCTCCGTCTCACTCAGGCCCAGGCGGAGATGGTGGGCGGAACCATGGCGAGACTTCTAGTCCTCGAGAGGGCCAGGTGGCTGGAGCTGTCCCCCAAAGTGGGACGTACTCCTTTGAAACAGAAAGTCTCCACTTCGACACTCTTCGCGTCCATGCTCGAGGAGATGCGCTCCCGTGATGGACAGACGAAGACTGACACGGAGGTCATCGGCGCCTGTCTCCCGGCGTCTGGAGCACGGCCCAAGCAGGCTCAACCCTACAGGCCGACCTACGAGCGCACCAAGGACAGGGACGATCGTTCCAGGTCCAGGAGGAGCGCCTTCAAGGTCCCCGTCGCTCAGAGGGCTCCGTCAGCGGCGTCCTCATCTTCCCGCCCACCTCGCAACCGCAAGAAGACCGACATGCCCAGGCGCCCCTCGGCTTCTCCGGCCGGCGGCCTCCGCAACGGGGCCAGGAAAGGAGGGCCACCTGGCGGGAAGGCGAAATAACCGGACCTGCCCCACGGGGAGACATCGGACACTGTCTCCCCCACCCTTCCCCGAGTTTCTCTGAAGCGCAGCATAGTGGCCACGGGCCTCATGCCGGACGCTCTTGGTGTAGACGGAAAGAGGACTTGTTTTTTGAAAATAAATGTCTCTCCGGTGTTTTCTGTGCCACCACTTTTCTTAATAAAGCAGTGTTCTCTACTGAAAACCGGTCTTTTGAATCGTCACTTGAAACTCAAGGGAATGGGCCAGCAGCCCGGGCCCTCGAAGGGGCCCGTGGCTGTCGGCCGAAATGCAAGTGTAACTGCCGTGGACACAGCTCCAGAGCCCCAGGTCCATATTGCAGGACAGAGGCCCCAGGCCCGGGTTCTGACCGTAAGGGGCGCCGCTCTACCACAAAAAGGTTCGGAGCTGGCTTCAACCCCTCTGGCGCTGTGTCTACAGGAGTGGAATCGTTGTGGTGTTCATCCTTGGGTGTTGAACACCATCTCGAAGGGTTACAAACTACAGTTTGCCAGAAGACCTCCCACTTGTGGGAACGTTCTGTTCTCGCAAGCGAGTGGTCAGGCAGCCGAGGTTCTCCAGGGCGAGATAACGTCTCTGTTGGAGAAGAAGGCTATACGTGTGGTGCCCATGGAGCAGAGCAACACCGGGTTTTACTCCTGCTACTTTCTCGTGAAGAAGAAAGGGGGGGCATGCGGCCCATTCTAGACCTACGTGCTCTGAACGGCTATTTGAAAGCGTTTCGCTTCAAAATGCTCACGAGCAAGGCTCTGCTGCGCATGATGCGTCGAGGGAACTGGTATACAACTCTCGATCTCAGAGACGCGTATTTCCACATTCCCATCTACCCACCACACAGAAGATTCCTGCGGTTCGGCTTCAAGGGACAGATATACGAATATCTGGTCCTTCCGTTCGGACTGTCACTGAGTCCAAGGCTGGTGTTCACCGGCTCAAGTTGTGCCGTTTCAAGCACCAGTAAGGGTCGTTCTGTCGTTCCTCCAGGATCTCTTGGACAAAGGCAGGGCCTTTAGTACTGTCAAGGTGTACATATCTGCCCTAGGGGTCCAGACTTTGTGATGACAATAAGGGAGTTAATGAAGTCTCCCATAGTGAGCGGTCTTGCGATGCTGATTACTAGAACTAGGCGTTACGTATGTAACCAAAGTTCTATAACAGCGAGCAAGACCGCTCACCAAGATTCCCTTCTTGATTGCTTGAGAAGAGAACAATTGTTATCGAATGGAGACGTAGACGTTGAGGCACGGTTATAAGGTGCACCCGGCGGGCGGGGTTGTAAGTAAGTAAGTAAGTAAGTAAATTTTATTTATAAAGCACTTATCAAAACAACAGTTACAAATGCTGTACAACAGGTAAAAAACAATCAATTAAAAGCAACAAATCACAGCTCAAAATACAAACGAAATAAATAAGTTTTCAGTGACTTCTTAAAAATGTCAACAGACTCTGCATTCTTTATGAAAAGGGGGAGGGCATTCCACAATGTGGGAGCAGCTACGGCAAATGCCCGGTCGCCCTTGGTTACCCGTTTCGTCGCCGGAATTTTCAGTAGGCCCTTGTCTGAGGACCGGAGTGATCTTGTGTTTTGTTTTGGGAGCAGAAGGTCTGAGATGTAGGGTGGGGCCAGCCCATGTAACGCCTTATAAGTGGTAAGAATTATTTTGAAGTTGATTCTGGATTTAATGGGTAACCAGTGAAGTGAAGCGAGCACCGGTGTGATATGTGATCTGCGATTGGTGTTTGTAAGAATCCTGGCGGCTGTGTTCTGAATTAATTGTAGTTGATGAATAGATGACGCGGAGAGGGAGGTATATAGTCCATTACAGTAGTCGAGTCGGGAAGAGATGAAAGCATGAATTCATTTTTCTAAGTCTTGAGTGGAGAGGAGTGGTTTTATTTTAGAGATGTTACGTAAGTGGAAAAAAACAGGACTGGGTGACCTTCTTTACGTGAAACTTGAAATTCATGTGGCTATCAAAGAAGACACCTAAGTTTCTAGCAGAGTCTTTAATATTAGAAGCCAAAGGGAACAATAAACTTGTCAACGTCATCACGTCTAAAGTCCCAGCCTAAAAGTCTGTGAGTTTATTTGAATGCTTCTGTGTTTACGCCAGGGGGCGCCAACTCCCATAGTGAGCGGTCTTGCTCGCTGTTATAGAACTTTGGTTACATACGTAACCCCTAGATTTTTCCTGTCATATTGATGGTGCTTGTTACAAAAAGTAATTTGAGAAAGTTTATTGTTCCATTTCATCATTAAAAAACAAAACAAAGAATCCAGTACTATAAATTCATCTTGGCTCTTTGTTGCAATCATTTGAGATGCATTCTCTGTTGTGGGTCTGCCATTTCCGATGCACAGCACCAATATGCGATAAAGCATGAATTTGTCTTCATTTTATTTTCTCTCTCTCAGATGTCTGATAGTGACAGTGACGTGGACTTTGTCCCTGTGATTAGCTCACCAAAACGCAGCCGGCGTGGTATTAAACGTCCAGCAATCGCCCGGGCACCCACATATTCAGACAAGGTAAAGGGTTTTTTAACTACTTTGAAGTAGTTAGACGGGTACATGGGCAGTGAAGTAGTCTCGCGTAGCCAGACAACTATTCCACAATCTCCGAATGCTATATAGATTCTGGGACTATAGCCCCCACGAGCTGAGTAAGGAAGCTGCCATTTCCGTTCACGAAAATATATTTTTATCTTTAGAGCTTACATCACTGTCAGGCATCTGAGGGAGATAATAAGTTATAACTATAGGGTCATGCCAATATCCAACATTACATAATGCAGTTCTGCATTTATTTACCGTATGCATTTATGTATTTATTTATCTATTCATCATCATTATTATTATTCTTTATATATAAATGCCATTTGAAGTAGGACGAAGACTCTGGATCTTCATAAAGGATGTTGAAATGTAATAAAAACATGCAGTACCAGGGTTTCATAATGTCATGGTCATCGATAGGTAATATTGGTAAACATTGTGAAATTTGATGTTGTATAGTACAACATCAAATTTCACAATGTTTATCGCCCAGCCCTACAATATTGACTCAGTCAGTCAGTTTTTTCCCCCACAGTGTCATATTAATGGTGCTTGTTACAAAAAGTAATTTGAGAAAGTCTATTGTTCCATTTTAATCATTCAAAAACAAAAAACAAAACAAAGAATCCAGTACTATTAAATTAATCTTGGCTCTTTGTTGCAATCATTTGAGATGCATGCTCTGTTGTGGGTCTGCCATTTCCGATGCACAGCACCAATATGCGATAAAGCATGAATTTGTCTTCATTTTATTTTCTCTCTCTCAGATATCTGATAGTGACAGTGACGTGGAGTTTGTCCCTGTGATTCGCTCACCAAAACGCAGCCGGCGTGGTATTAAACCTCCAGCAATCGCCCCGGCGCCCACATATTCAGACAAGGTAAAGGGTTTTTTAACTATTTTGAAGTAGTTAGACGGGTACATGCCATGGGCAGTGAAGTAGTCTCGCGTAGTCAGACAACTATTCCACACTCTCCGAATGCTATATAGATTCTGGGACTATAGCCCCCATGAGCTGAGTAAGGAAGCTGCCATTTCCGTTCACGAAAATATATTTTTAAATATCTTTAGAGCTTATTTTTTTATTTCCTTTTCTGCTAAGCAACAAGCTATATATGCCTAGATGTTTTCTGTTTATATTAGGATAAATGTGTGCGACTGTAAAGACGAAATGGAAGTGGCGAGTAGACTCCACTTCCGCTTTATCGCTTACGCATGATAGTCAACGGCAGCGCGTTCATGTGTTTGGGGCAAATCCATCCCAGAATGCACTCTGTTCCTACACGGAAGGAGGAGTGAAATCGCCTCATGTGCTTTTGAGCAACTTAATGCAAGTGGATGGGAGGAGGAATCCGGTGCCGTCTCTATTCATATATACTCTAAGATCTATGCGCACACATAAAGCATAGATTTACATACTGTAAATGAAGCACAAGGTGTGAAAGTGGTAACGCATTGGTAGATAGCATCAGGTATGTACATGAGAAAAGTCATAAGGTGCAAAATAACACAGGTCACAAGCATTCAGTTGATTGTAGTATACTTTAAGTTGCTATTAAAGGTATTCTGACATTATTTATAACATAATTTTAACAACATTAACCCTTTTACTGCTGCCATTTATTGAGAAATTAGGACCTAATTCATGCCAGCATTTTTTTAATTTGAGCTCTTATTTTGAAAAGCCACATTTTGCCTCAACCGGAAGTGAGCTTATCCCTGCCAGCTTTACGTTGCCAAGACAACCTTTGTTTACATGATCGAATCATGCCGGTACATTTTAGCACTCCACAACGTCGGCTCGTGCCGTCAAAGAAACGCTGTTTTGACCAAAAATGCCATCTGGGACAAGGAATAGGAGATACAGGCGATTGAAAGAAACGGATAGAATGGATTCTTATGGCGACGGTGAATTAATATGAACGATCCAGTGCAGTGCTAACATCACTGCTAGCTAACCGGCTAACGTGAGTAGCATTATGGCATGATCAATCATATGCACTATAAAAGCGCAATTGCCGAAGGGCTTCGGCAATGGCAGCAAGCGTTAATATCAAATTAATGCTTCAATTGCCGAAGGGCTTCGGCAATGGCAGGAAGACGGTTAAAAGTCCACTCCAGTATTTCTTGCCAGGAGTTTTTGTGTATGTGTAATCTGCATCCTGAGAAGCCATGGAAAAACACATTATTTTAGCCTGTAGATGTCGGTAATTCCCCCTTTCCTGTCAACCCAAGATGCGCTTCTTTGACAACTTAGTAGGAACGTCACCGTCAAAAATAAAAGAGTCATCTAGGCCAGTTGGTATCCAGTGTAAGGACTTGTGTTGATTGACACAGCCAACAACAGAGCAGATTGATTTTTCTCTAGAAGCCATTATTAGTAAGTATTACAAAGAAACAAAGTCGCGGTCACAATGAGGAAGCGGAGAGGAGAGGGGCGGAGAAGAGAGGGTAGGCAGGGAGCAGAGGGGAGGGGGCAGAGGTTTAGCAGGGATCTACGTATATGCCTGCCGTCCAACCAGATGAGACATTTTTGCATAATTATTCACAAAAGTCCAGACAGCAGAGAATACACTGAATGTTCAAACTTCGTTTTTTTTGGTGAAATTGATGTCAAGAAAAGCCAAAAAATCTACAAAAATGTGTTTTAAATGTCACAATCCCTTTAATGCAATGTGTTCTTTACAGGTCTGTTTTATCAAGTAGTGGGTTTAATCCTAGTGAAATGAAAAATAAGGTTTTCGCACTTTTAGACCATATCCGTGGTCATCATATGGGCGTACCTAACAATGGATGGCAAAACAATGGGAACATTTCCATTGTTGTGTATTTTTATATCGAGTATCCATAAAAATACAATTTTAATTACTTACGTCCGTCCAAACACAGCTGCTTCTGTTCACAGAACTACTACTTACAACTACTACATCCAGACAGTGTATTACTCGATTTAAACGTACGCACGCTAAAATATGTATCTGAAAACATTATAGGTTAGAAATAAGCCACAAGCTTTTCTGCGACTTTGTAAACAAACAAACTGCATGTGTCGTGCATGTAGTGCATCCGCTACATTGTAGCAGATCTATGTCTAATACCCTGGAGAGATGCGACCTTCTGAAAAGCTTTCCGTTTCAGAGTGAAATTACAAAATCAAATTCCTGTATTTTTCACTTCACTATGTCTTTAAGTGTTGTTACTGAATTTGCAGCTCAACAAAAGCCAATTCATCCAAGTGTATGACAGGACAATTTTCACAATAAATTAAAATCTCCACAATACGATTATTGTGGCAGAACTTTTGTTGTTGTTTTTCTTTTCTTTGTTGCTGGGGCCAGGCCTAAAACTATGAGAATTTCTCACTGACTGAGTCAATATTGTAGGGCCGTTTTCTCGATTGTGCCGTTTTGCCGTTTTCTCGATTTTGCCGTTTTCTCGATTGTGCCGTTTTCTCGATTGTGCCGTTTTCTCGATTTTGCCGTTTTCTCGATTGTGCCGTTTTGCCGTTTTCTCGATTTTGCCGTTTTAAACATTGTGAAATTTGTTGTTGTACTATACATCAAATTTCACAATGTTTACCAATTACCTATCGATGACCATGACATTATGAAACCCTGGTACTGCATGTTTTTATTACATTTCAACATCCTTTATGAAGATCCAGAGTCTTCGTCCTACTTCAAATGGCATTTTTATATAAAAAATAATAATAATGATGATGAATAGATAAATAAATACATAAATGCATACGGTAAATAAATGCAGAACTGCATTATGTAATGTTGGATATTGGCATGACCCTATAGTTATAACTTATTATCTCCCTCAGATGCCTGACAGTGATGTGGAGGTCAACAGTGACAGCGACGTGGAGACGGCTCCAGTGATGGCCCCGCCCAAACGCCGTCGCATGGTTGACCTTTCTGCTAGCGCCCCGGTGCCCATATATTCCAACAAGGTAAAAGACTGTGTTCGATTAGCGGCTAAGAAAGCTTTGTGAAATGGCAAAGGCTCAAAACAAACCTCAAAAGTATGTATCATCTCACACAGAAAAGCTAAACATAGATGTTTTTGTTCAGGAAATACAAACATGGGAACAGCCCGTTGCATCATTGAACGTCTAGACTAGTGGTTCTCAACCTTGTTCATATCAAGGCCCATTATTTATTCAGCACACCAGGGTTCCACCAGGCGCGTCAGCGTCGCGTCTCCGTCACCATCAGGGAATGTTCCCTTTTTAATCAATGAAGGGTGGCCCCACTGCCCGCGTTGCGTGACTGCATTCAAATTGCCCCGGTTTGTTTTTTGACGCACACAACGGAGCCTCAGTCCATTTTGGACTGAGGCAGATTCTAAAAACGCCTTCTAAATCCAGACCGGAAGTTTTCTGAAAAACCTCAAATATTTATATAGCAGCATCAAAATGTAATTTTTTTTTAATACTGTACATACTGTACAGTATTCTAGGCCTAGAACACTCGGTGTTCCTGACTGACAGAGTCCCTATTGTTGAAATGCATACTATTGTTAGGCCTAGAACACTCTGTGTTCCTGACTGACAGAGTCCCTATTGTTGAAATGCATACTATTGTTAGGCCTAGAACACTCTGTGTTCCTGACTGACAGAGTCCCTATTGTTGTTAGGCCTAGAACACTCGGTGTTCCTGACTGATAGAGTCCCTATTGTTGAAATGCATACTATTGTTAGGCCTAGAACACTCTGTGTTCCTGACTGACAGAGTCCCTATTGTTGAAATGCATACTATTGTTAGGCCTAGAACACTCAGTGTTCCTGACTGATAGAGTCCCTATTGTTGTTAGGCCTAGAACACTCGGTATTCCTGACTGACAGAGTCCCTATTGTTGAAATGCATACTAGTGTTAGGCCTAGAACACTCGGTATTCCTGACTGACAGAGTCCCTATTGTTGTTAGGCCTAGAACACTCGGTATTCCTGACTGACAGAGTCCCTATTGCTGAAATGCACTACTATGACAATCACTACATCACACGTTGTCATAATTGATTTTGTGTTTTTTACTTTTTATGTGAGTCTTATCGTAGACTGTTCTCATCTCCAGGTGTTCAAGTGCTTGAATCTCAACAAGAGACCCGCTGCTACGCTGGTTAATACTGACACTACAGGTGTGTGTGTGTGTGTGTGTGTGTGTGTCTGTCTGTGTCTGTGTGTGCGCGTGAGCGACTGAAACAATTCTATACTACAAATGCATTCTAAATCAGTACTTCCCCAACTGTTTCACGCATTATTATGAACACAATTTTTCCTTTTCCTCAAAAAAATGACTACTAAGCCACACACACACACACAGCTATAAAGTCTAAAATGACACAGATGCTTTCCCGGTTTAATGGGTTGATAACTTGTTGATTGAATGCTGTAGCTAAGCTTACGGAGCATGTGGTGCTGCCTGAGCCCACGGCCCAGCTGGACAGCTCTGTCCTCAGCACCGACTCGGAGGACGAGGATGCACCGCAGAAGGTCACCATCCAACCGTGAGTAGTTGGTCTTTTCACTGGGCTCTATGCACACACCGGTTACCGATGATACTGATGAAGGCTCTCTTCCATTCTGGTCACATAGAGTCAGGGTGTTGCATGTCGGCTCACTGGAAACACTCAGAGTTATGGGGGTCAATTAAATTTTAATGTTGAACCACGTATGTTTATGTTTTCGTAAATTAATGCCCCACAAGAGTGTCGCAAATTGGTCGTGAAAATAGCCGATCTACATACCGGTACTCACAATGCGTCTACTCTCTCTCTCTCTCTCTCTCTCTCGTGTTTTGCAGGCAGAAGGTGTTAGACACTATCATCCGCTCGCCCTCTCCACCACCGCCCATAGGGAGTCCCTCCACACGGTCCACACGCTCCAGTCGGCGGAAGGTTAGGTGAGTTGGAGCATTCTGCTGGAGTTGATTCTTTTGGATATTCCCAGTGATCTTGGGCAGTGGTTCCCAAACCTTTGAGCCTGTGACCCAAAAAGATGTCCTTGATTTACATGACCAAATTTGAATCTACGTGTGGTAGAATTTTTCTTTTTACATTTTACACTTGGACCCCTTCAGGTGGGAGCATTCCGCCAAAAATAGCCGATCTACAAGTTTGGATAGGCTATTTTCGACAAAGAGGTTTGGTGTAAACAAAAAAACTAAAATAAAACACAGTGATACAGTGCTACAAAACAGTGAATCAACTGTATCTATAAAGGTCGTGAGGGTCCCTGCTTCAGGTCTCTCTGCTAAGGGGTCGGTCCTTGGCCTGAAAGACCCTGAAGATCTAGTTGGACAATGTAGCACTTGAACGATGAAACTTAGCCAATGCTATCAAACTCCCATTCCTGAACGAGTCTTGAAAGGTGATAGCTTAGCTACAAACCTTTCCCAATGTAACAACACTGGCTGTAGTTGCAGTTGACTCTTATAGCAGGTATTTTGATAGCAGGTACTCAGCCAACCTAACAATGGGTTGGCTGAGAAAGCTGTACAAACGCAGCCAACCACACACACTCACTCACTCACTCACTCACTCACTCACTCACACACTCACTCACTCACTCACTCACTCACTCACTCACTCACTCACTCACTCACTCACTCACACACTCACAGGTCAGACCAATAGCTCCAATTGGAATACAGCAACACACTAGGGCTGTCAATAGTTTTTTCGAAGGTTCTACGGAATCTACGCCTATAACGGAGACAAATTCAAAGCTTCCACAACAGGGCCCGGGGTGGGGGTTAAATATTGAGTCAGTGAATCGTGGAGCTCAAGCACATGGCTTTGAAGCATAGCAGATCTACAAGCTCTCAACATCATGTCATGCTGCAGTGTTGTTGTGGGCTTGGCGATCACCTATTTTAATAAAAAAAAGAATGAACTGAACTTTTCAACTTTCGAATCTCGTGCCATCGACCTAAGATCAACAGAACTAAGCTCAACAGAACTAAGCTCAACAGAACTAAGCTCAACTGAACTAAGCTCAACAGACATGTTACGCTCAATCCTTCCAGTCACTGACAAGCCAGACCTTGCCTGTTGCAGTGCAGTCCATGGAAGGAGATAACCGTGCCAAACACACTACCAGAGAAATGCCTGACTGCTGCCAGTAGGAGAGCCACAATCTGCTTCCAGCACCTAACAGGGACCCACCTCAGTCTTCGGATGAGCATGTGACGTTTGGTCAAGCCTGAGGCCCACCATAGTCTCTGCGGTGGTGGGCTGCGACATTTGCCCTGTGCCACTCCAGCGCCTGCAATAGCATCATCTCAGATCCATCGTCCCACCGTGCCTCCATATTTGGGCAAAACTGACGTCATCAGTATTGTCATAACACAACCCAGTCCAAACTCCCCTATTGGCTATTATACATGCCTGTCAAATGAGAGGGTGTGGGCTTAACAGAGTGATGTAATGCCGAAGGAATAAAAAGAGTCACGGCAGGTGTGCGGGTGTGAGGCACTCGAGAGAAAACCGTTGTCTTGTGGAAGGTGCTCATTCACACCAGGTGTGGTAAGTTACAGACAATGTTTATCTGATGATGAAAGAAAAGACTCTCTATTTCCCCTCTTCCCCACAGGCCTTTTGCGTGCAACCACAGGAGGATGGTCACTGATGTGTCACTCGAGGACATCATTCCGATATCCTATGAATTTGCTGTTGTGGAGGCGTCGCCACCAGATGAACTAGAGGTCGTGGGTGCTGACACCAGGTTAAGAGTACACATCCGGAAGGAGGGGCTGGAGCTTAAACTCCCCTGTGGTTCCCATTCACGCCTCTTTCTCAGTGAAGTCAACCGGGCCTGGAGTGATGTCTGCAAGTCTCCCTCGCAGGTACCGATGTTTGAGTGGCTCTGCAAAAGAGTTGTAAAACAGGCCCTTGCTCCCCTCGGGGCAACTATGACAAAAATGAATAAACACCGGAAAACAGGAAAACCATCGAGGACGGACAAAAAGGGATCAGTAGAGGAGTGCATCTGTGCTGACAGTGGGGCAAAGCAGTCCGAGCCGGAGAGCCCAGGCAAAGGGAATCCTGAAGGCAGGGACAACATGGTGCGCTCGTCCAACGACACACCGGCCATCCACGCACCGTCTAAAGCCCAAATGCTGGGCATGCCACAGTTTAGTGGATTTCGCAACCACCTCATCAGATGTGAGCTGCAGAAGAAGGAAGACGGCTACACGTACCTGGAGAACTTCAGTTTCTTCCTCGGTACTTACAATGTGAACGGCCAGTCTCCAAGGGAAAGCCTCCGTCCTTGGCTCGGCTGCAGCCCTGTCCCCCCCGACATGTACGGTGTAGGTTTCCAGGAGCTGGACCTAAGCAAAGCGGCTTTCTTTTTCAACGACACGCCCAGAGAGCCGGAGTGGATGACGGCGGTATTCGAGGCTCTACACCCAGAAGCCAAGTATGTTTTGGTGAAACTGGTCCGTCTGGTCGGCATGATGCTGCTGTTCTACGCAAAGAAGGAACACGCCAAGTTCATCTCCGAAGTGGAGGCCGAGTCCGTGGGCACCGGCATCATGGGCAGAATGGGGAACAAGGGAGCGGTGGCGATACGCTTTCGCTTTCACAACTCCAACATCTGTGTGGTCAACTCGCACCTATCGGCCCACATCGAGTGTGAGAGACGCAACCAAGACTACAAGGACATTTGCAGCCGTCTCCAATTTCACCCTCTAGACCCCATGCGGGCCCCCCTCCCCATCATGAAGCACAATGTAGTCCTGTGGGTTGGGGACCTCAACTACAGAATTGGTGACCTTGATGTCAAACATGTGAAGAATCTAATCACTAAGAAGGACTTTGAAACGCTGCATAACTATGACCAGCTGAAGAGGCAGATCGATGAGGAGGCCGCATTTATCGGTTTCGCTGAGGGTGCAATTGACTTCCAGCCCACCTACAAATACAACACAGGCTCTGACCAGTGGGACACAAGTGAGAAATGTCGGGTGCCTGCCTGGTGTGATCGGATCCTGTGGCGAGGCAAGAACATCAGACAACTGCAGTACCAGAGCCACATGACCCTGAAAGCCAGTGATCACAAGCCAGTCAGCTCCCTGCTGGAGATTGGGATCAAGGTAGTGGACGAAGAGGCCCACAAAAAGACCTTTGAAGAGATTGTACGCGCCATAGACAAGATGGAGGCGGAGAGCACTCCGTCCATAACATTGTCCAAGCAAGAGTTCCACTTTAAGGATGTGAAATACATGCAGCACCAGGTGGAGACGCTGAGATTGCACAACAATGGGCAAGTCCCGTGTCAGTTCGAGTTCATCCATAAGCTAGATGAGCCCGTCTACTGCAAGCCCTGGCTCACTGCCACTCCGCACAAGGGCTTCATCGCTCAGGGTGGTCGCATGGACATCGACCTGGAGGTCTTTGTCAACCGGTCAACGGCTCCCGAGCTCAACTCGGGCCGTCAGGAGATCGATGATGTCCTTGTGCTCCACTTGGAAAGGGGACAGGACTACTTCATCACCGTGTCCGGCAGCTACCTGCCCAGCTGCTACGGCAGCTCCATCCACACTCTGTGCCAGCTGAAGGAGCCCATCCAGCTCGTGCCTCGAGAGACCATCCTCAAACTGAGCGAGTCGTCAGCGGACGAAAGCGCGACGATCACCAACAAGCCTCCGGCTATTCCTAAAGAAATCAGGACAATGGTGGACCACTTGCTTCGCAGTGCCATCAACCAGGAGGACCTCTTTCAGCAGCCTGGGCTCCGCCGGGAATTTCAGGAAATAAGGGATAGCCTTGACACAGGCGTACCCGATTCTCTCCCTGGCAGTAACCACTCGGTAGCTGAGGCTTTGCTTCTCTTCCTAGACGCCCTCCCGGTTCCTGTGGTACCCTACTCCTTCTATCAGCAGTGCCTCGAGTGCTGCTCTAATGTCAGCGAGTGTAAGACGGTTATCTCCATGTTGCCGTGGCCCCATAAGGATGTGTTCAGCTATTTAGCTGCCTTTCTCTGCAAGCTGTTGGAAAACTCTCCATTAAATCGACTCGATGTCACCATTTTGGCCGCCATAGTTGCTCCTTTGCTTTTGAGGTCCCCTACAAAGCAGGACCTGGCGGAAAAGCGGAAGACGCAGGAATTCTTTCAGCACTTCTTGATTGAGGATCCCACTTCACCATAAAGAATAGTGAACACATAAATATAATGCGTAAAGGATCAGAATCGGCTCAGTATTTGAAATCCATTGTATTGATTTATTTATTTATGTTACTAGTGTCTCTGTGTAACCTAGGCCAATGGCATAGTCAATGTATCATGTAGGCCCATCCACTATCCGTACGGTATGGTTGAATATGCTCATTGAGGTCAAATGTGCTGAAAGGATTGAGGGTTTCTGTGACCAGGATATGTCATAAGTGTACATGTAAATCATAGTTTTACTATTATGGCTTGCAAAATAAAATGTACTATTTAGCTTATTCTTCAGTAGATCTTCAGTCTTTTTGTTTTATCTTTCCAAACGAGGTTAATGAAAAAAGCCATGTATGTAAAATACTACAGTGTGTGTCTGCCATTGAAATCTACTGTCCAGTTTGACCGGTGGGGGATGTCATTGCAAACCGCCAACCAGTTGTTCCGCTGCACAATGTAGAATCAGGGCAAGGACTCGTGGAATCAAACCACACTGGATGTAATCTCACATCCGATGCCGTGCGGATTTTCAGCATTCAGTTCCAGTTTAGGCTTGTATTATGTTTTTGAGTGGTGATAACCGCTCCAACGTGCGGCTTTGTGTGTATGTATGTCTGCCCCCTGTGTTTGTCTTTGTTGTTTATTGGGCTCGCTGTGGGATTTTCATCTTCACGTTGTGCACAGACATTTTTACAGCTAGGCTCTGTGGTAAGGTGAGCTGTCTAGAAGAGGGTCCTTGTCTTTTTTGCCTGTCTTTTTGTCTGTCCAGTGTCCAGGGTTAATCTCAGACAGATCCACAGGGAGGGAAGCCATGCCGTTATTAGACACCATCTTGTTTGTTTATACGCAGTGGCTCGGTAGGAGGTGAGCTGTCTAGAAATAGTTCTGGTCTGTCTCTGTGCGTTTGTCTCTTCGTCGTCCGTGGCTAATCTCACAAACTGCCGCTGGTCAGCAATAGGCCAAGGAAGTAACTCGGTTTTATATATTTTGACTACGCTAGCCCCTCCTATGCACAGCTTTGTGTGTAGGTGTGTTTGAGTACAGAATGTGTTTGTAGCACGGAATGTGATGATTTGATTGGCCGATGTATGATCATCATACATCATCATATCGTGATGTATGTAGGATGATAAGAGCGCGTATGAGTTTGTAAATTATGGAGGTTATAGCCCCTCTATGTAACTTTTTTTTAATTAATAAAAATGTCCAATTTGTATGAGTATGCAATAATACAACATATACAATTGGGGTGGTTGTATCTTGTCTCTTCTATTGAGGAATTTAGATCGTGTCAGAGGTCATGTCTCACAGGATCTGGCACAAGATTAAATTTATCTCCGAGCAAGCAGGCAAGGCTCTATTAGCTCAATGGTAACGATTTCAGCACTTGCCGGGTTCAAATCCAGGGCAGTTTATCAAACACAGGATAAGATGTAAATTCCTTTGTGCAAGCACATACCTAAGAGTGTCGTCGTGATGAATGGTAGAATGTCTTGATGTCATCCTGCCGTCTTGGTGATGAGTGGTGGTGAATGGTGGGAGCTGGATACGCATCATCAGTAGTGTATCCTTGGATCTTGGGATGTTTCGACCCTAACACTATACACCCTCCCCAAGGTGGCCAGCTACAGGCTGATCAGACCTGAGCTTGCGTTAATCCATGCATGGCAAACTTCTCGTGGGACTATGCATGGCAGGGGCGTCCTATTCCCTGAGTCAAGCCAAAGCTCACCGCATACCTCCTGGCTTGCTACTTCGGTGCCCAGCAAGGGTCTTTCCTCCTCATGAAAAGCCACTGGCTGCTTCTTTCGGCTGCCTCCGATAAAGCTTTGATGGCTGAGCGCTGGTTCTGGCCTGACTCCCAGGTCTGCAAACAGTCTGGTAGTAGATCTTGCCACAAACCCTCTGCATCCCACCTCTACTGGGCGGACCTCAGCGCTCCAGCCGCGGTGTTGTGCTTCAGCAGCAAGCTCGGCATAACGGAGGTGTTTTCGCTCATAAGCCTCATCCACTGCGTCCTCCCAGGGTACTGTGAGTTCATAAGCCTCATCCACTGCGTCCTCCCAGGGTACTGTGAGTTCGATGATGTACACCTTTTTTTGAGAATGGGACCAGAGCACCAGGTCAGGTCTCAGGGTGGTTGTAGTAATCTCTCGAGGAAAAACCAGCTGTCGGCCAATATCAGCCAGAATCTTCCAGTCACGGGCTAAGCGTAGCTGGCCTCGCTCAGATGGTGTGGAGCAGCTCCTGGTCACCTTAGCCCCCTCCCGGACAAAGGTAGTTGCCCGTTGGTGGTTGGATGCTGGTGGTGGTAGAGAGTTGGTGCCTTGGTGGCAGCTCTTTTGTCCTCCAGGGTGGATGCAAGGACCTTTAGGACTTGGTTGTGACGCCATGTATAACGTCCGTGGGTGAGACTGGTTTTGCACCCTGTGAGAATGTGCCTGAGGGTGGCTGGCGTGGAACATAGGGCACATGCCGGGTCTTCACCAAACCACTGGTGAAGGTTAACTGGTGTTGGAAGGACATCGTATATGTAGCTCTGATGGAAAAGCTCAATTGTCTCGCTTCCATGGCCCACATGTCCTTCCAGCTGATCTCCCTCTTCTCCACACTGTCCCATCTCGTCCACTGTCCCTGTTTGCCAAGCGAGACTGCCTTGGCCCACCGTGCAGCCTCCTCCTGGTGGCGTACTTCCTCCACCAACATTTTCCGCCGTTCTGGTGCTGTGGCCTTACTCCAGGCTGGGGGGGTGGCTGTTAGCCCAAGGACTCCTCTTCCTTGCTGGACATAGCCCACAATGTCAGCATGTTTGAGGGCTGCTGTTGCTTCCTCCACTGCTTTAGCTGGTCTCCATTTGAGCCCAGTTGCTAAGCTTGGTGCATTGTTGCTCACCACTGGGTCTCTAGATTAATTCAGTGTCATCTGGAGTCTTGTTTTTGCACACTTGAACTCCTCTGTGAGACTGGTGAGGGGCAGCTTGAGGATGCTATCTCCGTAGAGGCCTATGGTGGTAAGGCATCGTGGAACTCCAAGCCATTTCTTGATGTAGCCTGTGACTGTTCTTTCCAACTTCTCCACAGTTGAGATTGGTACCTCATAAACTGTGAGGGGCCACAACATCCGGGCTAGGAGTCCAAACTGCAAGCACCAGGCCTTTAGCTTTCCAGGCAGTTGGGTGTTGTCAATGGACTGTAGGCCACTGCTGATGTCCTTACGCAATTGTTGCACCTGGTCTTTGTCCTTCAGACTTGCATACCACCTGCCAAGGCTTTTTACAGGCTGCTCAGACACTGTTGGGATTGGGTCTTCTCCGATGAAGAATTTCAGGTCAGAGAGCACTCCCTTCACGATTGAGATGCTTCGTGACTTGGATGGTTTGATCTTCATACGGGCCCAACTGATGTTCTCTTCCAGCTTTCTGAGCAGCCTCCTGGTGCATGGAACGTTGGTGGTCTTTCTGAGCAGCCTCCTGGTGCATGGAACGTTGGTGGTGGTCAACGTTGTAATGTCATCCATGTAAGCTCTGAGCGGAGGGAGGCGCAGACCAGAGTCAACCCGCTGTCCACCTACAACCCACTTCTCAGAAGAGAAGAGTTGCATAGTTCTGCTTTAACCGGGCTTAAAGCCACAGATGTGTCGTAGCTGAACACTGTCATGGGCCGTTCACATGAAGACCCAAATACACATGGAACCCACACTAGTATGTTTTATGCCAAACTACATAGTTATCCTGGAAGATCAACAGACCTTTCTTCAAATAATACATATAATATAGATGTAGTGTAGTAAAAAAGTATTGGAAATAATCACGTAACGTACTAATGCCTCAAATTTGTACTTAATAAGTACAGTACTTAAGTAAATGTAGTTAGTTACTTTCCACCACTGCATGCAACACAGCTTCTCTTCCCCAAATTTCTAAACTGGACATGTGCTCACTATAAATTAGGTCAATGTGAAAGACCTGCACTGTATGAAGTGCCTTTACATACATTCTGCTGTGATTTGGTACAAAATAAGAGGAACTTGCAACCTGTGTAGATAATGTCCGAAGGAGCAATGTCGGAGCCAAGATATGCCAAGCCGAATATTTATAGCAGTGTTTCTCTTTAACATTTTCATGTCAAGGACCCCCTAATTGATGATTCTGGCCACAGACCCCTTATTTGAAAAAACCCAGAAACATATTTTGTACCAGGGACCACTATAAGATTTGTGAATTGTTAAATCTTTCAAGATTATTTCAAATGTTTCACCATTGTTGAGGGGCACTAGTATCCCCTCCTATGCCCTGCTTTGTGTGTCTGTACAGTATGTAGTTGTGTACCACAGAATGTGATGATTTGATTGGCTGAGCACGGAATGTGATGATGTATAAGAGCGCCCCTCACTTCACACAACTCAAGAGTGATTTTCTGCTGAAATGCTGATCTAAACACTGTAAGCTTGTATTGCATTGTGAGCTTTGTAGATCAGAGTTATGTATCAAAGCTTGTACGTCGTCTATTTTCGAATAGCCAAATTCGGAAATAGGGTTTACTGAAATTTATGCCATCATACATAATTTAGCTTTACGGCCGGGGAAATTCCCCTCTGTCGGGTGAAAAGAAGCAGCTTGGACTCCTCATGCATAGAAGGAGGCATGAGGTCAGTCCACTGCCCCCCCAGGTTGGCAGAGGAAGTGTAGCGCCCAGGATTACATTAGATAATTGGCACTGGGTGAAAAAGAAAACTGGGTTACAAAATCTTGGGATACAAATTTAGAAAACAAATTTAATAATTTAGCTTTACACCCCCTTGAACCTCCCCAGGGACCCCTGGGGATGCCCGGACCACTGATAGGACCACTATAGGCTAACCTTTCTTAATTAATCGTATTTGAACTGGTTTAGGGTTAGGGTGCTGAGAAGCACTTGGAATTTTAGTCATTGCATTTAGTTTGACTCTTTTCCACAGACAAATATTGTGAAAATAGCTACAAGTTTTGTGAGCTTGTATTTGCCTCTCATGTAATATTTGTCATTAAATTGTATCTTTCAAAATGTGCAGATACACACTTGTTTGTACTATGTTTGTTTACTGTTGAGTGAGAAAACAATGTTGCACATTAACCCATTTTGACCTGAGATCAGATTCTAAAAATGTCTTCTACATCCTGACAGGTTTCTGAAAAAGCTATGTTTCTATGTCAGTCAGTCAGTATTTCTCAAAAATAGCAGACCTACAAGCTATGAGCTTGTAGATCTGCTATTTTTCAATAGCTAAAGCATAACATAATGCTAACACCAAATGGGGTTCCCGCCCAAAATGGGTTAAGATAATAATCTGGCTAATAATCAGTGGTCCCCCCCGTCCCTATGTTGCTCCCTCTTGTCTGTGCATGTCAGCGAGATGAACAGAAAGCTGAACGTGTTGGGGTCCCGCCTCCTCACGTCGCCGCTGAAAAGAGCCAGGCGACACGGCAGCTCCCCCTCCACGCCGACCATGGGGAGCATCCACCTCGACGACGAAGATGACGACAGGGAGATCACTCTGAAGTTCCGCTGGCGCTCTGTCCTGCACAAAATCACGGTGCCGTCTGTAAGTCACTGATGCCATGATGACACGTCGTCTTTGCTTACACACTTTGTACATGAGGTTGAGCTTGAACTTGCACAAAGTGTGTGAATTGTTATTTGGGCCCCGTTTTCTCCCCAATTTAGTTATGCAAATTATTCCCTCCCCACACAAATTTCTGCATTTTGTCACCGCTGTTGTATTCTGACTCGCCCTTCCAATGAGTGACCCCCACCGGAAGGACGTAGAGCCTTTCTCCCAGTGGTGGAAACTAAAGTAACTAAGCACATTCACTTAAGTAGGCCTACTTTACTTTAAGTACAATTCTGAGGTATTTGTACTTTACTTGAGTATTTCCAATTTCCAATACGTTTACTTCTACTCCACTTCATCTTCTCTCTCTAACTACCATCCAATGCTTTGATGCTTAATCGTTTGATTCTTAATCAAACGGTGCTTTACTGCATGGCTCTGTTAAAACATGTGAGCGGCGAGTGCATACAGTATGTACGAGTCTGCGAGATGATTTTGACCGCGGTACAGCAGCGGGAGATGAGACGCCTATAAATGGAGTTGGACACGCGCGCCTTTTTTATATCCAAGTGCATATAGCCTGCCTCTTTGCAATGATAATTATAGGCTAAGTTATAGGTGCTTAAAGGACAACTTTAGTTTTTTTCAACCAAGATTCATGTTTTAGGTTGTCATTAGAGAAAGTAAAAGGTGAGTGTAATTTTTTTTCATTTGCTGCTTTCTTTCGTTTTAGGGATTTTAGCTGTTTTTGACAGGGGGGCGGGGGCATTCGAGCATGGGGCTAAATATGTATTTCTTTACAAAATGTCATAGCGATTTCTTTTTTTATTATTTACTATAGTCTACTAGACCCCAATAAATTACATCTGGCCACAAAAGATCACAGGATCTACTGAATGTGTCAAACTGACATATTGAGCCTATGACACACAGTGTGGCTTCCCCCCAGTAGGCTACCTTCACATTCAGTAGATCCTGTGATCTTTTGTGGCCAGATGTAATTTCTTGCGGTCTAGTAGGACTATAATAAATAATAAAAAAATAAATCGCTATAAAGTTTTGTAAAAGAATACATATTTAGCCCCATGCTCGAATGCCCCTGCCCCCCTGTCAAAAACGGCTAAAATCCCTAAAACTAAAGAAAGCAGCAAATGAAAATGTTTTAACACTCATCTTTTACTTTCTCTAATAACAACCTAAAACATGAACCCTGGTTGAAAAAAACTAAAGTTGTCCTTTAATCGTTCACCTAATTAATCGTTCACCTAATTAAAGTTCTTTAACAGTCATTCAGATAAATTGCAGGTCCATGCAGATCATCTGTTAATCGTTCACCTAATTAAAGTTCTTTAACAGTCATTCAGATAAATTGCAGGTCCATGCAGATCATCTGCTTATGGGAGAGCATTTTCGGGAGTCGGGTCCAGCGGCGCCGCTGTTTAAATCTAGTCATGGACAGTGAGGTCTCCAAACTTAGATAAGCTATAGTATAGGCTATGTCTGGTGTTATGTACAACGGGCTGAGTTAAGGATAGAAACCACATTCTCCAAACCTGTGCCGGTCTGCAGGATACAGGTGATATCTTCACAGGAACACCAGCCTTCATCATCCTCATTCATCCAGTAGGCTATGCATTTATGTTTATGCATGCCATTCATTCATCAATCAGTGATCACGGCATAAACGTCGATAATGCGTTTCTGGCTGCCTTGGGTTAAATCAATATCCTACAAAGTACGAGGGCGAGGCTTGATTTCATAGGGCGTGCCAGATTGATTTCAGCCGTCACATTTATCAACGAAACGACTGAAATTACGCAATGAACAGCTGTTTGCGATCACTTGCCGACGTGAGCGTACCCCAAAACCCACGCTCGAATTTGAGGCAGAATTTACACTCCAAAACGGTTACTTTTCAGGATTCCGAAAAAAAAAAGGCAAACGTAGCAGATCCACAAACTCGTCGCGCCATATCTCTAGCTTGTGGATCTGCTACTTTTGATACTTTCGCATCAAGGAGGGTGTTAATTTATGAAAAAAGTCCAAAACACAAAAAGTTAGAATATGGAGATCGGAGGTTTCTGCCCGAACGTGACGATATAGAGAAGAGTGAGTTTTCTCACTTACAGCACTCTTGGTGCTTTATTAACACTCTCTTTACGCTTTCAGTCTGCGCCGTTGAGCAAGGCAGTGGAAGAGCTGTCCATCAAGATCAAAGTCCCGCCCTCCCGTATCCTTTTGCTGAGGAAGGAGAGAGAACTGCCCACGGACTCCTCAGCCAATGAGCTCAGCCTCGGCATCGCCGACATCATAGGTGGGTCATGTACATTTGTACAATACGGCACAAGTTCCGAGACCCCCCCCCCCACACACACACACACACACACACACGCCACACTCGTCTGTTTTTCAGACATGTTTAAGTGGCACTATGTCAACTTTCTTTATTTATTTTGTCTTATCTGTATGATATCATACCTCCTGGTAATGATAATGCATTTATTTATATAGCACATTTCAAGACATGGTCACAAAGTGCTTTACAGAACAGGTTGTTATATAGCACATTTCTAGACATGGTCACAAAGTGCTTTACTACAGAACAGGTTGTTATATAGCACATTTCTAGACATGGTCACAACGTGCTTTACAGAACAGGGTAAAAACAACAACATAACTAGAAAAAGTGCCCTTCTGGGCACAGGTCTCCAGTGCTCCACCAGGTTATCCACAGATCCGTGCAGTTAGAGGTAAAAACACTTTTCGGCCAGTTATAGCGCCACCTTGAGGCTGAGTTGAAATTGTTCATGTGGCATTTTGTCCTCTGCCTAGTGGGAATGTGGGTGCACAATTTCACGGAAATCACGCGATGTGTTCATGATTTGCAGCATTTTGTTTGAAACTGAGCACTCCTGTGAACTTTGGAAGCCAATCTTAACCAATCAGGATGGAGTGTGAGAAATCTGAAAGACCGGTTTGGTTGAATGGCTCTAGAGAGACTGTGTACCAATTTGCGTGATGTTTGGACAAAATCTGTAGGTGTGCTGTGCAAAAACCTGTTTTGCACAAAGCGGCCTCCTGGTGGCGCTATAACAGGCCGTTCTGGAATGTTTGGGGCAGAGGTTCATCGTTGGCATCCAGGGAGTGTGTGTGCAAAATTTGGCATCGAGCGGGTTAACGGTGGCCGAGATTAGCTGTTCACGGACGGACACACACACACACACACACACACACACACACACACACGGACGGACGGACGGAGTGCAAAACATACTCTCTCCCCATGCCTTCGGCCTGGTGGAGACAATAACAAACTATGGGGTCACAGCTACAACAAGATATCAGTAAAAAGAAACAAGCAAACACAAAAAAAACAGCAAACACAAAATGAAGGCATACACATGAAGAAAGAATTGAATAAGATAAGCAAAGGGAATTTAAGAGAAGACCTTAACATAAAGATGGGTTTTCAGAAGGGATTTAAAACATGACACAGATTTAGCAAGTCTTAGATTAATAGGCAGGGCATTCCACAGCTAGGGGGCCCGGTTTTTGCAATGGTAAAACTGTCAGCACCAGGAAACTGGGTTCAAATCCAGGGTAGAAGAGGAAGGTTACATAGTGCTGTCTTAACCACTTAAGCCCTATACTGTATACTTCTTGTGCGACCTATTATGGAACATTGCAGATCTCGACACAGCTTGTAGACCTACTGTTTTTGCTATTCTTTGGACTTGGAAAAATGTAGACCAATTTTGACAATGTAATGACTCATAGATGCAAGTTATCCTTTAGCCGAGCGCAACATGCTTAAAAGTTTTCTACTACCTCCAAACAGACTAGCCTATGAAGCTATCTATGAAATCTATGAGAATGTTTCATCTGTGACACAATTTCATACAATATGTAATTGGCCTCATCTCTCTCTTAACTTAACTAAAGCCTGAAAAAGTCTGTAAATGGAGGCTTCAGTTCACAGCTCATCTTCATCTCGCCTGTTTTCTTTCACTCCGTACTAGACTGTGTGATAATCGAAGAGGAGAATAAAGAGGCGGATGAGAACGACAATGGGATCATCAGCATCAGGATTCAGAACAAGGAGAGGAGTGCAGCACAGACCTACTCCCTGCACAGAGTGTGTAAAACATTTTACGTAATTATTATTTTAAAACTTTAGTTACTAGTTACTTTGTAGATTGTGATTATTATTACAGAACAAACATTAACCACTTCAGCCCTATATACATTTCGGCCATTTGAAAATAGCAGATCTACAAGCTCACAATGTGCCACGAAGCGACACATTGCGAGCTTGTAGATCTGCTATTTTCAAAGGATGTTTATACATTTTAAAACTTGATACATTTAGATAACAATACTTATCTACTTTTACATTTTTAATTCTGTACTTTTTAGTTTTTACTTGTAACAGAGTATTTTTATATTGATTGATACTGTTAAGTTATAAAAATAATCCACCACTGGGTTTGTTTGGGACATAATAACGTTGCCTTTGGTTCCCTCTGTGTGTTTGGCCAGGACACAGCCCTGGGCTCCGTGCTCTGCCAGTACATTTCCAGCACGTACGCCGACACCAAGCGCCGGCCCAAGGTGGTCTTCTGCTTCGACGGAACCACCATCACCCACAGCCAGACCCCCTCCCAGCTCGACATGGAGGACGGTGACGTCATCGACGTGTGGGCGTGAATATTTAAAGATGGAGTGCTGTGATCCCCCCTCCCCCACCCACCCCACACACACACACCTAAAACATGATCAGGTACTATTTTTTTAATGTGGCTACACCACCAGTTCATTAAGTGTACCTGGTTTTCAACGTAGCACCACCCACCTGAGCTTAAGCCTCGCCCACAGCTGTTGTATGATAATGGGAGAGGGCTTACGGCGGTGTATTTCGTTTGGGCCTTTTGACCCAAAGGCTTTCAGGACGAAACCCAAAATACACAGGGAAGACGTATTTAAATATTTTAACATACACTCATACAAAACAGAAAAAGTACATACATTACGGCATTCCATCTTTAATTTATTGTTGCACTTACCTTTTTCATTATTATAAAAGTATTCGTTTTTTCCCTGTGCATCGTTTCTGTTATAAATAATTATTTTAATGAATAAACAGTTATTTTGGGTTGACTGTTGTTGTTTGTAATTATGCGTTATTATTATAATGTAATATTGTAATGTTTTAATGTCATGATGATGATTAGCAATAATGAAAATGTGACTTGTGAAATCGTGAAGACTGCCGTGGTGTCACAACAGAACGTAGACGGTTATCATGGGGAAACCTAATTTAGCACAACCAACATATCTATCAAGCAGAAACTTTGTATTGGTTCATTCTGTCTGACTTTTTTACCCCATTTTCGCCACAATTTGAATTTAGTAGTTATGCCAATTAAATCTCCCCGCACACATTTTGTGTGTTGTCAATGCCATTGTATCCTATTGACTGACCTGCCAGTAAGGAGCCCCCACCAGGAGGACCTGCCAGTAAGGAGCCCCCCACCAGGAGGACGTGGGGCTATTGTCCTATCAGTAAGGAGCCCCCACCAGGAGGATGTGGGGCTATTGTCCTATCAGTAAGGAGCCCCCACCAGGAGGATGTGGGGCTATTGTCCTATCAGTAAGGAGCCCCCACCAGGAGGATGTGGGGCTATTGTCCTATCAGTAAGGAGCCCCCACCAGGAGGATTTGGTGCTATTGTCCTATCAGTAAGGAGCCCCCACCAGGAGGACGTGGGGCTATTGTCCTATCAGTAAGGAGCCCCCCACCAGGAGGATGTGGGGCTATTGTCCTATCAGTAAGGAGCCCCCACCAGGAGGATGTGGGGCTATTGTCCTATCAAAAGGAGCCCCCACCAGGAGGATGTGGGGCTATTGTCCTATCAGTAAGGAGCCCCCACCAGGAGAATGTGGGGCTATTGTCCTATCAAAAGGAGCCCGCCACCAGGAGGATGTGGGGCTATTGTCCTATCAAAAGGAGCCCCCCACCAGGAGGATGTGGGGCTATTGTCCTATCAGTAAGGAGCCCCCACCAGGAGGATGTGGGGCTATTGTCCTATCAGTAAGGAGCCCCCACCAGGAGGATGTGGGGCTATTGTCCTATCAAAAGGAGCCCCCCACCAGGAGGATGTGGGTCTATTGTCCTATCATCTGATCGTGAGAAATGGACAAGTTTCTACCCGACATCGACAATACAATACTTATTATTTGATCATTGTCTACTGCAGGGGTGCCCACTTTTCTTTTTTACTTGAGAGCTACTTTTAAAGTTTAAAGTAAAGATCTACCCACCGGAAAAATATATATCATTGATGAAAATAGTTTCAATATGCACCTGAGGGGGCTTTGGAATAGCGACGCTGGCATGACAATGGCACTTGGAATGGGAAATGGAGGGAGAAAATGTAATCGGTAGGGGAAAAGGTAGGGTTTTTGTATTGAATTTGTAATATTACCGACATTTGTGCACAGCAACACTCTTGAAAACAAAATATTACATTGTGGGTTTTAGCTTGTGATATACTGGTAGATCACAATCTACCTTTTGGGCACATCTGGTCTATAGTGTTTCCCACTATATAATAACTGTATTCCCACTAACACTGGCTCGGGACCCATTTGTAGGTTGCGGACACATTTTTATGGGTCCCTTACTTTCAGTTTTTCTTTCCTACATTTTATTTCAACATTTTCAAAGAAAAATAAATAAATCCCAAAACATCATTCTTCATGAATTAAAGACACGTTCAATGGTTTCTTTTCAGTAATTTCATGAAGAAATCAAAGACAATTAGCCGATCTACAAGCTTTCACTAGTTTGGGTCTTGGGTAAAGGTCTAGTCTCTCTTCTGGGTCTCGACTTGAGACGTTTGGGAACCACTGCTCTATAGTCTAGTCTCATTGTGGGTTCTGTCCGACTCCGGGCCCCAGCCAAGGCTCCTTGAGGGGGTTCTAGAGTTTTTAACTCCCAAGAGGATCGAGACAGTAGGCTACGGTATACAGGCATGCACGTTGAAAATATGTATTCCAATACACTAGAATAGATAAACTGAGCTGCTCTTTTATACAATTTCATCTGGTTATGCTTGTTTTTGTTGTCATTAATTGATTTAGGTTCAGGATTTATTTTGATTGATGCATATAATCTTAATTTGTATTCATTTATCAGTTTTCGTTTTTTTTCTTTGGAGAAACTCATTTGGCCTTGCACTTCTTTGCTAATGCTGCTTGAAGGGGGAAAAGACAAATAAACCAATCTTGAGCTACTATAACCAATTTTGAGCTACTACATGATATAGGCTGGTTATGAACCAAATGGACCCTTATCGCATGGGATAATGGAGGAGTCTGTAACTCTGAAAGTGCAGACTCTATAGTGTACTGTACGGGTCTGTAATCTCTGATAGTGGAACCAAATTAACGTGTAATGGTGTGTAACTGACTGTGTTAAATGAAAACTGAGATTGGTGTCCCGGCCAGAGAATAATGGCTAGGGGTTTTTGGGGAGAGAAAACAAACAAAACAAAAGTTGAGAATAACTCGTCTCTATGTACTATACGTTTGTGGGAGATAGATGGACAGTGAGTGGGTTCAATAATGATAATGGTGGGGACCCTAGCCCACTGTCACCCCAGGACCTCCAAGGGTCCCAAGCTGCATGGCAGCACTGGGAACCACCAGTGGGTGACAAATGTGGCATAGTGACACCATTGGTGAGATGCGAAAATATACTTTTCGCTGTGCTGTACATTGACAATAAATTTAATCTCATCTCATCTCAAACGGAAACAAGGGACTAAATTAATTTCGCTCTGTGCCACCAAAATGGGGAACGACCTATAGGCTACAGGTCATTAAGACATGCAAATCCCTTGACTCCTTCAAAATCGCTCTCAAAGGGGGCTCCGTCTTTTGAGCTAATTTAGAACTTCCTGTCTGAGAGCTAGCTAATTTAAGACATCCGGTTGCCTTCAGAATAAAATAAGGTTATTTAATTAATAATTATTACATTACATTATTAGTATTATTATTACATTACAGTTATTGTAAAGACACACATTATGTTTCTGTGTAAAAATAAGTAATTAAATAACATCAAAAAGTTATCTAAATGGATAAATGCTATTCACTGGAGTGAATATTATATTATATTCTAAAAACGACTTATAAATCCTAAAGCCTTGTTTATACTTCACTGTGCAACGGTCCTATGCTGGACAATAGCAGATATGCAAACTCACAGCACATCTCATTCAATACACTGAACTTGCAGATCTGCCATTTTTGAACACACTATAAAGTTAACCATTTATCATGCTGCTCTACGTGGCACTGCATTCTGTGACATTAAACCAAATGGCATTTTCCACTCTATGACACTACTGTTCTACATTTTTGTCTAATAAAATAGGCTATTAATTTAATCAATCAAACTGCATTAACTAACAGAGATACTACTAACCAAGCTATCCATGTCAACATGCTCTATAGGAGTCTCAATAACAGGTATAAGTAACGTTTAATGTTTAGTAATTTTTAATGTAGCAGAAGAGGCCATTCATTTAACAGAGTTTTGCACAATTTTAACATCCCAGATCGATTGAAATATGAATCTACTGTGCTGTGCTACACCATGATATATTAAGAGTACAATAACATTCCATTGTGAATAAAAACGTATTAACCACAGTGTAATGCTAAAGGTTTCATCACAGGGCTGTCTGCTTCATGTAATATCATTAAAAGTGTTGTTGGTGACAGACTGACAGTTATATGAGTTGGAAGCATTAAGACCCATTTTAACCCCCAATGGCTTCCTTTCTGACAAATAACGTTATTGTAAAAGATTCACGCGTTCATATGTAGCTATTTTGCATTTACATTTTTATGAGAAGCGGGTGGGACCAAGGGACCCGGATGTAACGTAGAAGGACTACAATAAATTCACTGTTAAATCTCGCGAAGTGCCGCCGTCCTCAAATACGGAAGAGACGCGTGGAGGTCGGCTTGGTCAGTGTTTGTTTGGAAGTGCCACGTCACCATCTTCCGGGTCCGTCTTCGGAGCAAGTAAGTGATTAAATGTTATTTAATACTTAACGCTGTTGTTGTTTTTGTGTTCAAACGTCTATCACTTGAAGTTACTTGTTATGATGTTTATATATGATGTTTGTACGAAACCGTAAAACAGTGTTTCAGTAGCCGAATGGTTAGCTAGGTTAGCTAGCTTCTAGCCTGTTGTTTGTTGGTGAAAGACTCCAAGCTGGGAAGTGTATTTCAGCGAGTAGCTATACGTGGTTTTGTTTATTTTCTGTAAAGTATAACCCTCGCTGCTACTCGCTGAAATACACTTCCCAGCTTGGAGTAAATAAACAAAACCACGTATAGCTACTCGCTGAAATACACTTCCCAACTTGGAGTCTTTCACCAACAAACAACAGGCTAGAAGCTAGCTAGCCTAGTTAGCTATAGCCGTCTGTGTCGCTCATTTCTTGCTCATTTAAAAAAAGGTTATATACTATGTAAACTATGAAATGCAGGCTTTCATTTGGTATATAGAACGTTTGTGTAGGCCGTCTCTATGAAACGGTATCAATTGAAAAGGAAATGTCGGGAAATCGCTTTATTTTTTCCCTCGCGCACCCAGCGCCAAGATCACCGTCGTGTAGGCCGTCTCTACGAAACGGTATCAATTGACTAATGATCATTATGACTTGCTGTTTGCTGTATCTGTTTTTTTTAAATAGCAAAATACTGGGTCAATTGTCTGACTTTGATTGCTTAAAGTAGACCTGCATAAAATTCTGTACTGCAGCTATTTACAACCAGGTAGTGTATAAGTTAAATTGAATTGTTGTACTTTCAAAAGGGTTTATTGGGGCACCTAAGGTGTTAGATCTCATTCTTCTGCCCTTTGTTTCATTGCACACATGTTAAAGCATTGGTCTAAAACTACATAGCCTATATCCATTGAAAACTCTGTTAGCCTACTAGTTACTTTTTAGATTGTATTATTACAAAATATACACTAAACAACTTCAGTCCTATATTTCTTTACTTTAACTTACTTTTACTTTAACCTAGTGGGGGAGTGGTTAGTGGGTGGGGGAGTGATTATGCAAGAAATTAGGGTTGTGGACAAGTATCTATTGTCACAACAGTCACACCCATTCAAGTGGTGCTAAAATGTCAGGATTCTTTGCATGGCTTATTCTCTGCTTTGGGGTTTCTGTTTCAACAAGTTTTAGATGGTCATATCTCCTTCAATTATTGTCCAATTTCATTGAATGATACATCATATGAAAGCTTACATTCTGTACTTTAATAATTTACTGTAATCTGTAAAAATCGAGTTGAGGCATATTCTGCTGGCACTGGTCACAGATTCTAAACACAACAAGTAACTTAAAAAGTGATAACATGTTTGAGCCACGGACCACCATTTCACATTAATAGACTCTCACAATGGTGGTCAGTGGCTCAAATGGGTCTGAGAGACTAGATGGCGTCAAATGTTGGTCCGTGGTTCAAACGCTGAATAAATAATCGACTAGAGGTGAGAAGAGTATTGTTTGGTAGGTAAAGGACACACATTCTGTGAAAATTGGCGCGAAGCAACAAACATTCTTTGAAATTGGTGGGAAACGATCCCGGGCACTCATGTTAACAAAGCTCAGTCACTAACCACTATGCTACAATCAGCATTATATAATTAAAGGATCAAAAGTAGCAATCTTCTACATTCTCTAATTGTGTAGTTTTTTGGAAATTAAGCAGATGCTTAACAACAATTGAACTATTGAGAGTGTAAAGATCTACTATTGGGGTCAATTTAGCCTGACCTAAGCAGAGACATTTCTGGCCTAGATGGGAGGGTCGCGTCTCAGAAAAGCGCGCACCCTGATTGGATCTCATCGATCTGTCCGTCACCCCCGGCCCCTCCTCTCCCCCCTAGTGCAGCGCTACGTCACATAATTTAGAGCGACGCCTACGCGGAAGGGTTGACTCCCACTTTTAGACTGGTTCAGCCCACGGCTTTTTCCAGGCTTTCATCTTTCGCGCAGACGAAATGAAAGCCTGGGTATCGAGGCTAGGGTCAATTTGGTTACCTAAATTAAATTGCTCTGTATTGTGACAGTAATCATTGCTATAGAGTGTGTGTTCAGTAACAGTGTTAAATAGCTCTATAGTGTGACAGAAATCATTGCTATAGTGTGTGTTCAGTAACAGTGTTAAATAGATATTGTGACAGTAATCATTGCTATAGTGTGTGTTCAGTAACAGTGTTAAATAGCTCTATATTGTGACAGTAATCATTGCTATAGTGTTTGTTCAGTAACAGAGGTCTCCCGGTCTCTCCAGCTTTTTGTTAAACACAGTCCCATAGTCACAGTACCTCCCATTCACTCCCACTCAGTCCCATTCACTCCCATTCACTTTTATTCACTCCCATTCAGTCACATAGTAACAGTACATCCCATTCAGTCCCATTCACTCCCATAGTATCAGTCCCATAGTAACAATACCTCCCATCCACTCCCATGCACTCCCATAGTATCAGTCCCATAGTAACAGTACCTCCCTTTCACTCCCATTCAGTCCCATAGTATCAGTAACTCCCATTATCTTGCAACACAGCAGCCAAGTATATGCAGAACACGTATACACGCATTTGACATAACACAAACAACAAGACAATTTACATACATAAAGACATGAAGACAAGAGCAATATCCACCGCTTTGATTATCCTGTGGCTACTACAACTCCTGATTAAACCCTTTTCTATTTATTAAAGAGCTGGAGAGACAGGAATATTCCTGTTACTGAACACACACTATAGCAATTATTACTGTCACAATAACTTTGTACTTTTGCTACTGATGTTTGTGTGCAACATTTGAGCTGGTGTCAAGTCACCTTAATTCAAGTGATAGATTATATACAGGGGCATGCCATATGGTCTACCTGCACAGCCTTTGTGATTACTGGTAGATCACGATGTACCTTTTGGGCACCCCTGCAATACAGGATTCCTGTCCAGAATTGTTTTTTATTAAATATAGAGGGTTTAAGTGTAGGGTTTGTCATGTTGGTGTTCTCTATAACTTTTCGTCCTGGGCATGACGTTAAACTGTCCAGTGTAACTCCAAGTTACATGGGGTGGGTATGGTTTGAGAGTTTGTGATGCTCAGTTCTTTTTTTGCGTCTCGGTTCCTCAGGTGGAAGCTGCATAGTTGGGTTTTTGATGGGTTGGGTTTCAAGTGGCTGGTCGTTTGTTTAGATATTGAAAAGGAGGGGGGCGAGCGCGCTACCTTGTGGGAGGCCGTTCTTTTCGGCTTTCCATTTACTCCTCTGGTCATTTAACTGAACATAGAAGCGCCTGTTGTTGAGGAGGCTTTTCCTGACCATTGTGCGGTGTTGGACAGTGTCGTAGGCAGCAGAGAGATCTCTGAATGCTGCTCCAGTTATTTGTTTCCCCTCAAACCCATCCTCAATGTGTTGGGTGAGGTTGAGCTCTGTCCAGCACAGGAGCGGCTGGGACGGAAACCAGCTTGGTCTTTAGTCAGCTTGGTATCTATGAGTGGCAACAAGGCGTTGGAGTAGCAGCTTCTCATATAGCCTTGTAGGTGATGCAGAGGGAAATGGGTCGGTAGCTCTTTGTGGATAATGGGTCTATGCCAGGTTTAGGGATTGCAACAACGTTGGCCTTTTCCCAGACAGAAGGGATGGTTTTCTGTGCTATGCATGTGTTCAGCATCCCCACAAGCCAGGTCTTTGCGTTGGGTCCCAGGTGCTGTAACATTTCTGCCAGTAGGTCATCAATCCCTGCTGCTTTTCCGGGTTTCAACTTTCCCATTGCAGTTTCAAGTTCTTCTAGGTCGAAGGGTTAGGTTTGAGGGCTGGCTGATTGTGGTTGGTCTGATACCACTGTGCGATGGTATTCTCCTGTGGGTCGGTGGCGGTCTTGGTCACAACTGGTGGCCAACAGTTGTAACCAACACCGCCACCGACCCACATAGAATACCATCGCACAGTGGTATCAGACCAACCACAATCAGCCAGCCCTCAAACCAAACCCTTCGACTTAGAAGAACGTGAAACTGCAATGGAAAAGTTGAAACCCGGAAAAGCAGCAGGGATTGATGGCATACTGGCAGAAATGATACAGCACCTGGGACCTATCGCAAGGACCTGGCTTGTGGGGATGCTGAACACATGCATAGCACAGAAAACCATCCCTTCCGTTTGGAAAAAGGCTGGAGTAGTTGCAATCCCTAAACCTGGCAAAGACCCATTATCCCCGAAGAGCTACCGACCCATTTCCCTCCTCTGCATCACCTACAAGCTCTATGAGAGGCACTACAATTTCTGAACAGACTATATTTACATCAATATGTCTGGGTCCCCACCTACTCACTCAGGGTTGACGTGTCACACCTGCAGTGATGGGAGGGGCACCAAAATGTGGTATTTTGATTGTTTAATGGGGGCACTCCCTTAGTATAAAAGTGTATGTTTTGTGTACACATGACCTGATGAAGATCAAATGGATCGAAACGCTGTCAGTATTTCAACAAAGAACGTCTTTCTTATACCTGTGGTGTGCGGGCTCCATCCAAACCTACACCAGTTGTGATGCAACAGAGTTTGCTGTGACCGTTGTGAATTATGGGTGGTGTGGTTTTTGCCAAGACGGTGGATTGTGGCCCATGCCTTCCTGCTGTTATTTGACATGTTGGTGTTCTCTATATCTTTTCGTCCTGGGCATGACGTTAAACTGTTCCGTTCGAGAGGACCAGCGACCCTCGAATGTAAACGGCCACGAAAGGAAATTATGTGTGTGTGAGGTGTTCTCTATAGGTTGGGTTTCAGGTGGTTGTATTGTAGTAGCTTGACATTTCTTGGAGGGCACTTTCAAGGACAGACTCAATCTTCTGGAAGTCTGCTTGTTGGGTCGTAATGCAGAGGTTGTCGGCGTAGATGAAACGCTGGCATTGGGTAGTGGCTGGTCGTTTGTGTAGATATTGAAAAGGAGGGGGGCGAGCACGCTACCTTGTTGGAGGCCGTTCTTTTGGGCTTTCCATTTACTCCTCTGGTCATTTAACTGGACATAGAAGCGCCTGTTGTTGAGGAGGCTTTTCCTGACCATTGTGCGGTGTTGGACAGTGTCGTAGGCAGCAGAGAGATCTCTGAATGCTGCTCCAGTTATTTGTTTCCCCTCAAACCCATCCTCAATGTGTTGGGTGAGGTTGAGCTCTGTCCAGCACAGGAGCGGCTGGGACGGAAACCAGCTTGGTCTTTAGTCAGCTTGGTATCTATGAGTGGCAACAAGGCGTTGGAGTAGCAGCTTCTCATATAGCCTTGTAGGTGATGCAGAGGGAAATGGGTCGGTAGCTCTTTGTGGATAATGGGTCTTTGCCAGGTTTAGGGATTGCAACCACTTTGGCCTTTTCCCAGACAGAAGGGATGGTTTTCTGTGCTATGCATGTGTTCAGCATCCCCACAAGCCAGGTCTTTGCGTTGGGTCCCAGGTGCTGTAACATTTCTGCCAGTAGGTCATCAATCCCTGCTGCTTTTCCGGGTTTCAACTTTCCCATTGCAGTTTCAAGTTCTTCTAGGTCGAAGGGTTTGGTTTGAGGGCTGGCTGATTGTGGTTGGTCTGATACCACTGTGCGATGGTATTCTCCTGTGGGTCGGTGGCGGTCTTGGTCACAACTGGTGGCCAACAGTTGTAACCAACACCGCCACCGACCCACATAGAATACCATCGCACAGTGGTATCAGACCAACCACAATCAGCCAGCCCTCAAACCAAACCCTTCGACTTAGAAGAACGTGAAACTGCAATGGGAAAGTTGAAACCCGGAAAAGCAGCAGGGATTGATGGCATACTGGCAGAAATGATACAGCACCTGGGACCTATAGCAAGGACCTGGCTTGTGGGGATGCTGAACACATGCATAGCACAGAAAACCATCCCTTCTGTTTGGAAAAAGGCTGGAGTAGTTGCAATCCCTAAACCTGGCAAAGACCCATTATCCCCGAAGAGCTACCGACCCATTTCCCTCCTCTGCATCACCTACAAGCTCTATGAGAGGCACTACAATTTCTGAACAGACTATATTTACATCAATATGTCTGGGTCCCCACCTACTCACTCAGGGTTGACGTGTCACACCTGCAGTGATGGGAGGGGCACCAAAATGTGGTATTTTGATTGTTTAATGGGGGCACTCCCTTAGTATAAAAGTGTATGTTTTGTGTACACATGACCTGATGAAGATCAAATGGATCGAAACGCTGTCAGTATTTCAACAAAGAACGTCTTTCTTATACCTGTGGTGTGCGGGCTCCATCCAATACCTACACCAGTTGTGATGCAACAGAGTTTGCTGTGACCGTTGTGAATTATGGGTGGTGTGGTTTTTGCCAAGACGGTGGATTGTGGCCCATGCCTTCCTGCTGTTATTTGACATGTTGGTGTTCTCTATATCTTTTCGTCCTGGGCATGACGTTAAACTGTTCCGTTCGAGAGGACCAGCGACCCTCGAATGTAAACGGCCACGAAAGGAAATTATGTGTGTGTGAGGTGTTCTCTATAGGTTGGGTTTCAGGTGGTTGTATTGTAGTAGCTTGACATTTCTTGGAGGGCACTTTCAAGGACAGACTCAATCTTCTGGAAGTCTGCTTGTTGGGTCGTAATGCAGAGTTTGTCGGCGTAGATGAAACGCTGGCATTAGGCATTGGGTAGTGGCTGGTCGTTTGTGTAGATATTGAAAAGGAGGGGGGCGAGCACGCTACCTTGCTGGAGGCCGTTCTTTTGGGCTTTCCATTTACTCCTCTGGTCATTTAACTGGACATAGAAGCGCCTGTTGTTGAGGAGGCTTTTCCTGACCATTGTGCGGTGTTGGACAGTGTCGTAGGCAGCAGAGAGATCTCTGAATGCTGCTCCAGTTATTTGTTTCCCCTCAAACCCATCCTCAATGTGTTGGGTGAGGTTGAGCTCTGTCCAGCACAGGAGCGGCTGGGACGGAAACCAGCTTGGTCTTTAGTCAGCTTGGTATCTATGAGTGGCAACAAGGCGTTGGAGTAGCAGCTTCTCATATAGCCTTGTAGGTGATGCAGAGGGAAATGGGTCGGTAGCTCTTTGTGGATAATGGGTCTTTGCCAGGTTTAGGGATTGCAACCACTTTGGCCTTTTCCCAGACAGAAGGGATGGTTTTCTGTGCTATGCATGTGTTCAGCATCCCCACAAGCCAGGTCTTTGCGTTGGGTCCCAGGTGCTGTAACATTTCTGCCAGTAGGTCATCAATCCCTGCTGCTTTTCCGGGTTTCAACTTTCCCATTGCAGTTTCAAGTTCTTCTAGGTCGAAGGGTTTGGTTTGAGGGCTGGCTGATTGTGGTTGGTCTGATACCACTGTGCGATGGTATTCTCCTGTGGGTCGGTGGCGGTCTTGGTCACAACTGGTGGCCAACAGTTGTAACCAACACCGCCACCGACCCACATAGAATACCATCGCACAGTGGTATCAGACCAACCACAATCAGCCAGCCCTCAAACCAAACCCTTCGACTTAGAAGAACGTGAAACTGCAATGGGAAAGTTGAAACCCGGAAAAGCAGCAGGGATTGATGGCATACTGGCAGAAATGATACAGCACCTGGGACCTATCGCAAGGACCTGGCTTGTGGGGATGCTGAACACATGCATAGCACAGAAAACCATCCCTTCTGTTTGGAAAAAGGCTGGAGTAGTTGCAATCCCTAAACCTGGCAAAGACCCATTATCCCCGAAGAGCTACCGACCCATTTCCCTCCTCTGCATCACGTCTTTCTTATACCTGTGGTGTGCGGGCTCCATCCAATACCTACACCAGTTGTGATGCAACAGAGTTTGCTGTGACCGTTGTGAATTATGGGTGGTGTGGTTTTGCCAAGACGGTGGATTGTGGCCCATGCCTTCCTGCTGTTATTTGTCATTATGGTGTTCTCTATATCTTTTCGTCCTGGGCATGACGTTAAACTGTTCCGTTCGAGAGGACCGGCGACCCTCGAATGTAAACGGCCACGAAAGGAAACTGTGTGTGTGAGGTGTTCTCTATCATTTCATTCCAGACTTCACTGTCTATCTCCTGTGTTTTCCATTCATCTTGAGCGTTACACAGTCGTCTGATGTGCGGGGGGAGGTGCCGGCTAGCGCATAAAGGCACGGACGGGACAGGTGTTGTCTTGACCCATCCCGTGATGATGCGACAGGTGTCATTTAGGGCTGTGTCGACCAATTTGGTGTGACGTGATCGGCTCCAGCTTGAGCAGGCATACTCTGCTGTAGAGAAAGACAGGGCCATGGCAGTTGCACGGATTGTTTGTGGGTCTGCGCCCCACTTGGGAGTTCACTAGTTTTCACAGGATGTTATTGTGGGTGTTGACCGTGGCTTTTGTGTTCTCCAGGTGTTTTTTTGAAGAAGAGTGTCCTGTCCAGTGTAACTCCAAGATACATGGGGTGGTTATGGTTGGAGAGTTTGTGACCATCCCAAGTGACGCTCAGTTCTTTTCTCGCGTCTCGGTTCCTCAGGTGGAAGCTGCATAGTTGGGTTTGTGTGTCTTTCTTTTTCTGTCGTTCTTTCTTAGGACGGAGATCAAGGTAGACGCCATAGGAAGGCTCAACACTAGCCGATGCCCCTAGAGATCCATCCCAAAGCTTCCCTCAGGGAGCACAGCAAGCCAGCTAGCCAGCAAGCCTGCCCAGTCAGCCAACGCAGCCAGTCAGCTCCGCCAGTCAGCCAGTGTAGAAAGTCAGGCTGCCAAGCCAGAGCATATCAGCCCTTGCAGTCAGCCATTGCAGCCATACCAGCCTTGCTCAGTCAGCTCAGCCAGGCCTCTCTTGAGGCCTGGCTCTCTGTCTGCCTGGCCCGGTCTGCCCTGCCCTGCCTTGCAGCAACAGAACCAGCCTTTCTGGAAAGCCAGCCAGCTCAGAATGCGAGCTGAGCAAGCCAGTGCAGCAGCAAGCCCAGACTAGGTTACCGCAGCCTTACTGTGCAGCCACAGCCACTCAGTCTAGACCAGCAGGAGCTGGCCAGGCTCCAACCCTTGCAGCGCAGCCTTAGGCCGGACAGTCCCCCTGCCTGCACTTTGTTGCCTTCCTGGCCTGTCTGCCTGCCTAGGCGCCTCGGTCTTCCTGTCTGTCTGCCTTGGCCTGCCAGTCTGAAACTGGTTTAGACTAACTGCGTGCTTGCCAGCTGCGCTGGCTTGCTGAGCTCGTATTCTGAGCTGGCTGGCTTGCCAGCAAGGCTGGTTCTGTTGCTGCAAGGCAGGGCGGGGCAGACCGGGCCAGGCAGACAGAGAGCCAGGCCTCGAGAGAGGCCTGGCTGAGCTGACTGAGCAAGGCTGGTATGGCTACAATGGTTGACTGCAAGGGCTGATGTGCGCTGGCTTGGCAGCCTGACTTTCTACACTGGCTGACTGGCGGAGCTGGCTGGCTGCGTTGGCTGACTGGGCGGGCTTGCTGGCTAGCTGGCTTGCTGGACTCCCTGAGGGAAGCTTTGGGATGGATCTCTAGGGGCATCGGCTTGTGTTGAGCCTTCCAACGGTGTCTACCTTGATCTTCGTCCTAAGAAAGAAAGACAGAAAAAGAAACACACACACAAACTCAACTATGCAGCTTCCACATGAGGAAGGCAGGCAGGCACGCAGGCAGGCACAAGCTGCCTGCGTTCTTGCTTCGCCCTCCAGTTGCTGCTCCAGTTATTTGTTTTCCCTCAAACCCATCCTCAATGTGTTGGGTGAGGTTGAGCTCTGTCCAGCACAGGACGGGACGGAAACCAGCTTGGTCTTTAGTCAGCTTGGTGTCTATGAGTGGTATGAGGCGTTGGAGTAGCAGCCTCTCTTGTAGGTGATGCAGAGGAGGGAAATGGGTCGGTAGCTCTTTGAGGATGATGGGTCTTTGCCAGGTTTGGGGATTGCAACCACTTTGGCTTTTCTCCAGACAGAAGGGATGGTTTTCTGTGCCATGCATGTGTTCAGCATCCCCACGAGCCAGGTCTTTGCGTTAGGTTCCAGGTGCTGTATAATTTCTGCCAGTATGTCATCAATCTCTGCTGCTTTTCCGGGTTTCAACTTTCCCATTGCAGTTTTGAGTTCTTCTAGGTCGAAGGGGTTGGTTTGAGGGCTGGCTGATTGTGGTTGGTCTGATACCACTGTGCGATGGTATTCTCCTGTGGGTCGTGGCGGTGTTGGTTACGACTGTTGGCCACCAGTTGTGATGCAACAGAGTTCGCTGTGACCGTTGTGAATTATGGGTGGCTCCCTGAGGTCCTTGATCGCCATTGGGTCCAACAGTGGTCATTGAAGCGTGCACACACATGCACACATGCACCTACACACACAGGGGCACATGCGTATGCACACCTGGACCTTTAAATGAACAACAACACAAAAACTAAGGCACTGGTGTCGGACTTCTGGTTTACCGGAACGGGGTTCAACTCCCTGCAGTGCCCTGCTCAATGTGTTGTATTTCATTCATTGGTCCATGGTCTCAGGTCATTGAGCGGCGCGCTATAGTGTGCGATTCTTCATCATTGTTGAGGATTTTTTAAAGGTGAAAATCAAGGAAAAGCAAAAGGCTATAGTCCATGGTCACGGACCGCATACTGGTCAAGGTCATTTATACTGGTGAAGATCATTTACTAGTCTTCTAAAGGTCATTTATACTGGTGAAGATCATTTACTAGTCTTCTAAAGGTCATTTATACTGGTCAAGGTCAATTACTAGTCTCATGAAGGTAATTTATACTGGTCACAGTCATATACTGGTCACGGTCATTTCTACTGGTGAAGGTCATTTATACTGGTCAAGGTCATTTGTACTTGTCAAGGTCATTTATACTGGTCAAGGTCATTTACTAGTCTTATTGAAGGTAATTTATACTGCTCAAGGTCATTGATATTGGTCAAGGTCATTATGTGGCACGCTATAGTGCGCGATTCTTCATCATTGTTGAGGATTTGAAAAAAGGTTAAATTGCAGAAAAGCGAAAGGCTAAAGTCCATGGTCACGGAGGGCATACTATAGTATGTTTTTCTTTTTTTTTGTGGTGTGCGGGCTCCATCCAATAACTACACCAGTTGTGATGCAATAGAGTTTGCTGTGACCGTTGTGAATTATGGGTGGTGTGGTCTTTGCCAAGACGGTGGATTGTGGCCCATGCCTTCCTGCTGTTATTTGTCATGTTGGTGTTCTCTATATCTTTTCGTCCTGGGCATGACGTTAAACTGTTCCGTTCGAGAGGACCGGCGACCCTCGAATGTAAACGGCCACGAAAGGAAACTGTGTGTGTGAGGTGTTCTCTATCATTTCATTCCAGACTTCACTGTCTATCTCCTGTGTTTTCCATTCATCTTGAGCGTTACACAGTCGTCTGATGTGCGGGGGGAGGTGCCGGCTAGCGCATAAAGGCACGGACGGGACAGGTGTTGTCTTGACCCATCCCGTGATGATGCGACAGGTGTCATTTAGGGCTGTGTCGACCAATTTGGTGTGACGTGATCGGCTCCAGCTTGAGCAGGCATACTCTGCTGTAGAGAAAGACAGGGCCATGGCAGTTGCACGGATTGTTTGTGGGTCTGCGCCCCACTTGGGAGTTCACTAGTTTTCACAGGATGTTATTGTGGGTGTTGACCGTGGCTTTTGTGTTCTCCAGGTGTTTTTTTGAAGAAGAGTGTCCTGTCCAGTGTAACTCCAAGATACATGGGGTGGTTATGGTTGGAGAGTTTGTGACCATCCCAAGTGACGCTCAGTTCTTTTCTCGCGTCTCGGTTCCTCAGGTGGAAGCTGCATAGTTGGGTTTGTGTGTCTTTCTTTTTCTGTCTTTCTTTCTTAGGACGGAGATCAAGGTAGACGCCATAGGAAGGCTCAACACTAGCCGATGCCCCTAGAGATCCATCCCAAAGCTTCCCTCAGGGAGCACAGCAAGCCAGCTAGCCAGCAAGCCTGCCCAGTCAGCCAACGCAGCCAGTCAGCTCCGCCAGTCAGCCAGTGTAGAAAGTCAGGCTGCCAAGCCAGAGCATATCAGCCCTTGCAGTCAGCCATTGCAGCCATACCAGCCTTGCTCAGTCAGCTCAGCCAGGCCTCTCTTGAGGCCTGGCTCTCTGTCTGCCTGGCCCGGTCTGCCCTGCCCTGCCTTGCAGCAACAGAACCAGCCTTTCTGGAAAGCCAGCCAGCTCAGAATGCGAGCTGAGCAAGCCAGTGCAGCAGCAAGCCCAGACTAGGTTACCGCAGCCTTACTGTGCAGCCACAGCCACTCAGTCTAGACCAGCAGGAGCTGGCCAGGCTCCAACCCTTGCAGCGCAGCCTTAGGCCGGACAGTCCCCCTGCCTGCACTTTGTTGCCTTCCTGGCCTGTCTGCCTGCCTAGGCGCCTCGGTCTTCCTGTCTGTCTGCCTTGGCCTGCCAGTCTGAAACTGGTTTAGACTAACTGCGTGCTTGCCAGCTGCGCTGGCTTGCTGAGCTCGTATTCTGAGCTGGCTGGCTTGCCAGCAAGGCTGGTTCTGTTGCTGCAAGGCAGGGCGGGGCAGACCGGGCCAGGCAGACAGAGAGCCAGGCCTCGAGAGAGGCCTGGCTGAGCTGACTGAGCAAGGCTGGTATGGCTACAATGGTTGACTGCAAGGGCTGATGTGCGCTGGCTTGGCAGCCTGACTTTCTACACTGGCTGACTGGCGGAGCTGGCTGACTGCGTTGGCTGACTGGGCGGGCTTGCTGGCTAGCTGGCTTGCTGGATTCCCTGAGGGAAGCTTTGGGATGGATCTCTAGGGGCATCGGCTTGTGTTGAGCCTTCCAACGGCGTCTACCTTGATCTTCGTCCTAAGAAAGAAAGACAGAAAAAGAAACACACACACAAACTCAACTTTGCAGCTTCCACATGAGGAAGGCAGGCAGGCACGCAGGCAGGCACAAGCTGCCTGCGTGCTTGCTTCGCCCTCCAGTTGCTGCTCCAGTTATTTGTTTTCCCTCAAACCCATCCTCAATGTGTTGGGTGAGGTTGAGCTCTGTCCAGCACAGGACGGGACGGAAACCAGCTTGGTCTTTAGTCAGCTTGGTGTCTATGAGTGGTATGAGGCGTTGGAGTAGCAGCCTCTCTTGTAGGTGATGCAGAGGAGGGAAATGGGTCGGTAGCTCTTTGAGGATGATGGGTCTTTGCCAGGTTTGGGGATTGCAACCACTTTGGCTTTTCTCCAGACAGAAGGGATGGTTTTCTGTGCCATGCATGTGTTCAGCATCCCCACGAGCCAGGTCTTTGCGTTAGGTTCCAGGTGCTGTATAATTTCTGCCAGTATGTCATCAATCCCTGCTGCTTTTCCGGGTTTCAACTTTCCCATTGCAGTTTTGAGTTCTTCTAGGTCGAAGGGTTTGGTTTGAGGGCTGGCTGATTGTGGTTGGTCTGATACCACTGTGCGATGGTATTCTCCTGTGGGTCGTGGCGGTGTTGGTTACGACTGTTGGCCACCAGTTGTGATGCAACAGAGTTCGCTGTGACCGTTGTGAATTATGGGTGGCTCCCTGAGGTCCTTGATCGCCATTTGGTCCAACAGTGGTCATTGAAGCGTGCACACACATGCACACATGCACCTACACACACAGGGGCACATGCGTATGCACACCTGGACCTTTAAATGAACAACAACACAAAAACTAAGGCACTGGTGTCGGACTTCTGGTTTACCGGAACGGGGTTCAACTCCCTGCAGTGCCCTGCTCAATGTGTTGTATTTCATTCATTGGTCCATGGTCTCAGGTCATTGAGCGGCGCGCTATAGTGTGCGATTCTTCATCATTGTTGAGGATTTTTTAAAGGTGAAAATCAAGGAAAAGCAAAAGGCTATATCCATGGTCACGGACCGCATACTGGTCAAGGTCATTTATACTGGTGAAGATCATTTACTAGTCTTCTAAAGGTCATTTATACTGGTGAAGATCATTTACTAGTCTTCTAAAGGTCATTTATACTGGTCAAGGTCAATTACTAGTCTCATGAAGGTAATTTATACTGGTCACAGTCATATACTGGTCACGGTCATTTCTACTGGTGAAGGTCATTTATACTGGTCAAGGTCATTTGTACTTGTCAAGGTCATTTATACTGGTCAAGGTCATTTACTAGTCTTATTGAAGGTAATTTATACTGCTCAAGGTCATTGATATTGGTCAAGGTCATTAAGTGGCACGCTATAGTGCGCAATTCTTCATCATTGTTGAGGATTTGAAAAAAGGTTAAATTGCAGAAAAGCGAAAGGCTAAAGTCCATGGTCACGGAGGGCATACTATAGTATGTTGTTTTTCTTTTTTTTTGTGGTGTGCGGGCTCCATCCAATAACTACACCAGTTGTGATGCAATAGAGTTTGCTGTGACCGTTGTGAATTATGGGTGGTGTGGTCTTTGCCAAGACGGTGGATTGTGGCCCATGCCTTCCTGCTGTTATTTGTCATGTTGGTGTTCTCTATATCTTTTCGTCCTGGGCATGACGTTAAACTGTTCCGTTCGAGAGGACCGGCGACCCTCGAATGTAAACAGGTGTTGGGACAGGGTCAGGTGTTGTCTTGATGCATCCTATGATGATGCCACAGGTGTCATTTAGGGCTGTGTCGACCAATTTGGTGTGACGGGATAGGCTTGTAGGTGATGCAGAGGAGGGAAATGGGTCGGTAGCTCTTTGGGGATAATGGGTCTTTGCCAGGTTTAGGGATTGCAACCACTTTGGCCTTTTTCCAGACAGAAGGGATGGTTTTCTGTGCTATGCATGTGTTCAGCATCCCCACAAGCCAGGTCTTTCCGTTAGGTCCCAGGTGCTGTATCATTTCTGCTAGTAGGTCATCAATCCCTGCTGCTTTTCCGGGTTTCAACTTTCCCATTGCAGTTTCACGTTCTTCTAGGTCGAAGGGTTTGGTTTGAAGGCTGGCTGATTGTGGTTGTTCTGATACCACTGTGCGATGGTATTCTCCTGTGGGTTGGTGGCGGTCTTGGTCACAACTGGTGGCCAACAGTTGTAACCAACACCGCCACCGACCCACATAGAATACCATCGCACAGTGGTATCAGACCAACCATAATCAGCCATCACTCAAACCAAACCCTTCGACCTAGAAGAACTTGAAACTGCAATGGGAAAGTTGAAACCCGGAAAAGCAGCAGGGATTGATGACCTACTGGCAGAAATGATACAGCACCTGGGACCTATCGCAAGGACCTGGCTTGTGGGGATGCTGAACACATGCATAGCACAGAAAACCATCCCTTCTGTTTGGAAAAAGGCTGGAGTAGTTGCAATCCCTAAACCTGGCAAAGACCCATTATCCCCGAAGAGCTACCGACCCATTTCCCTCCTCTGCATCACCTACAAGCTCTATGAGAGGCACTACAATTTCTGAACAGACTATATTTACATCAATATGTCTGGGTCCCCACCTACTCACTCAGGGTTGACGTGTCACACCTGCAGTGATGGGAGGGGCACCAAAATGTGGTATTTTGATTGTTTAATGGGGGCACTCCCTTAGTATAAAAGTGTATGTTTTGTGTACACATGACCTGATGAAGATCAAATGGATCGAAACGCTGTCAGTATTTCAACAAAGAACGTCTTTCTTATACCTGTGGTGTGCGGGCTCCATCCAATACCTACACCAGTTGTGATGCAACAGAGTTTGCTGTGACCGTTGTGAATTATGGGTGGTGTGGTTTTTGCCAAGACGGTGGATTGTGGCCCATGCCTTCCTGCTGTTATTTGACATGTTGGTGTTCTCTATATCTTTTCGTCCTGGGCATGACGTTAAACTGTTCCGTTCGAGAGGACCAGCGACCCTCGAATGTAAACGGCCACGAAAGGAAATTATGTGTGTGTGAGGTGTTCTCTATAGGTTGGGTTTCAGGTGGTTGTATTGTAGTAGCTTGACATTTCTTGGAGGGCACTTTCAAGGACAGACTCAATCTTCTGGAAGTCTGCTTGTTGGGTCGTAATGCAGAGTTTGTCGGCGTAGATGAAACGCTGGCATTAGGCATTGGGTAGTGGCTGGTCGTTTGTGTAGATATTGAAAAGGAGGGGGGCGAGCACGCTACCTTGCTGGAGGCCGTTCTTTTGGGCTTTCCATTTACTCCTCTGGTCATTTAACTGGACATAGAAGCGCCTGTTGTTGAGGAGGCTTTTCCTGACCATTGTGCGGTGTTGGACAGTGTCGTAGGCAGCAGAGAGATCTCTGAATGCTGCTCCAGTTATTTGTTTCCCCTCAAACCCATCCTCAATGTGTTGGGTGAGGTTGAGCTCTGTCCAGCACAGGAGCGGCTGGGACGGAAACCAGCTTGGTCTTTAGTCAGCTTGGTATCTATGAGTGGCAACAAGGCGTTGGAGTAGCAGCTTCTCATATAGCCTTGTAGGTGATGCAGAGGGAAATGGGTCGGTAGCTCTTTGTGGATAATGGGTCTTTGCCAGGTTTAGGGATTGCAACCACTTTGGCCTTTTCCCAGACAGAAGGGATGGTTTTCTGTGCTATGCATGTGTTCAGCATCCCCACAAGCCAGGTCTTTGCGTTGGGTCCCAGGTGCTGTAACATTTCTGCCAGTAGGTCATCAATCCCTGCTGCTTTTCCGGGTTTCAACTTTCCCATTGCAGTTTCAAGTTCTTCTAGGTCGAAGGGTTTGGTTTGAGGGCTGGCTGATTGTGGTTGGTCTGATACCACTGTGCGATGGTATTCTCCTGTGGGTCGGTGGCGGTCTTGGTCACAACTGGTGGCCAACAGTTGTAACCAACACCGCCACCGACCCACATAGAATACCATCGCACAGTGGTATCAGACCAACCACAATCAGCCAGCCCTCAAACCAAACCCTTCGACTTAGAAGAACGTGAAACTGCAATGGGAAAGTTGAAACCCGGAAAAGCAGCAGGGATTGATGGCATACTGGCAGAAATGATACAGCACCTGGGACCTATCGCAAGGACCTGGCTTGTGGGGATGCTGAACACATGCATAGCACAGAAAACCATCCCTTCTGTTTGGAAAAAGGCTGGAGTAGTTGCAATCCCTAAACCTGGCAAAGACCCATTATCCCCGAAGAGCTACCGACCCATTTCCCTCCTCTGCATCACGTCTTTCTTATACCTGTGGTGTGCGGGCTCCATCCAATACCTACACCAGTTGTGATGCAACAGAGTTTGCTGTGACCGTTGTGAATTATGGGTGGTGTGGTCTTTGCCAAGACGGTGGATTGTGGCCCATGCCTTCCTGCTGTTATTTGTCATTATGGTGTTCTCTATATCTTTTCGTCCTGGGCATGACGTTAAACTGTTCCGTTCGAGAGGACCGGCGACCCTCGAATGTAAACGGCCACGAAAGGAAACTGTGTGTGTGAGGTGTTCTCTATCATTTCATTCCAGACTTCACTGTCTATCTCCTGTGTTTTCCATTCATCTTGAGCGTTACACAGTCGTCTGATGTGCGGGGGGAGGTGCCGGCTAGCGCATAAAGGCACGGACGGGACAGGTGTTGTCTTGACCCATCCCGTGATGATGCGACAGGTGTCATTTAGGGCTGTGTCGACCAATTTGGTGTGACGTGATCGGCTCCAGCTTGAGCAGGCATACTCTGCTGTAGAGAAAGACAGGGCCATGGCAGTTGCACGGATTGTTTGTGGGTCTGCGCCCCACTTGGGAGTTCACTAGTTTTCACAGGATGTTATTGTGGGTGTTGACCGTGGCTTTTGTGTTCTCCAGGTGTTTTTTTGAAGAAGAGTGTCCTGTCCAGTGTAACTCCAAGATACATGGGGTGGTTATGGTTGGAGAGTTTGTGACCATCCCAAGTGACGCTCAGTTCTTTTCTCGCGTCTCGGTTCCTCAGGTGGAAGCTGCATAGTTGGGTTTGTGTGTCTTTCTTTTTCTGTCTTTCTTTCTTAGGACGGAGATCAAGGTAGACGCCATAGGAAGGCTCAACACTAGCCGATGCCCCTAGAGATCCATCCCAAAGCTTCCCTCAGGGAGCACAGCAAGCCAGCTAGCCAGAAAGCCTGCCCAGTCAGCCAACGCAGCCAGTCAGCTCCGCCAGTCAGCCAGTGTAGAAAGTCAGGCTGCCAAGCCAGAGCATATCAGCCCTTGCAGTCAGCCATTGCAGCCATACCAGCCTTGCTCAGTCAGCTCAGCCAGGCCTCTCTTGAGGCCTGGCTCTCTGTCTGCCTGGCCCGGTCTGCCCTGCCCTGCCTTGCAGCAACAGAACCAGCCTTTCTGGAAAGCCAGCCAGCTCAGAATGCGAGCTGAGCAAGCCAGTGCAGCAGCAAGCCCAGACTAGGTTACCGCAGCCTTACTGTGCAGCCACAGCCACTCAGTCTAGACCAGCAGGAGCTGGCCAGGCTCCAACCCTTGCAGCGCAGCCTTAGGCCGGACAGTCCCCCTGCCTGCACTTTGTTGCCTTCCTGGCCTGTCTGCCTGCCTAGGCGCCTCGGTCTTCCTGTCTGTCTGCCTTGGCCTGCCAGTCTGAAACTGGTTTAGACTAACTGCGTGCTTGCCAGCTGCGCTGGCTTGCTGAGCTCGTATTCTGAGCTGGCTGGCTTGCCAGCAAGGCTGGTTCTGTTGCTGCAAGGCAGGGCGGGGCAGACCGGGCCAGGCAGACAGAGAGCCAGGCCTCGAGAGAGGCCTGGCTGAGCTGACTGAGCAAGGCTGGTATGGCTACAATGGTTGACTGCAAGGGCTGATGTGCGCTGGCTTGGCAGCCTGACTTTCTACACTGGCTGACTGGCGGAGCTGGCTGACTGCGTTGGCTGACTGGGCGGGCTTGCTGGCTAGCTGGCTTGCTGGACTCCCTGAGGGAAGCTTTGGGATGGATCTCTAGGGGCATCGGCTTGTGTTGAGCCTTCCAACGGCGTCTACCTTGATCTTCGTCCTAAGAAAGAAAGACAGAAAAAGAAACACACACACAAACTCAACTTTGCAGCTTCCACATGAGGAAGGCAGGCAGGCACGCAGGCAGGCACAAGCTGCCTGCGTGCTTGCTTCGCCCTCCAGTTGCTGCTCCAGTTATTTGTTTTCCCTCAAACCCATCCTCAATGTGTTGGGTGAGGTTGAGCTCTGTCCAGCACAGGACGGGACGGAAACCAGCTTGGTCTTTAGTCAGCTTGGTGTCTATGAGTGGTATGAGGCGTTGGAGTAGCAGCCTCTCTTGTAGGTGATGCAGAGGAGGGAAATGGGTCGGTAGCTCTTTGAGGATGATGGGTCTTTGCCAGGTTTGGGGATTGCAACCACTTTGGCTTTTCTCCAGACAGAAGGGATGGTTTTCTGTGCCATGCATGTGTTCAGCATCCCCACGAGCCAGGTCTTTGCGTTAGGTTCCAGGTGCTGTATAATTTCTGCCAGTATGTCATCAATCCCTGCTGCTTTTCCGGGTTTCAACTTTCCCATTGCAGTTTTGAGTTCTTCTAGGTCGAAGGGTTTGGTTTGAGGGCTGGCTGATTGTGGTTGGTCTGATACCACTGTGCGATGGTATTCTCCTGTGGGTCGTGGCGGTGTTGGTTACGACTGTTGGCCACCAGTTGTGATGCAACAGAGTTCGCTGTGACCGTTGTGAATTATGGGTGGCTCCCTGAGGTCCTTGATCGCCATTGGGTCCAACAGTGGTCATTGAAGCGTGCACACACATGCACACATGCACCTACACACACAGGGGCACATGCGTATGCACACCTGGACCTTTAAATGAACAACAACACAAAAACTAAGGCACTGGTGTCGGACTTCTGGTTTACCGGAACGGGGTTCAACTCCCTGCAGTGCCCTGCTCAATGTGTTGTATTTCATTCATTGGTCCATGGTCTCAGGTCATTGAGCGGCGCGCTATAGTGTGCGATTCTTCATCATTGTTGAGGATTTTTTAAAGGTGAAAATCAAGGAAAAGCAAAAGGCTATAGTCCATGGTCACGGACCGCATACTGGTCAAGGTCATTTATACTGGTGAAGATCATTTACTAGTCTTCTAAAGGTCATTTATACTGGTGAAGATCATTTACTAGTCTTCTAAAGGTCATTTATACTGGTCAAGGTCAATTACTAGTCTCATGAAGGTAATTTATACTGGTCACAGTCATATACTGGTCACGGTCATTTCTACTGGTGAAGGTCATTTATACTGGTCAAGGTCATTTGTACTTGTCAAGGTCATTTATACTGGTCAAGGTCATTTACTAGTCTTATTGAAGGTAATTTATACTGCTCAAGGTCATTGATATTGGTCAAGGTCATTAAGTGGCACGCTATAGTGCGCGATTCTTCATCATTGTTGAGGATTTGAAAAAAGGTTAAATTGCAGAAAAGCGAAAGGCTAAAGTCCATGGTCACGGAGGGCATACTATAGTATGTTGTTTTTCTTTTTTTTGGTGGTGTGTGGGCTCCATCCAATAACTACACCAGTTGTGATGCAATAGAGTTTGCTGTGACCGTTGTGAATTATGGGTGGTGTGGTCTTTGCCAAGACGGTGGATTGTGGCCCATGCCTTCCTGCTGTTATTTGTCATGTTGGTGTTCTCTATATCTTTTCGTCCTGGGCATGACGTTAAACTGTTCCGTTCGAGAGGACCGGCGACCCTCGAATGTAAACAGGTGTTGGGACAGGGTCAGGTGTTGTCTTGATGCATCCTATGATGATGCCACAGGTGTCATTTAGGGCTGTGTCGACCAATTTGGTGTGACGGGATAGGCTTGTAGGTGATGCAGAGGAGGGAAATGGGTCGGTAGCTCTTTGGGGATAATGGGTCTTTGCCAGGTTTAGGGATTGCAACCACTTTGGCCTTTTTCCAGACAGAAGGGATGGTTTTCTGTGCTATGCATGTGTTCAGCATCCCCACAAGCCAGGTCTTTCCGTTAGGTCCCAGGTGCTGTATCATTTCTGCTAGTAGGTCATCAATCCCTGCTGCTTTTCCGGGTTTCAACTTTCCCATTGCAGTTTCACGTTCTTCTAGGTCGAAGGGTTTGGTTTGAAGGCTGGCTGATTGTGGTTGGTCTGATACCACTGTGCGATGGTATTCTCCTGTGGGTTGGTGGCGGTCTTGGTCACAACTGGTGGCCAACAGTTGTAACCAACACCGCCACCGACCCACATAGAATACCATCACACAGTGGTATCAGACCAACCATAATCAGCCATCACTCAAACCAAACCCTTCGACCTAGAAGAACTTGAAACTGCAATGGGAAAGTTGAAACCCGGAAAAGCAGCAGGGATTGATGACCTACTGGCAGAAATGATACAGCACCTGGGACCTAACTCAAGGCCCTGGCTTGTGGGGATGCTGAACACATGCACAGCACAGAAAACCACCCCTTCTGTCTGGAAAAAGGCCAAAGTGGTTGCATTCCCTAAACCTGGCAAAGACCCATTATCCCCGAAGAGCTACCGACCCATTTCCCTCCTCTGCATCACGTCTTTCTTATACCTGTGGTGTGCGGGCTCCATCCAATACCTACACTAGTTGTGATGCAACAGAATTTGCTGTGACCGTTGTGAATTATGGGTGGTGTGGTCTTTGCCAAGACGGTGGATTGTGGCCCATGCCTTCCTGCTGTTATTTGTCATTTGTCATTATGGTGTTCTCTATATCTTTTCGTCCTGGGCATGACGTTAAACTGTTCCGTTTGAGAGGACCGGCGACCCTCGAATGTAAACAGCCACGAAAGGAAACCGTGTGTGTGAGGTGTTCTCTATCATTTCATTCCAGACTTCACTGTCTATCTCCTGTGTTTTCCATTCATCTTGAGCGTTACACAGTCGTCTGATGTGCGGGGGGAGGTGCCGGCTAGCGCATAAAGGCACGGACGGGACAGGTGTTTTCTTGACCCATCCCGTGATGATGCGACAGGTGTCATTTAGGGCTGTGTCGACCAATTTGGTGTGACGTGATCGGCTCCAGCTTGAGCAGGAATACTCTGCTGTAGAGAAAGACAGGGCCATGGCAGTTGCACGGATTGTTTGTGGGTCTGCGCCCCACTTGGGAGTTCACTAGTTTTCACAGGATGTTATTGTGGGTGTTGACCGTGGCTTTTGTGTTCTCCAGGTGTTTTTTTTTGAAGAAGAGTGTCCTGTCCAGTGTAACTCCAAGATACATGGGGTGGGTATGGTTGGAGAGTTTGTGACCATCCCAAGTGACGCTCAGTTCTTTTCTCGCGTCTCGGTTCCTCAGGTGGAAGCTGCATAGTTGGGTTTGTGTGTGTCTTTCTTTTTCTGTCTTTCTTTCTTAGGACGGAGATCAAGGTAGACGCCATAGGAAGGCTCAACACTAGCCGATGCCCCTAGAGATCCATCCCAAAGCTTCCCTCAGGGAGCACAGCAAGCCAGCTAGCCAGCAAGCCTGCCCAGTCAGCCAACGCAGCCAGTCAGCTCCGCCAGTCAGCCAGTGTAGAAAGTCAGGCTGCCAAGCCAGAGCATATCAGCCCTTGCAGTCAGCCATTGCAGCCATACCAGCCTTGCTCAGTAAGCTCAGCCAGGCCTCTCTTGAGGCCTGGCTCTCTGTCTGCCTGGCCCGGTCTGCCCTGCCCTGCCTTGCAGCAACAGAACCAGCCTTTCTGGAAAGCCAGCCAGCTCAGAATGCGAGCTGAGCAAGCCAGTGCAGCAGCAAGCCCAGACTAGGTTACCGCAGCCTTACTGTGCAGCCACAGCCACTCAGTCTAGACCAGCAGGAGCTGGCCAGGCTCCAACCCTTGCAGCGCAGCCGTAGGCCGGATAGTCCCCCTGCCTGCACTTTGTTGCCTTCCTGGCCTGTCTGCCTGCCTAGGCGCCTCGGTCTTCCTGTCTGTCTGCCTTGGCCTGCCAGTCTGAAACTGGTTTAGACTAACTGCGTGCTTGCCAGCTGCGCTGGCTTGCTGAGCTCGTATTCTGAGCTGGCTGGCTTGCCAGCAAGGCTGGTTCTGTTGCTGCAAGGCAGGGCGGGGCAGACCAGGCCAGGCAGACAGAGAGCCAGGCCTCGAGAGAGGCCTGGCTGAGCTGACTGAGCAAGGCTGGTATGGCTACAATGGTTGACTGCAAGGGCTGATGTGCGCTGGCTTGGCAGCCTGACTTTCTACACTGGCTGACTGGCGGAGCTGGCTGGCTGCGTTGGCTGACTGGGCGGGCTTGCTGGCTAGCTGGCTTGCTGGACTCCCTGAGGGAAGCTTTGGGATGGATCTCTAGGGGCATCGGCTTGTGTTGAGCCTTCCAACGGCGTCTACCTTGATCTTCGTCCTAAGAAAGAAAGACAGAAAAAGAAACACACACACAAACTCAACTATGCAGCTTCCACATGAGGAAGGCAGGCAGGCACGCAGGCAGGCACAAGCTGCCTGCGTGCTTGCTTCGCCCTCCAGTTGCTGCTCCAGTTATTTGTTTTCCCTCAAACCCATCCTCAATGTGTTGGGTGAGGTTGAGCTCTGTCCAGCACAGGAGCGGACAGGACGGAAACCAGCTTGGTCTTTAGTCAGCTTGGTGTCTATGAGTGGCATGAGGCGTTGGAGTAGCAGCCTCTCTTGTAGGTGATGCAGAGGAGGGAAATGGGTCGGTAGCTCTTTGGGGATGATGGGTCTTTGCCAGGTTTAGGGATTGCAACCACTTTGGCCGTTCTCCAGACAGAAGGGATGGTTTTCTGTGCCATGCATGTATTCAGCATCCCTACGAGCCAGGTCTTTGCGTTAGGTTCCAGGTGCTGTATAATTTCTGCCAGTATGTCATCAATCCCTGCTGCTTTTCCGGGTTTCAACTTTCCCATTGCAGTTTCGAGTTCTTCTAGGTCGAAGGGTTTGGTTTGAGGGCTGGCTGATTGTGGTTGGTCTGATACCACTGTGCGATGGTATTCTCCTGTGGGTCGGCGGCGGTGTTGGTTACGACTGTTGGCCACCAGTTGTGATGCAACAGAGTTCGCTGTGACCGTTGTGAATTATGGGTGGCTCCCTGAGGTCCTTGATCCCCATGGGGTCCAACAGTGGTCATTGAAGCGTGCACACACACATGCACACATGCACCTACACACGCACAGGCGCACATGCGTATGCACACCTGGACCTGTAAATGAACAACAACACAAAAACTAAGGCACTGGTGTCGGACTTCTGGTTTACCGGAACGGGGTTCAACTCCCTGCAGTGCCCTGCTCAATGTGTTATATTTACATGGTTCATTGGTCCATGGTCTCAGGTCATTGAGCGGCGCGCTATTGTGTGCGATTCTTCATCATTGTTGAGGATTTAAAAAAAAAGGTGAAAATCAAGGAAAAGCGAAAGGCTATAGTCCATGGTCACGGACCGCATACTGGTCAAGGTAATTCATACTGGTGAAGATCATTTACTAGTCTTATGAAGGTCATTTATACTGGTCAAGGTCATTTACTAGTCTCATGAAGGTAATTTATACTGGTCAGTCATATACTGGTCACGGTCATTTATACTGGTCAAGGTCATTTGTACTTGTCAAGGTCATTTATACTGGTCAAGGTCATTTACTAGTCTTATTGAAGGTCATTTATACTGCTCAAGGTTATTGATCAATATCAATGACCTTGATGACCCCAAGGTCATTAAGTGGCATGCTATAGTGCGCGATTCTTCATCATTGTTCACGATTTGAAAAAAGGTTAAATCGCGGAAAAGCGAAAGGCTATAGTCCATAGTCTCGGAGGGCATACAAAAATGTGTGGTGCTATACAGGCCGTTCTGGAAAATTTGGGACAGAGGTTCATCGTTGGCATCCAGGGAGTGTGTGTGCAAGATTTGGCATCGACCGGGTTAATGGTGCTGGAGATTAGCTGTTAACAAACTGACGGACACACACACACACACACACTCACTCAGAGTGCAAAACATACTCTATCCCCATGGCTTTGGCCTGGTGCCATACCGTTATTAATTATTGCCTACAATGTCAATTGTGAAATTACTTTACCGTTGCAATGCAAAATTTACATTTCAACGAATGGACCTCGTAAAACAAAACAAAAACCAAGGCACTGGTTGTGGTACTTCTGGTTTACCGGAATGGCGTTCAACTCCCTGCAGTGCTCTGCTCAATTTGTTGTATTTACATGGTTCATTTTTATTTTCTGCTCATTGTGTTGCCTTTTCATAGATGATAACCCCCAGGTTCTTTAATGTGTTTGCACTCCCTACAGTTAGGTTACCAAGTCTATTTATTTATTATTTCTGTTCACTAGAACTAGAACCAATTACCAAAGTAGGCTTTCTAATGACACAACTCGCCTTTGTTTTTATGTGTAGCAAAAACGTTCTTTTTATTTACGCCAAAGAGTAGAGGCTGGTCTGCATTCATGCGAGCGGGGAAGTTTAGAGTAACATAGCTCTAAATGAAATGCATTAGAGCTATGGACCAGAGCTAGTAGTCATAGCACTTCATGGTATATGCATAGTTTATATAGTTTCATTATAGATATATTAAACAGAGAGGACTGGAGTCAATTGGGTTATATTATGTTTAACACTAATTTGAAGCTGTCAAAAAATGTCAAAATCTGACAGACTTCTGGCGGCCATGGCCACGCCCACCTTTTGGTAACGCCCACTTTCGGCCAAGCCCACAAAAAGGACCCCCCATGTCATTTGCCAGGCAGGCTCCACTCTCAGACAGATATTTGGCTCCGTCTTATGAGCTAATTTAGAACTTCCTGTCTGAGAGCTAGCTAATTTAAGACATCCGGTTGCCTTCAGAATAAAATAAGGTTATTTAATTCGTTAATTAAATAATTGTCAATGCCCCAAGGCACAGCACTTTTTTAAGCGTTGACCTCAGTAGAAGGTCTGCTGCCGTGAATTTTACACCTCTCCCACTTAGCGGAGAGTGGGGTGTGGTACAGGACATCTCCCCGAACGCGTGGGTATACTGCATCTACAAGTAGTACAAGATAAATTGAAACCATTGACACCTACTTCGATGGTTCAGTTGTCATCTATGCCGGGGAATTTAGCAGCTCTCATTCAAGCGTTTTTTCAAAATCCAGGTCACACATTTGATTGCAAAACAATCTGTGGTGTCACTCAACAACTAGTGAATAGCATCTTACTTGGCCTTAGGAATGCACAATGACCCATTAGATTTTATACACAAACTAGTAGTTTGGTTGAGTATGTGTGGTGTCCACACAGTTGTTCAAGCAAAACATACAGACATCTGTACATTCTGTGCCTGGACAGTTGAAAGCAATTAACAGAACAATAACGGAGGACAATTTGGAAGAAGATGATGATGATGTGGTTTTATGCAATGAAAGTCTAAATGACAATATGTGTGAAGCTATACCATTACCAATTCTAACATTTCTACAACAGACATCTGCTATCAAAAAATGTCACACACGGCTTGAAGAAGCAGCAACGCAGGACTCAACATTTAGACGGAAACTTGAGAAATTCAATCTAGCCAACACATCAGTGTCATTAGTGTCTCAGAAATGTTCTAGGACAGAAGTATGCACCATATTAAACAGCTTTGTAGAATACACACTTCGGTCTCCTTTCCTTGGAGATGACCTGCTTTGCCTGAAAAGTTGTACTCAATGTGGTGACAAGGCCTTACCATCTACAAAGAACATGTCACAATTCATAGTGCAGCCACTTGACGTGTCACAAAAAGGCATCTTAGACACTATTGCACAAATATTACCTGCTCAATCTGAACAATGTGAAACATGTCAGCAGGAAAAGAGCTTATCAACATATGAAGTAATTAACAGCCCACAGACCTTACTTCTCCTGTTAAGAGCTGGCACAAAAATTCCAAAAACGTTCAATTTATCCTGTCTGTACCACCAAAATGAGTATGCTTTGACCAGTATGTGTGTATTTTTCGACAGGCCACCATATGCGTCATTGTACATCCTTAAAGATCATAAATGGCATATCTGGACAAATGAATCGAATGACACAGCAGGCTATACCTTTGAGCTGATGCAAAGAACATCCGCTCGACAGCACACAAAGACAGTAGTCACAAGTAGTTTCTATGTCGTGTCATACGAGAAAATAAACAGTCGAGAAATAATCAAGTTTCGTCAGGACAAACAAATGCATAAATGCACAGACAGATGCAATCAACGCACACAAGTGACACCCATTCCAAAGCTAGAGGTAACTCCTTGACCTGACTTAGCTTGCGTAGAGAAAGTGATTTCATGTCAATGCCCCAAGGCACAGCACTTTTTTGAGCGTTGATCCCAGTAGAAGGTCTGCTGCTGTGAATTTTACACCTCTCTCGCTTAGCGGAGAGTGGGGTGTGGTAGAGGACATCTCCCCGAACACGTGGGTATGTCCAGATAGTTGCCTCGCGGAGGCCTCTTTGTCCAGTGTCCATTCTGGGTCCGGAAACGGTACTTTTTGTCAGCATTGACCCCAGTAGAAGGTCTGCTGCTGTGAATTTTACACCTCTCCCGCTTAGCGGAGAGTGTGGTGTGGTAGAGGACATCTCCCCGAACGCGTGGGTATGTCCAGATAGTTGCCTCGCGGAGGCCTCTTTGTCCAGTGTCCATTCTGGGTCCGGAAACGGTACTTTTTTCAGCGTTGACCACAGTAGAAGGTCTGCTGCTGTGAATTTTACACCTCTCCCGCTTAGCGGAGAGTGGGGTGTGGTACAGGACATCTCCCCGAACGCGTGGGTATGTCCAGATAGTTGCCTTGCGGAGCCGTCTTTTGTCCAGTGTCCATTCTGGGTCCGGAAACGGTACTTTTTGTCAGCCTTGACCCCAGTAGAAGGTCTGCTGCTGTGAATTTTACACCTCTCCCACTTAGCGGAGAGTGTGGTGTGGTAGAGGACATCTCCCCGAACGTGTGGGTATGTCCAGATAGTTGCCTCGCGGAGGCCTCTTTGTCCAGTGTCCATTCTGGGTCCGGAAACGGTACTTTTTGTCAGCATTGACCCCAGTAGAAGGTCTGCTGCTGTGAATTTTACACCTCTCCCGCTTAGCGGAGAGTGTGGTGTGGTAGAGGACATCTCCCCGAACGTGTGGGTATGTCCAGATAGTTGCCTCGCGGAGGCCTCTTTGTCCAGTGTCCATTCTGGGTCCGGAAACGGTACTTTTTTCAGCGTTGACCACAGTAGAAGGTCTGCTGCTGTGAATTTTACACCTCTCCCGCTTAGCGGAGAGTGGGGTGTGGTACAGGACATCTCCCCGAACGCGTGGGTATGTCCAGATAGTTGCCTCGCGGAGCCGTCTTTTGTCCAGTGTCCATTCTGGGTCCGGAAATGGTACTTTTTGTCAGCCTTGACCCCAGTAGAAGGTCTGCTGCTGTGAATTTTACACCTCTCCCGCTTAGCGGAGAGTGTGGTGTGGTAGAGGACATCTCCCCGAACGTGTGGGTATGTCCAGATAGTTGCCTCGCGGAGGCCTCTTTGTCCAGTGTCCATTCTGGGTCCGGAAACGGTACTTTTTGTCAGCATTGACCCCAGTAGAAGGTCTGCTGCTGTGAATTTTACACCTCTCCCGCTTAGCGGAGAGTGGGGTGTGGTACAGGACATCTCCCCGAACGCGTGGGTATGTCCAGATAGTTGCCTCGCGGAGCCGTCTTTTGTCCAGTGTCCATTCTGGGTCCGGAAACGGTACTTTTTGTCAGCCTTGACCCCAGTAGAAGGTCTGCTGCTGTGAATTTTACACCTCTCCCGCTTAGCGGAGAGTGTGGTGTGGTAGAGGACATCTCCCCGAACGTGTGGGTATGTCCAGATAGTTGCCTCGCGGAGGCCTCTTTGTCCAGTGTCCATTCTGGGTCCGGAAACGGTACTTTTTGTCAGCATTGACCCCAGTAGAAGGTCTGCTGCTGTGAATTTTACACCTCTCCCGCTTAGCGGAGAGTGTGGTGTGGTAGAGGACATCTCCCTGAACGTGTGTCCAGATAGTTGCCTCGCGGAGGCCTCTTTGTCCAGTGTCCATTCTGGGTCCGGAAACGGTACTTTTTTCAGCGTTGACCACAGTAGAAGGTCTGCTGCTGTGAATTTTACACCTCTCCCGCTTAGCGGAGAGTGGGGTGTGGTACAGGACATCTCCCCGAACGCGTGGGTATGTCCAGATAGTTGCCTCGCGGAGCCGTCTTTTGTCCAGTGTCCATTCTGGGTCCGGAAACGGTACTTTTTGTCAGCCTTGACCCCAGTAGAAGGTCTGCTGCTGTGAATTTTACACCTCTCCCGCTTAGCGGAGAGTGGGGTGTGGTATAGGACATCTCCCCGAACGCGTGGGTATGTCCAGATAGTTGCCTTGCGGAGCCGTCTTTTGTCCAGTGTCCACTTTATAAAGTCCATGCACTCCAGTGAATAGCATTTATCCATTTAGATAACTTTATTATTATTATTATAAGGATTTAATTACTTATTCTTACACAGAAACATAATGTGTGTCTTATAGCATCATATAGCATCATTTAAATGCTTAATTTGTAGTTTTAATGTGCAAATTAAACTTTTTTTCAATACTCTAGAGGGTACTCTTATTTTGAAGAGATCGTCCACCGGAAGTCTTAAATTAGCTCACTAGATTAGCTCACTAGACGCTGCCCTCAAAGGGCACCTATACTGCAGGGCTGCAATTCGAAACTGACCCCCGTAAAATCTGAATCCCCCACCCACCCCTTTTCACCCTCAATCACTATATGTTTTCCTCCCCTTTTTACCTCCTCTATGATGATTTCCTGTGTTTTGTGCTTGAAATCTACTGTAATTCTCCAATATGTTAATAAATACTTCAATCAATCAGATCATTTCCCCCCGTAAAGGCAATACTCAGGGGAGAACAGCGACCTCTGCAGGAGACATACTTCGTTAGGTCACTGATCTCAGCGCAACACCCGTAGAGGGTAACCCTTCATTACAAAAGTCACGTGAGCGCGAACGACGCGGAAGTGTGTTTTTTAGGATCCATCATGGCGGCAGCACCGAGAAGAATGAACACTCAAAGTGCGTTGTTATTGTTGTTGTGATAGAAAAAATAAAGACAACACGTCGTCATCATCACCGCTCTGTGTTTTTATCACGAACCGTTTTAATTAAAACATTCTCGACATGAGGTTTTAAATATAGAGCTTTAAATAGAGCAGAGCGACGCTGACGAAAAGAAGACTTCAGTCCTGACTCATCCTCTCTGAAGGTAAACAACCTGCACCTTTCATCTACTTTATTTTATGGTATATTTATATATATATATATTAAACAATTCCCATTCGGGTTTCTTTCAAACGTGAGATACAAATATACACATCACTTAATAATAATAATAATAATAATAACAATAATACTAATAATTAATAAATATTATTATTATGGTTTAAAAAAAATGTCAACAATAATAAATAATAACATGTGTCTAACATTAAAAACAGTAATTACAAAGAGGAACTAGTCCTATATTTACCAACGTTACTGTAATAATATTATAGTAATGTCTGTGCAAGTTGGCTGACGCGCCATAAACAAATGTATTACCCATGATTGATTGGAGTCATTCAAGTGTATTAGTAGCCACTAGCCAGCCCATAACTCCTGCCCTGTCATGCAACCAGTTAAACCAGCGTCGTGTAACAATGAATATATGAGTCAAATAAAACCCAATATGAACACTGCTCAACATCAAATGTTTGTTTGGTTTGGTGCAGTATTGGGGGTGGGGTTAATTAACAGCATTACATTACATTATAATTGATGATTATAGTATGATGATGATGATATGATGATTGTCATAGTTAGACTCATAGTCTGTAGATATTGATGTCTCCCAGGGGCCTAAACTAGTGAGTGACTTTATGAACCCTGTTGTAAAGTGCTTTTGCATGGTTTGTCCACATTCCACAAAGCAACATTTCGTTTGAAATGTACCTGCATTCTACATACTGTGAAATAGACATTTCAATCAAAACCATAGCAAATCTCACTACGTAAACATTTGAATTGTAATGTATGGAATGTGTTTTTATTTTTTATTTTTCTTCTACAAAATTGCTGGGAAAAACAATATAGCCTATATATAATTTTGAAATGATTAAAAACAAAATGTAGGAAACAAAAAAATAACGGGACCCATACACATTTCGGACCCAACTATGGTTCTCCTGATTGGATCGGAAATTGGCTTCTCATGATTTTTAAAAGATCGGGATCGGGGAGAAAAGATCAGATTTTTAATTCTCTAATGTAAATCTCAAAGATTTACATTAGAGATTTACATTAGAGAATTAAAAATATAAGCAATGAGATTTTGTAAAAACTGTGTTTATGCTAGTTGTTTTCCTTCTGGTCCTAGTCATAGATCATCAAACAAAGGCTAGTCACACTCGGAGGTGTGAAAAACACCTATGATGAAAACAAAAGGAAATGCATAAACTGTAGAACTGTATTCACTCTTTTGTTTCTCTGTATGTGATCTGGACCGTGAGTCTGTAATAAAGATTGAATTGAACTCTAATTAACCAATCATCAATTATTTTGCAATGATTCCATGCTTTCGTAGAAAGAAAAAAATCCACACAATGACAGTCATTCTAATAAAATTATAGTCACACAACAGACTACACTAGAGTGACATAAATTATGATATTTGCTATTGTGATATAGCATAAGTGTTATATAAAAATATAAAGATCGGATCGGGAAAGATCGGTATCGGTATGTCTCGAGTCAAAATCAAATGATTGGATTGGGAGCAAAGAAACGTGATCAGGACACCCCTAGACCCAACCTTGGGTCCCGACCCACTGTTTGGGAACCAGTGTTCTAATCTAAAATATGCTGGGAAGAGGGACGGAGATTACTCCGTCCCTCTCCCCACTGCATTCCACATCAAAGTATTGGTGTTCTTCACTAATGTACTCAGGAAAAGAAAGACAGATAAGCGGGAGGGGGGTGGGGGGTGGGGGGGGGGTGGTGTGTGCTGTGCGTGTGCACTTCACCACAGCAGTTAAGTCTATTTAATCATTCATACAAATAATCGAAATACAGAAAAATGGCTGATCTACGTACGATCATCACAAATTCACAACACGTTGACGTACTTTTGTGCAACACCGTTGCACGACAAAGTATAAAACATGTCTTAGACGCATGAATAAATAATCATGTTTGATTCATTGATGTCTAAACATTACACATCATCAGCATAGGTGTAATTATTCAATTTATCCATATAATAGGGATGTCCCGACCACGTTTTTCAGATCCGATTTTGAGTATCTGCGGATACCGATTTTTCCCGATCCGATATTTATATTGCACGTTTATGCCATATCACAATGGTACAATTATCCCAAATCACAGACAATATCCCGTCTAATATCATGATTTTGGATATAATATTGATACTAGGGATGTCCCGATCACGTCCAGATCCGATTCCGATCATTTAAAAATGGCGTGATCGGTCCGATTTCCGATGACGTGAATGGATCGGGACAACCCTACCCACAGTACAGTGTCCGCATAACCTATAGTTAGTTTCACTAAGTCAACACATTTCAGAGAAAGAGGCTGTCATTACTTCCCTTTCCTGGCTGCCGTCTTCCAATGCCATTCTCTCCTGTTCCCTAAACTCTAGTGACTATAATGCCCTGTCAGCACACACTGTCACTGACATGACTAAACACCTACTGCTGCTACTAATAATAGGACCTTTTTGATAAGTAGAGGGGGCTTTATCCACAGAAGGTAAGGCTGTCACAATTACACATTATAAGTTGACGATTAATTGTTAAATAATTGTGATTGATTTAATTGTGGTTTTGCATTGAACTTTGGAATGTTAAAAATGTGTATTTCTGTTTGCCTTGTAGACTTCGTAAGCACAAATTGCACAGGGCAGATATAACATGTTTGTTTCTTTCCCCCCAAAAAATCAATACACTTCGTTCGTGACGTGTTGTGAGCTTGTAGATCAACCATTGCCGCTATTTTTGAAAAATGTTTGGAAATGTATGCACATTTTTCAACATGGAACTGCAAAAATAATTGTAATTATTTCAAATAATTGCGATTAGACTATTGTGTAATAATTGTAACAGGCCTAGGTAAGGGTTATAGTTAACTGAAACAAGAATGGACACATTATGATTCTTTCCTCTTCTCCTCTGGAGTTTAACCTGGTATCTGCCAAGTTGGAAGTGGTTTAAATATTCAGCTGCTTTTTGCTGATTTTTAAATCTCTGTGTGTGATTTGTTCAGCCAGCCCTTGCCTCGACAACCGTGACTTTCAGTAATGTTTTGCTGAGCGACACAGTTGTGTGCGGCAAAGACTTAGCCCTCTTTGTACTTGCACCCCCCAGCGCCAGCCGTCATGTCTCTGCGGGACCCGGCGTCGGACTCGGCGCCCTTCCTATCGGACGAGAGCGATGCGGAGGGGGCGGAGCAGGAGGATCGGGACGAGGACGAGCCGGCCAGCGGTGTAACCGATGTCAGAGCGGCGCTCACTGTCGGCATCCTCTGTTACATCAACCTGCTCAACTACATGGACAGGTTCACGGTGGCAGGTAACACAGGATTACAGCCTGGCCACGGGTCCCCAGTGTCCCCACCTATTCATTTCAATGAAAGTTAAAGTAACCTAGGGTGCATTGACACATTTATCTTAAAAGTAAATATAAAATACGCAAAGTCAGCTTCATTTGATTTAACCACAAGCCTTAAAATGTGCACATGTTTAAGTAATGTATTAACTTTCGTAAAAGAGCTAATCTAAAAGCTAAGTAATGTAATTTTCGAATCTGTTGTGGAATTTCTCAACCAGTAATGATTGAGGATGAATTGTCTGAGACACTTCGTGCTGTAAGATATAAGTTTAATACATGAGCATTAACGTACATGAAACATTCATTGTGATGGACGGTACAGTAGTTCTCTGGGAGAGAGCCTTTTTACAGAGATAAGAGAGGAACTCTCTTGTGACTAAGCTGTACCCAAAACAGGCCTGTGCCATGACATCTTGACGCTGATATTCAGATGGTCTTAACAACAAACAATAATAATATTAATATTAAAATAACACTATAATGTATCTGTACCTGAATTTCTCCTCAATTGCTCCACATACTGTAATGTGTACAGTTTAGGTGCAGTTCCTCCAAAAAGCTAAAAAAAAGAAATAGACTAGACAAACGAATGGGAGCGCCAGAACATATCAGGGGGATGTAATCAATTTAGCGTCGTCCATAGTACACCAAGAATGATCAGCTTTTAAAGATAACTACATGGATTAAAGTTCTCAGTTGCCATGACTGATTTCAGTCATTTGGATTCCATATCTTCTATGGAAGTGTGTCACACACTGCAGATAGCCAAGCTCACAACGCGTCACAGTGTGTGAGCTTGTAGATTGGCCTTAGTTTGGTTATAAGTTATTTTGAATGTGTTAGACTAGCAACAATACATAACATCTTCCATAAAACCAGGTTAAAGCCGCAATCTGGTGATTTCTTCAACTAGTTGGCTGTATGTGTAACAGCAAGAACATAGGTTTAGAATTAAACTACACCATTTCCAGTTAGTTGATGATTTGAGTATCTACACAATTTGCTGTCTGTTCGTTCATCAAACCCCGCTTGAAGTGATCCCAACAATAATTGCTCATGGACTCAACCATCTGCTTGAGTTAGATTAATTAAAAAATTTAAAAAGCAGCATTATAGTTATTGTTCTTGGTGTGGACGGCCCTTTGTCTTAAGTATACATGTATGATCACTGATTAGACGTATGAGCAATCATTACACAAACACAAAGTAATCAATCCTCTGTCTCCTCCATGTCCTTCCTCTCGCCCTCCCAGGCGTTCTTCCAGACATTGAGCAGTATTTCCAGATCAATGACGAGAAGTCCGGCTTGCTCCAAACAGGTGTGACATGCATTCCCATTCCCATTCATTTCCGACATGGCAACTGGCTTTTCTGAGCATTTCTAATCATCCGTTTAACCATTTAAACCAGCATTTTAGATTTTAGCATTGGCTATTCAAAAATAGCAGATTATACAAGCTTGTACATCTGCTATTTGTATATTTTAGAACTACTGAATTAGAAGGTATTTGTGTAATATAATGGGTTAAAATCATCATGCATGCATGGTTTTAGTCATTCTCATTCATGTTCCTCCCAGTATTGATTTTGCTTTAGTGTTAATCAAAGTTTTAGTCGACAAAATATCATATGATTTTATTCGACTAAATGTACAGTTTATTATGTCGACTAAAAAGTATTTTGGCAGGCCTTGATGGCGTCATAATGCCCGATTTTACACTTGGTTGCCTTCTGAAAATAGCAGATCTACAATCTCACAACGCGTCACAGCACCCGAGCACAACCAAACATAAAATTACTTGTCTTTTAGTTCTACTGGATCTCTTCTGCAATAGTCAACATTTTAATGTCGTTTGAATCTGTTCCAAAATTGTCACTATATTTAGTGACAATTCATCGCAGCTTATTTCCTATTTAGTTTTCGGCAGTGAAAATAGCTAGTCGCCGACGGATTTTTTTCCCGGTCTGTGAAATGAACACCGGTCCCTTCCTCCCTCCCCACGCAGTGTTCATCTGCAGCTACATGTTCCTGGCTCCGTTGTTCGGTTACCTTGGCGACCGCTACAACAGGAAGGTCATCATGAGTGTGGGCATCACCATGTGGTCACTGGTGACGCTGGCCAGCTCCTACACGCCCCAAGAGGTGAGTGGGAGCGCTGCATGCCTCCAAACGGTATCTTTTATCCCATTAATAAGACATGGAACGCATCTGTGTCACCTTAGCGTTTAACCTAATCTTTAGGTCAGAAATGACCAATTGTATTCCAACAGGAGAGAGAACTCTTACTAACTCAGTCAGGATACAGGATAAACAAGTGAAATTTCAAAGTAAAGGAGAAGAAAAAAACAATAAATGATGACATACCGGTAGTCATATTCTCACCAGCTGCTTTATAACTGCAGCATTGGCATAGCATAGTAGACCACTGCTGCAGCCTGTTAAAGTTATATCATGGGTTGTTGCTTGCTGTCGTCAATTTCCACATAGCTTAGTGTGGGAGCGTTGTGTAGTGTAGTGTAGTGTGACTGTGGTGTTCATGCCGTTGCTTGCTATAGGACTCTGCCGTTTAGACGATGGGTTCTTTCTTCCTGAAGAAGTGTCTGGTAGCCTAGAGACGAGCCAGCCAATCAGGACTAGGTCGAGTAAAGGTAGCCATAGCCATACCGAGAGGATATAGACCAGCTGGTAAAAAGACAAAATTGGAACTGGAACATTCTCTGTTTATTAAAGAACTGGAGAGATGTCGGGAGACCTCTGTTACTGAACAAACACTATAGCAATGAGTACTATCAGAATATAGAGATGTTTAACACATATTACAAAATGTAAAAAATAAAATAAAATAAAATCATAAATATTAATTTCATAATTGTACTTATAGAATTCTAATATTCCTTTTGAGTAAGTGGTTCGGCACAGTGTCTGCTAAACGGGCAGCTGCTAAAAGCCTAAATAGTAATTAAGCAATAAGATGGACTCGAGGTCATGCTTTATCCTGGTTATTGGAAGCATGGCTGTGCAATTAGATCACTTTCAGCCCTCCAGAATATCATTCTGCATTGTTTACCGGTAACTATAGGCCACTGTTTCTCAATGTCGGGCCCAGGGACCACCAGGGGGTCCCTCAGATGAACCGTTGCAGGTCTAACTCTGAGAGGGTACAGATGGAACTAAATGGACCCATTTCGGGTCCATTTGGTTCCATTGTGTACCCTCTCAGAGTTATAACTATGGCTTAAGCTTGTAACAAAGCCTCCCTAACCCATAACCTCACACAAACCTAGCGTATGTATAATGGTCATTATTGCGACATTTGTAATGTTCAATGGTCAGCCATAGTGCTCAAACAGTCAATTCAATTCAATTCAAAGGGCTTTATTGGCATGAGAAAACATACGTTTACATTGCCAAAGCAGAAAGAACAATACAGCAATACAATCAAAACAAAAATTATGTACTTTGTCAGAATCTTCAATAGATCAACTTCTATGTACCAAGATCACTCGATGCAGGTATAGTGCAGGAATATACACAATGATTAGTCTTTACGGTGGTTGTGTTCCATTTGATATCCTTCTCCTATCCTATCAAATCTTGCTGCTGTGTTTGCACATTGTTGTACTTCGCCCAGCAGATATGGGAGTTTTTTGTCATTGGTCATGTTTTCAAAATCTCCGTGTGTGGTTGTAATCTGTGGGAAGTATGTGTCTCTGATGTCTTGGTACAATGGACAGATGGTTAGGAAGTGTAGCTCGGTTTCCACTTAATTTAGTGTGCAGTGGGTGCATAGTCTGTCTTCTCTCGGGATACAGGTCTGCCTATGACGGCCTTTCTCGATCGCGAGACTGTGCTCACTGAGTCTGTACCTAGTTAAGATTTTTCTTTGTTTTGGGTCGGTCACAGTGCTCAGGTATTCTGCCACTGTGTATTCTCTGTTTAGGGCCAGATAGCATTCTAGTTTACTCTGCTTTTGTGTTGCTTCTTTCCAGTGTGTCAGATAGTTTTCCTTTTGCTGTTTTATAATTTGGTTTAGTCCAATGGGTTTTCTATCTCATGGCTCTGTTTGTGTTTGTGCCTGGAGTTCCAGGGCCAGCTGGCTGAGGGGGCATCTCTCTAGAGTTTCACTGTGTGTGAGTGCCTTGTTATGGAGTGCATCTAGGTCACTTTCTTTTAGGTGGTTGTAGAACTTAAGTGCTCTCTTTTTTATTTTGATTATGAGTGGGTATCGTCCTAATTCTGCCCTGCATGCATTATTTGGTGTTTTTCGCTGGGTACGGAGAATGGATTTGCAGAATTCTGTGTGTAGGGTCTCGGTTTGGTGTTTATCCCATTTTTCAAGGTCATGGTTTGCTAATGGTCCCCAGATCTCGCAACCATAGAGGGAAATTGGTTCTATCTCAGAGTCCAGTATTTTAAGCCATGTTTTAATTGGGATGTCTATTTTGATGTTTCTTTTGATGGCCTAGAATGCCCTTCTTGCCTTGTCTCTCAGGTCCTTTACAGCTTGGTTGTAGTTCCCTGTGCTGCTGATGTTTAGGCCAAGGTAGGTATAGTTTTTAGTTTGTTCTAGTGGGATTGTATTTAGGAAAAAGTTGTGGTTTTGGCGGCTGGGCCTTTTTTGAAATATCATGATTTTAGTCTTGGTTAGGTTCACTGTCAGGGCCCATGTCTGGGAGAATTTGTGTAGGAGATCAAGTTGCTGCTGTAGTCCTTCCTTGGTTGGGGACAGCAGCAGCAGGTCATCTGCGTAAAGTAAGCATTTGATTTCTGTGTTTGCCAAGAGGATGCCTGGAGCTGTAGACTGTTCTAACGTTTTTGCTAACACGTTTTTTGTGTTGGACTCAGGCTGCATCCCTGTCTAACTCCACGGCTTTGGGGGAAAAAGTCTGTGTGCTTTTCGCCTATTTTGATTGCGCATTTGTTGTTAGTGTACATTGATTTTATGATGTCATAGGTTTTCCCCCCAATGCCACTTTCCAACAGTTTGTACATCAGACCCTCATGCCAAATTGAATCGAATGCTTTTTTGAAGTCGACAAAGCAGGAGAATAATTTGCTTTTGTTTTTGTTTATTTGGTTGTCAATTAGGGTGTTGAGAGTGTAAATGTGGTCTGTTGTGCGATATTTTGGTAGAAAGCCAATTTGTGATTTGCTCAGGACATTGCTTTCTGTCAGGAAATTTTGAATTCTGTGGTTGAGGATCATGCAGAGTATCTTTCCGAGGTTGCTGTTTACACAAATCCCGCGGTAGTTATTTGGGTCATATTTGTCTCCACTTTTGTGGAGTGGCGTTATCAGCCCTTGATTCCATGTGCTGGGGAAAATCCCAGAGCTGAGCATGATATTTATGAGTTTTAATATGGCCAGTTGGAATTTGAGGTCGGTGAATTTTATCATTTCATTTAGAATTCCGTCTGCCCCACAGGCCTTCTTTGTTTTAAGTGTTTTTATTTTGTCTTGTAGTTCTTTTAGGTTGATTTGGGAATCTAGTGGATTCTGGTAGTCTTTTATGGCTGACTCTAGGTTTTGTAGTTTATCTTTTATTTGTTTTTGTTCTTTGTTCTTCTCGATTGGGCCAAAGAGGCTCGAAAAATGGTTCACCCATATATCTCCATTTTGGATGGGTAATTCGTCCTGTTTTAGCTTATTAAGTCTGTTCCAGCTTTCCCAGAAGCTGTTTGTCTGTATGGAATCCTCAATATCTTGCAGTTGGTTTCTAACATGTTGATCTCTTTTTTCTTTTACTGTGTTCTTGTATTGTTTCAGTGTTTCCCCATATTGGAGACGTGTGTTGTGGTTGTCTGGGTCTCTGTGTTTTTGGTTTAATAGTCATTATCGTACCATTTGTCATTCTCAACATTTTTTCTGGCTTTCTTGTTTGATACTTTTAGGTTTGCTAGTGAGGCTGTAAGTTCGAATATATAATTGAGGCCTTCTACTGCCCTGTTTACACTTTCACTGTTTTCTTCAAAGGTTTTTTCTAGGAACTGGTCCAGTTGTGATTGGACTTGTTTTTGTCTAATAGCATTTTGGAAGGCAGTCATCATACATATGGAATGTGTTTCACAATAACAATCTATTGTTTTTTTGTTTAGTTTTTTGTTTCTTTTTGCAGTTCAGGTCATGTCTGTAGGTTGCCCATAGAAGGCTTCCAACAATTTGGGATGCCCAAAAAAGCAGCTAAACGGCTTGCAAAATTCTGTGCTTTCTCTGATATTGTTGTAGTCAAATATGTTATTAATACTTACAGCATGTACCGTATATTTGTCCAGGATTTTGCTGATTGTAGTATTTCTTTCTGAAATATTTGTGTGTCTCTACTTGCGTATCCTCTTATGTTAATTATTAAATATTAACACATGAAGACCTGAGGCCGATTCTACAAATTTCTTCTAAATCCTTAATAGTTTTCTGAAAAACGTATGTTTCGATGTCAGTGTTTCTCAAACATTTTAATGTCAAGAACTCTCAGTTAAAAAAAAAAAATCTTTCTAAAAATAAATAAATATATATAATAATATATATATAATATATATTTTAATATATTGGGTTATATATATAACCAGAGGTTAACTTAAAATGCGTGTTTTCTCAGCATTTCTGGGCCCTGTTGGTGACACGAGGTCTGGTGGGTGTGGGCGAGGCCAGCTACTCCACCATCGCTCCCACCATCATCGCTGACCTCTACGTCGCGGAGAAGAGGACACGCATGCTGTCCATCTTCTATTTCGCCATTCCAGTCGGCAGGTGAGACTCGCCGATTACCAGATGTGTGTATAATGTACTTTAGCAACAGCCAGACATTACTAATCAGTTAGACTACTAAAGCTATTCATTAATACTGTGTGTGCGTGCATGTGTGTGTGCGTGCGCACATTAAGATGACACCAGGTTGCTGGTGGATGTCTTAGGACACCATCGGGAGAAGTTCAGATTAGTTTTGTGTCACTTTGCAGGATCACATTGTTTTCGCTCTCGTCTTTTCCCCAGCGGTCTCGGCTACATCGTGGGGTCAAAGGTGGATGACATCGCCATGGACTGGCACTGGGCTTTGAGGGTAGGTTAATTCAGAAACATTCGTAGTCCAAAAACAAACTATGGGAAAAGAGACTTCTTCTGCAGTTCAGTCAGTGTGCATTGTATCTTGTTTGCCTTTGTCATGTGACACAGTGAGTTAACCAGTAGTTTGATCAAATCTGAAACACAATAATCTTGTACGCCAAAGTGGATAAACTGAAACACTAACCTATATATATAATATAATTCTACCTAGTATCAGGTTTAAATGCAGTTTTGACATTATTCTGAAATGACTCATAATAATCCCCCAGTCTGTGGCTTAGCTTGCTTCCTCATCCTTTATAGCAGCAGGACGAGGGTGAAAGTAAAACTAGTGAAACACGTTGACAAGCCAGCCACTTCTGTTCTGCTTCACACACATTCATCGTGGAACATAGTCCACTGTTCAGTGTTCACTTTTATTTTGCTGCTATTCTATACTGATTGTGTAACCCTGATGAGTCCAGCCGGATTGCATGGGCTTGTGTTTACTATAAGATTATTGATTGATTAGTTTATTGCAAATGAATTCAAAAGGATACAGGCTTGTTCTTTTGCCTTGTATTTTGCCCTGCCCCCCTTCCTTTTGGAAAAACGAAAAAAACATGACAAACGAAAAAAACACAAAACAAATGCATAAAAACTGACCAATACCAGCTCAATACATGCTGAGCTTGTAGATCTGCTATAAGCACATTTTAGTATTAATTTAGACACTGAAGACACTTCATATAGGCACTTGCTGCACTAGTTTATCTGTTGGATTTGGATATTAACTGTCACCATTACACATTCAGTTCTGTCTTGATGCGTGGACTGTAGTGATTTAATTTTTCATTTAATGATATTAAATGATATAAAAAAATAGCTGATCTAAGCTTGTAGAAGTATAAACATTTTTCAACATGGACACGATTATGACAAAATAATCGTGTTATCCTCAAATAATTGCGATTAGACGTTGTGACAACCCTGGTGGTGTGGTCCCTCAGGTGACTCCGGCCCTGGGACTCATCGCTGTGGTCCTGCTGATGCTGGTAGTCAAGGAGCCAAAGAGAGGCGCCGTGGAGGCCCGCCCGGAGCACCAGATGCACAGGACCAGCTGGGTGGCTGACATCAAGGCCCTCGTCAGGAAGTAGGTTTCCTCTGCCGCTCATATTTCTGCTGGGCTAGTAGTGAGTATCGAGTAGTGCTGCACAATTAATCGAAAAATAGATTGCGGTCTAGATTCAGACACCACCTATGCAATCTGAGCAAGAATTTTAGCAATTTGAGCAAGAATCGTGCAGCAATGTAGTTGGATGTCCAATTCATTTTAGTTACTCTTATGTTATTGCTACAAGAGAGAGACTTTATTTAACCCATTTAGGCCTGACATCAAAATTCACGATTTTTCAAAAATAGCAGACCTACAAGCTCGTAGCGCGCCACTCGGTAGCGCGCTATGAGCTTGTAGATCTGCTATTTTTCAATAGCTAAATTATAACATAATGTTTAAAACACCAAAAGGGGTTTAAGTCAAGCACTTTGATGTTGTTTGTATAAAGCCACAGTAGTTGGCTCCAGGTGCCACATTTTGAATGTAGTAATGTTCAGCAACTACAGACTAAAGACAATAAATATTTTCATGGAAAAAATGAGAATCGTGTGAGAAACGTGATCTCAATTCTTGGGGAGGAAAATCGAGATGGACATTTGAGCAAGAATCGTGCAGCACTAGTATCGGGGTCCATCCCTATGTTCCGTGCTTGCCAAAGGGGTTAGGGTTGTAAACTGGGAACATAGACCACTTGATCCCCAGCATATTCTAGGGGGAACATTGGCCTTCGAGATTTGGTGCAGACGGAAAAAAGTACAAAAAAAAGTCATCGCAGACTTGTTCTATGGCCACATTTTTCTTTGTTTTGAAAAAAGAAATAAGGCTATGTTTTGATTTTATATATTTAAAAACAAAATCGATCTACTTCCCTACAATGATACTAATTAAGGCACTGTTCAATTTAGTGTACAGTGATTCTCAAACTTTTTAATTTCAAGGACCCGCAACATTCTGAGAGTGTACAAATGGAAGCAAATACAGGTCCATTTGGTTCCATTTGTACACAGTACACTCTCAGAGTCTCAGACCCGTACGGGGCCATCTGGAACACACTCAAGGACACTTTGATACACACAGTGTTTCCAGTGAGCCAACGTGCACAATACAAGTTTGACCATAATGGAGTTAGTATAATCGGTAACACTGTGAAGGAAGTAATTATTTCCAAAATGCCATGTGTAAATAGAGCAAGTCAAAAACACCTGCATATTCATAGTGGAAATTGTTCACAATGCCTCGTAATGCAACGTGTTGTGAGCGCTTGGCAACCGTTGTAAATACAAGGATAGAATTAAAGTAAATAAAGAAAAATCAGCAACGTTGTCCTTTTAATTACGTCGCTAATTTGGCCTTCCTGGGAACTGACATTCAGCTCTATTTTAAACTCATCACAGAAAGACAGTGCAGTTGCAGTTTTTAGCTTGGCGTGTGTGTGTGTGCGTGTGTGTGTCCTATGATCACCAAGTAAAACTATGAGTTGGATATCCGAGCATATCAGAAATTTCTCCATATTTAAACTTTTTGTGTTTTTTCGTAAAATAACGCCCTACTTGATCATACTCCAGTGTCACACAAGTAGCAGCAAAAAAGTAGCAGATAGAAAGAAGCGACGTGTTTGGAGATTATCGATCTGCTACTTTTTATTTATTTAATGAATCCTGAAAAGTAACAGTAATTTAGGTAATTATTTATAATATTGTATTTGTACAGTACATTGAAATCAGTTTGGTGTCATTGAATCCATCTTTGGTTCATTCTGTGATTCACACTGAAATTCACAACGTGTCAACGAATGCGTCACATTGCGACGTGTTGTGAACTTGTGGAAGTGTAATTTTACGCTAAGATGTACTTAGCATTAGGCTCAGGGAAACAACACAGTATTTTAAGTATTTAATTATATAAAGTTATATATCATCATCATCTTCAGTTAATAATCCATTTAATAAACTTTATTTGTAAAGCAAAAGTGGTCTTTGGTATACCACTACAAAAACTGGAGCTTGCCCACCCTCGCAATGAGTGCAAAATGCTAAAGTTTTTTATTGTCTCTTGTGGGGTTTTACATTGAAGTAGGTCAAGGGCGGCTCATCATTGAACAAGTGTCAGCTGTGGCTGGACAAGTTTAATTTCTCCAAAAGCCCTTAAATAGATTGGAAGATGATATACAAGTACACCCTCTGGACATGACACTAGTATGTTGAGTTCACAATACAGTGGATGTTAAAAAATATTCTATAGGCCTACACTTTTTTTCTATCAAGATTTGTTTTCTTTATTTGTCATGTATATATTGCATGTGGAAAGGGTAGCTAATTAGCTTCAGCCTATACCGTTATTGGTCAAAACTATGTAATATGTATAATTCATTATTAATTTGTTATGCACTATTGCAGACAGTGTACTGTTACATGGTGAACTGATGACAAAAATAAAACATTGAAAAGTGAAGTGAATGTTCTGCTAACTAACTAATGTCATTAATTAATGTCCGTGTCGCCGCTTGCAGCCGCAGCTTCGTGCTGTCCACGTTTGGCTTCACGGCGGTGGCCTTCGTGACGGGCTCTCTGGCCCTGTGGGCGCCAGCCTTCCTCTTCAGGGCCGCCGTGTTCACCGGGGAGAAGGCCCCCTGCGTCCACACGCCCTGTGACACCTCCGACAGGTAAGAAGGCAACACCAAACATAAATGTTACTTTTAGACTTTGTCTACAAAAATGTATTCTGGCGGGCCTTGATGCCCTCGTAATGCTTGATTTTACAGTTGGTTGCATGCTCACTGAGCTCTGCTATTGAGCTGAGCAAACACTTGGAATGGGAGGAATAGAGGGGGAAATGGAATTGATGTTTATCTTTTCTTCTTTTTTGAGTGGTGCAACCACTCCTACAACCAGCTTGCAATGTCCTCGTACGTGTTTGTGTGTCTGTGTGTCTGTGTGTCTGTGTGTCTCGTACTTGTTTGTGTGTCTGTGTGAGCATGAGTATGTGACTTAAAAATAGCAGTAGGGGGCGCCAGAAACAGTGAGAGGGGTAGTGACTCTAATGAGAGAGAGTGAGAGAGGTAGTGACTCTAATGAGAGAGAGAGATAGAGAGAGAGAGAGAGGGGGGGGGGGGGGGGGGGGAATTGCACCACTCAGTTCACACGTGTGTGATTTTTTGTATTTAACTTGTAATGCTACTGAGATTTGTGCGCAACATTCTTGAAAACAAAGTATTGCATTACAGGTTTGAGCTGAAAGGCCCTTTTTAAAGTCAATGAAGTCACCCTAATTCAAGTGGAAAATGCTAAATTCTATATAATTTCAGGGCCATGTCAAGTGGTTTACCTGCCTGCACAGCCTTACCTTTTGTTTTAGGCACCCCTGTTCTGTATCTGTATGTCTTCTACACTAGTCCCTCCATAACATTTTAGTCTAGTTTTTATTTGTAGACGAAATTGTAATATATTCTTAGTTTTAATCGTCAAAGCTTAGTTTGTTTTGTCTTACTCTGTGCAAAAGGAATAAGGATACGGTATTTTTATTTATTTATTTATTTATTTTTTATCCCACGATTTTGTAACCCATTTTTTGTAACTATTTTCTAGATAGTTGATGGACATCTTTTCTGCGCAGCTTTAGTCGAGACTAAATGAACACCGTTCCTGTCCTGTTTTTTTTAAAAACTTTTCCAGCCTGTACTTCGGCATCATCACGGTGGTGACCGGCGTGCTGGGCGTGTGGAGTGGCGTGGAGCTGAGCCGCTGGCTGAGGATCCGCACACCGCGGGCCGACCCCCTGGTGTGCGCCGCTGGCCTGCTGCTCTCCGCCCCCTTCCTCTACCTGGCCATCGTGTTCGCGCAGTCCAGCACCATCGCCACATACGTGAGTAGGACTTTCGCCATTACACATTTAAGTTGGCGATTAATAGAGGGTATGCGTATGCATAAAGTGAGCTGCAAAATGAGTTTAACGTCGTTTAATACAATCAGATCATTTTTTTACCACTCAGTAGGCGTTTCCGCATAACTTCGGGTATGTCACACAACTAATTGCAATTAACACAATTTATTTTTTCTTTGCATTGAACATTGGAGCATTACATCCTGTATATCTGTTTGCCTTTTAGGCTTCGTAATCAAAAATTGCACAAATTGCACAAATAGTTGATTCACAGCGGTGCACACACTTTTTTTAATTGAGAGCTACTTTCAAAATGACCGGCTCAACAAGATCTACCCACTGAATAAAATATTATACCATTGCTGAAAATGGAATAGCGGCACAGCTGGCGTTACATATACAGTAAGACAAATGCACTTGGAATGGGAAATAGAAGGGGAGAAATTGAATAGGAAGGGTTTTTTTTGTACTTAATTTGTAATGATACAGACGTTTGTGCACAGCAACACTCTTTAAAACAAAATATTGCATTGTGGGTTTGAGCTGACAGGCCCTTTTTGATGTCAATCAATTAAGTTTTAATTCGAGTGGCAGATTCCAAATGTTCCATGTCATGTGATCTACCTGCAAACCCTTTGTGATCTACTGGTAGATCGCAATCTACCTTTTGGGCACCCTCTACAAGCTTACAAGTTACATTATCCTGTTGTAAGCTTGTAGATCTGCTATTTCTGCTATTTTTGAAAGATGTTTGAATTTATTTATTTTTTGTAAATTAGCGCCATACTTGATCATTCTAAAGAAGTAGGTCGGGAGTGACTTATTGTCAGTATCAACCAGTAAGACGCGGGAGTCTGTCCCCGTTACAATGCTCTAGAGCCCTGGGAGATGGAGTCTGTCCCTGTTACAATGCTCTAGAGCCCTGAGAGATGGAGTCTGTCCCCGTTACAATGCTCTAGAGCCCTGGGAGATGGAGTCTGTTCCTGTTACAATGTGCTAGAGCCCTGGGAGATGGAGTCTGTCCCTGTTACAATGCTCTAGAGCCCTGGGAGATGGAGTCTGTCCCCGTTACAATGCTCTAGAGCCCTGGGAGATGGAGTCTGTCCCTGTTACAATGCTCTAGAGCCCTGGGAGATGGAGTCTGTCCCTGTTACAATGCTCTAGAGCCCTGGGAGATGGAGTCTGTCCCTGTTACAATGTGCTAGAGCCCTGGGAGATGGAGTCTGTCCCCGTTACAATGTGCTAGAGCCCTGGGAGATGGAGTCTGTCCCTGTTACAATGTGCTAGAGCCCTGGGAGATGGAGTCTGTCCCTGTTACAATGTGCTAGAGCCCTGGGAGATGGAGTCTGTCCCTGTTACAATGTGCTAGAGCCCTGGGAGATGGAGTCTGTCCCTGTTACAATGTGCTAGAGCCCTGGGAGATGGAGTCTGTCCCCGTTACAATGTGCTAGAGCCCTGGGAGATGGAGTCTGTCCCTGTTACAATGTGCTAGAGCCCTGGGAGATGGAGTCTGTCCCAGTTACAATGTGCTAGAGCCCTGGGAGATGGAGTCTGTCCCTGTTACAATGTGCTAGAGCCCTGGGAGATGGAGTCTGTCCCCGTTACAATGTGCTAGAGCCCTGGGAGATGGAGTCTGTCCCTGTTACAATGTGCTAGAGCCCTGGGAGATGGAGTCTGTCCCCGTTACAATGTGCTAGAGCCCTGGGAGATGGAGTCTGTCCCCGTTACAATGTGCTAGAGCCCTGGGAGATGGAGTCTGTCCCCGTTACAATGCTCTAGAGCCCTGGGAGATGGAGTCTGTCCCTGTTACAATGTGCTAGAGCCCTGGGAGATGGAGTCTGTCCCTGTTACAATGTGCTAGAGCCCTGGGAGATGGAGTCTGTCCCCGTTACAATGTGCTAGAGCCCTGGGAGATGGAGTCTGTCCCCGTTACAATGCTCTAGAGCCCTGGGAGATGGAGTCTGTCCCTGTTACAATGTGCTAGAGCCCTGGGAGATGGAAGCTCCCAGTATTTAATTTCCTGCATGACTTGCCACACCCAAGTCGTGCTACTCATATGCTGTTGGCGATGCTCGGGGTCGAACCCATGACCTTGTCGTCCAAAGGCGAGGGCTCTACCGACTGAGCTACCCGCATACTAAAGTGACAAAAAAGTTACATAGTGCCGCTCTGAGGGTGAAAAAGAAAAATAGAAAAAAATAAATAGCTGTCCATTCTATCTGGTTAAAAGCCATTGTATAATGTGTTTTTAAAACAGTTTTAAAAGTGGACATTGGATCTGTAAGAGTCTAGCCATCTATAAGGGAGAGTGTGATTTGTCTTGAGTAAATATATCTCTACATGTTCACAACCTGTCATGATGCAACACATTACTTACCAGCTTGTAGATTGGCTGTTGGGTTTTCTTTCGCCCCTATGACGTCGTGATAGTCGTACTACAAATGATGACATAGGGGTTTTAAATACCTAAAATATATATATCGTCTAGCGGGTGGAAACCTTGTTATGTGCTATACAGTTACTGGCAAAAGTAGCAGATCTACAAATCTGCTATGTTTAATGCTTTTGTGTGATCAAATATGGCGTTAATGTAGACAAAACGTTAGAATATGGCAACGATATATAAAGTGAATGCAGCCAAAATCACTGGATCAGATTATAAAGGAAAATGTGTTCAATGAAACCAAAGCAATCAGTGCTATTACTGTACAATGACAACATAGTTCACTTCAGGCTGCCGGGACACTTTTACCACAGTTGAAGGAGTATTTACTAAGCATGCTGCTAATTACTGCCAGGGTCTTCTTCACCACATGCTTTCAATTTAGCAGCCGTTTACTAATTTGACTAATTGGAACACGCATAGCCACCCTGGCTTACAGTAATTTCAATGACTATGTTAGGGAAGTGGTTCTCAACCAGTGGTCCTTGAGGGGGTTCCGGGTGGTCCCGAACTAAATGATGGAGACCACCTGTGACCTGGTATAGATAGATCTTTAACTCTTGAGAGTGTAAAATGAAACCTAAAGCCAAATTCCAATACCGCAACTTTCACACTCGCTCACTCTCCTCGTGTCCTCCACTCGCTCCTTAGCCCCGCCCCCAGCGAAGAGGATACGATGCGAGGACAGAGTGGTGGAGTGGAATGTACTACGCTGTCATTTCAAAGTGACGGCAGTCACGGCACATTCCGCGATCACTTATGACATGTATCGATTCAATTCAATTCAAAGGGCTTTATTGGCATGGGGAAACATACGTTTACATTGCCAAAGCAAAAGTTGAGCAATACAATGTGTCACACATTATACAGTACATACAGCTGGATCACTGGAACCAGAGCCGTGCGTGCGTGCGTACACGCCCACACGGCTCCACTATGACACACAGTGTGGCTTCCCCCCAGTAGGCTACCTTCACATTCAGTAGATCCTGTGATTTATTTGTGGCCAGATGTAATTTCATGGGGTTTATTAGGACTATAGTAAATAAAAATAAAAAAATCTAAAACGAAAGAAAGCAGCAAGTGAAAAAAAAGAACACTCATCTTTTACTTTCTCTAATAACAACCTAAAACATGAACCTTGGTTGAAAAAAAACTAAAGTTGTCCTTTAAGGGTCCATTTGGTTTCATTTTATGCTGGAAATGTGCACTGTGATTGGCCAGTAGTCACTTTTGAGTGGCAGCGATACAGGTTGCTCCAATGAACTGCAGCAGCGAATGAAGCATTTAGGTTTCTTTCTGTATTTCTTTCCCTACTACTCTTCCATTGAGACGTTTAAATCCTGTGGTCTGGTAGGACACCTACTGGTTGAAAATAGGTATTGCATACAACTCAAATCAGAGCAACTGTCCTTACCTTGCATGCTCTCCATAATGGCTCAACGGTAAACATGTTGGTGCATTGTTAAAGTCAATGAATGTTCTTTGAAAAAAAAGTCTTTGATACTTGGAGTAAGCCATTAACACAATCTGTGCCGAATAGTAGCTTCCCGGTCGCTAGGCAATACAATTTCCATTTCTGTTTGCCTTTTTAGGCTTTGTAATCACAAATTGCATTGGGCAGTTATGCAAAATAACTTAAACAAAGAAATGACTGGCACATTTAATAATTTTATACTAAAAGTAAAAAAGTGAAGGGGCATTTACTCGCAACTCATTACAAAATGGTGCGCGACCCAAACATATTGGTCCGTTTGGGAAACGGTATACAGTATTAACCCTGTAAAACCCGGATTAATTTCTACTTGCAAAAAAGAGATTTCAACCGTACTACTACTTTTTACTACTAGGACTTATCAGAGGAAATGATGTAAAGAATATATTTTTTTGCTAAATGTATGCACATTTATTATAATTATTAAAATAATAATAATAGATTAATAAATAAAATATGTTCTAGACATTCTAATGATCACAAAACATTGCATAGAGTCCGGAGATTTTTAATTTGTGTGAATTTCAGCCTCTGTGGAGGGTATTTATATTGCAAATATCATGACCAATGGCATTGCAATGAACATCAATGATGACGTTTAGGTGAAAAAAGAACATAAAAAATATATATTAATGAATTAATTAAAATATGTTGTATTATTGCAACGCTGGCTGTTAGTGTTTGTGTAACGGCCCTTCAGGTTGTGACATCTCCTTTCTTCTGTCTTTATGCCTTCAGGTGTTCATCTTCCTGGGAGAGACCTTCCTGTCCATGAACTGGGCCATCGTAGCAGACATCCTGCTGGTCAGTCAGTTGTCACTAATGGGACTCTTGTCCCCTGTCATTTACACTGAATTCAGTCAGTTGCCAAGTCAAGAGCACAGCCCCACAGCAAACACACATGATTCTAATTCAAACCACTGGTTGTCAACCTTTTTGGGCTGGGGCCCTCTCAAAACAATTATATTTCAACTGGTGACCCCCCACCCCCACCTTGACAAGCACTTGGAAATTGGAATTGTAGGAGTTGAGGATTACTACAAGAAACTTGCCTACAAGCTCACAACGCCTCGTGTTGTTAGGCGTTGTGTGCTTGTAGATCAGCTATTTTCAAAATGTTTGGCTCTTTCTTATATCATTTGACAATTTGGCTAATGTTTGACCAGTTTCTTTTATAGTATTAGTTTTGATGCAGTAATGGGCTATTTTTATTCAATTTATTTTAAACTTTTGTTTGGTATTAAAGTGTCACTTCACTGTCATCTGGGGACCCTGCCAAAATCATGTGGGGACCCGACCTGGTAAAACATTGGCCAAATTGTCAAATACCATAAGAAAGAGCCAATAAAAAACCAGATACAAGTAGCTATTTTCACAATATTTATATGTGGTCAAAGTAAATGTAATGCCTCAACAAGTGCGTGTCAGGGTGGGCGTCCCCAGTTCACATATGATTATTTTGGGGGATCACAGACTGAAAAGGTTGAAACTCACTGCTCTAGCCCATTGACGCCTGGTGCAACGTATACGTTGTTCTACCCTTGATGCCGACGCGCTCTCTGTGTCTCATCAGCTATTGCGATACATGTAGCAACATAACTGTTTAAAAAAGAAATCATCAGAATTTTAAGGTTTTCAAAAACCTTAGGTCAGGCCCTAGAAGGCGTTCCCAGATTCGGCCTCAGGCATCAATGGGCTAGTAGGCCGTTCATTTACGAAAAACATAAAAAGTTTGAATATGATAAGAGGTTTCTGATCACAGCAGTATGGACAACAAGTTTCCTGAATTTTTATTTGGTATTTTTTGCTGTTGTTTCAGTGAGATGTGATGCTTAGTGTTTGGTCCCAACGGTGTGTGTTGTCCTTTGTGTTGTTCACAGTACGTAGTGGTTCCTACTCGACGCGCCACGGCCGAGGCCTTCCAGATCGTTCTGTCTCACCTGCTAGGAGACGCAGGCAGTCCTTACCTCATAGGATTGGTACGTTGTCACGCAAGCACGCACAGCTAGAGATGGTATGCCCATTCATGACGTGAGATTGTGTGATTCAAAGTGAGTTTAACTGTGTTCAATGCAATCGGATAGGACTTTTCTGTTTGGATGTATGGGCTGTCGAGGCCATTAAGTACTTGCCACTTTTGCCACTCAGTAACTTCCAGGTATGGTCCTAACTTCCGGGTATGATGATGATGTCACACGCATCCCTCTATACTAGAGTATGCGCCTCTCTAACGTGTGTGTGTGTGTGTGTGTGTGTGTGTGTGTGTGTGTGTGTGTGTGTGTGTGTGTGTGTGTGTGTGTGTGTGTGTGTGTGTGTGTGTGTGTGTGTGTGTGTGTGTGTGTGTGTGTGTGTGTGTGTGTGTGTGTGTGTGTGTGTGTGTGTGTGTGTGTGTGTGTGTGTGTGTGTGTGTGTGTGTGTGTGTGGTGTGTTCAGTTGTCAGACTCCATGAGGCAGACAGACTCGTACCTGTGGCAGTTCCGCTCGCTGCAGCTCTCCCTGCTCCTCTGTTCCTTCGTGGCGGTGGCGGGTGGGGCTTTCTTCCTGGCCACAGCCCTCTTCATCGAGAAGGACCGCCACCGCGCCGAGAACTTCATCCCCTCAGGTGAGACGTGCACACTCAGATGAGGTACAGCATATTTAGCCATCGGTGTCACTTTAAGGGGGAGAGGGGAGTTGCACCACCCAGTTCACACGGGTGTGATTTTGTTATAATATAAAATACATAGCCGGTTGCCGCCTGTGAGTTTTACGCCTTCAAAATAAGACTATGCACTGAAAAGATTGTGGCACTCGGTGAATTAAATGATTTAGTCTGCCATTTAATAAGTTAACGTCATACTTGATCATACTATTACTACAGCATTACAGGACACCCATAACTCTGAGAGTGTACACATGGAACCAAATGAACCTGTGCACTCTGAGAACACTTTTAGACCGAAGGACGTGTGGAAACGTCCAACCGACGGATTCATACAGAGTAAAAGCGGCCATATCTGCGCGGCACCCTGAGCTGTTATTTTGAAAGAAATCCTGATTGTGTTTCCAGTGAGCCAACATGCACAATAACAGCAAGTTGCCGTGTGGGTGGAGCTTAATTTACCTCCACCAGCTGTCTAAATACCCGGAAGAGACGCCTGTCGCTCGCGGCTTTTGGCATCTTCATGACTCCACTGTCTGGAAGCACCCTCTGTCTGACCAGAATGGAGAAGAGCCTTTATTAGTATGATCGGTAACACCTTTTCCAAAATCAGCATCAGGACACAGAAAGCTGGGATAAGCTCTTATTCAGCAGGCATTCGGTTGGGCTCTAATTTTAATCATCTTTTATTTATTTTATTTTATTTTTACAGATGACGAGCCAATCGTCGTGCCTAAGAGTGGCAGGTCCACCAGAGTGCCAGTGTCGAGCGTTCTGATTTGACGGAGGAAGGGCTCCTGTTGGACAGTATCTGCTCCGCACAGCCAATCAGGCAGCTGCATCTTTAAGGACTGTGGGCAGCGTTGGGAAAGCCCCCCCTCCCCCTACATCCAGAGAAGTTTTATATGATTATTTATTTTTACGTTTTAGTCGACTATTGATTTTACCTTGCCTCCTTCTGCCAAAAAGAGATGTTTTCAGTGCTTTGGAGGACACCTGGTGGCCATTTGGTGGCATAAACCAGGGACTAATTAAAGACAAAGACTAGCCAACAAATGGACAATATAAGCGATGTGGACTATGAAGCCACTCGCTTCACAAGTGCGTAATAGCACCCTCTACTGGCCCTGTTTATCTTTTATGAGACGGAAGTCCGAGTCTTTCATTACAGCACCAGGGGCCCACATGGACGCCTGGGAATCTGTAACTCTGAGAGTGTACAAATGAAACCAAATGGACCCGTAAGTACACTCTCAGGGTATAAATTAAGGGAGGATTTGACGGTGTAGATTTGGGTTCCGGTATGCTGACTCGGAAATCTGGCGCAGCGGGAGCTGTGATTGGCCACTGCGTTGTCATGGTAAAACCCGAACACATGCTGACATAGGTTTGATTGGTCGCACCAATTACCTCTTAACCACTTTAACCCTAGGTCATTATATTCAAAAGTTTTAATTATTTAATTCAAACGTTTCTTTCTGTCTTTCTGAAATAGGTAGATCTACAAGCTCAGAAGTGTTCAGGATGGGTGGGTGGGGTGGTATGGTATGGCCGTAAGAAACGCGTCCCTGAGCTTGTAGATCTGCTTATTTTTTTGGTGGTGGTGGTTTCAGTGTTTTATATAATATAAAAGTATTATTATAAATAATAATAATCCACCAATATAATCTTAATCTGTTTATCTTTAAGCAGTTTTATATTCCTCCTCATTTCCTTTCTTAAACGATGTTTGTATTACTTTTTAAAAGCCAAAATCCATCTCTCCATATCGCCGCTGTCGGGTAGGAACTTATGTGCAAAACCGTTCATTGTTATTGAACGTTTTTTTTGTGATTTAAAAATCACAATTCTTTTTAAAATAGCCGATTAGCCGCAAGCTATTCATTTACAAGAAAATCTTTTGAAACATAGAGATACAGGGTTTCTGCCTGACAGCAACGATAATCAGTTGTTTTGACCGTTTTATCCATAAACTGACTTATCATACAGAAAGTAACAAAGTTTGTCATTTATGTAATTATGTAAATCACTTATGTAAACATGAAGTTATATTCAACTTTTTTTTTTTTAGCCATTGATCCTGGTTGGGCTTTTGTTGTTGAATAATTGATTTCAGACACAAATAGTCAAAAATATATTCCAATATTTGGAGAATGACAAGTGTGCAACTGTAGGTTTAAGTTTGGTTTATGAGGAACGTTGGTTGAAGTTCCGGGACTGTGAAACGCACCCAGCCGGTTAAAGGCACTTTAAAGCGCTTCAAACATTTCAAAAGGACGTTTTATCAGAAGTAGATTTTGTTCCAGTTGTGTTGTTGGTTTGGATTTTTCAGGTTTTGAGATGTTAATGATGTGACAGAAGGTTATCAGGTCTTTAGTGTGCTTGGTTCAAGATGTCTGAGGAGAATCTATCAACTCCAGTGAAGACATTTAGGCTACATTTTACATAAAAAAAAACATGTATTATTATAATGGTTATGTTTTAAAGAAAAGAAACTGCAAAACTTTGAAATGATTGTCAGTTGTTGATATTTGATCGTGTTTGTTAACCTCTTATTTGTTTTAGATAATCTTTTTTGTGAACAATAAACAATGAGAATGATTGTAAGGAATGACTTTGGCTTGTGGGTCTGATTTGTCTGCCATTTCACTGTGGTGGCTTGTCTCGTGGGAATGTCTAAATACTCAATTAAATCTGAGTTTCTAATGCTGTCCTTCTCAAACTTTGTCATGCCAAGGAAGGGCCCCCAAATTGATGTTTTTGGCCACTGACCCCCCCCCCCCCCCCCCATCCTTGTGCCAGGGACGGCCAGAAGAGATGATTTCTGTTCATTCACAATTATTCAACATTTTACAAACATTTTCGATATTATTCAAGAATGGCAGATGTACAAGCTCGCTGATTGTTTTATTTATTTGACAGGGACGATGCTCAATTAATCCACATCTGTAGTCCCTGGGCAGGCTCTAAATGATGATAAAACTATCCATACAAAAACATTGTACAGGGGACAGAACAACCATAGAGTGATGTGAGAAATGGCATCACAGTGGAGCTGTTTACTCATGATTTAGCCTACAGATTTAGTTACTTTGTAGATTTTGATTATTACTACAAAATATTCATTACCACTTCAGCCCTACATGCATTTCGGCCATTTGAAAATAGCCGATCTACAAGCTCACAATGCGTTGCATCGTGACACATTGTGAGCTTGTAGATCGGCTATTTTCTAAATATTGTTAGACGTTTGAAAACATGAAACAGGACATTCTGCATAATGAGTACATTTACTTTCTGTACTTTAATACTTTTATACTTTTGTACCTTTACTCAAGTACATTTTCATTTCCTTGCTTTTACTTGTAACAGAGTACTTCTACATTGCAGTATTCATACTTTTACTGCGAATACTTTATTCCCCGCTGATACTGAGCCCCACCAACGGCTTCTCACATGGTCATAAACCCTATATTTACCTAACTGTAACATCTGACACAACAATAACATGGCAGGAAACACTTCTATTGTTTACAGATCAACATTTCACAACCGTCTGGAGGAGTCGTTGTTGGAGGAGAGAGGAATGATTTGTACAATAAAGTACCTCACGCCCCCAAATGTATTTGGCCCCGGACCCCGATCTGAAATAATCCTGTGCCAGGCAGCAGAGACCCCCACATAGGAGAGGTTTTGTGTTGAAAGAAAAGAAAATAAAGTTTCAAGATTTTCTGAAATGTATCAAAAATAGCTGAACTAAAAGCTATTTTTGAATAGTTAAAGCATAAACTGTCTGTTAAACTTATTGATATATGGGGGACCGGAACCCCTCCAAGAACCCTGTTGGAGAACCACTTGTGAGCCCCTCTTTTAGTTCTACCCCAACTGTGTGTGTGTGTGTGTGTGTGTGTGTGTGTGTGTGTCTCTACTAACTCAGGGATTTAACTGCTTCTCTTCCTGTCGTGCAACGGTTGTCCCCCTGATAGAGAAAGAGAGACAGAGAGATAGAGGAGGCTACAGCTTCCTTCAGTGTGGGTTTCCTGTGTGCTCGTGGGAGGATGTGACAGATGAGACGGGAGGTAAGCAACACTTTTCTTTCTCTCTCTGGCCTCGACGCCTTTCACTCTAATATGCACCCCAGAGGTGTGACGGTATTGGATCTACCAATCGTGCAGAGAGACATTTGGGACGGCAGCGGCGCACAAACAAATCTCACCTTTTTGAGAAAGTGGGCATGTTCTCTGGCAGTCCGTTGTTATAGTCACCCTGTGTTTTTTTGTGTGGTTGTCAAAACATGCTTATCTCTATAGGGGCCCTTTGACACTGAGCATGCGCCATGACTTTATTTACACACACACACACACACACACCCCATATTGTATAACATTTTGTTGCAGATTAAACTTTTTCGTAGATTTTTTACATGTTAGTACTCTCAACTCTGTGAAGCTAATGGCTTCATAGACTTGACAGCACATGATTAAAGTGTATGGTAGATCAGGCTATGAGTGAGTCAACTGATGGAAAGGTCATCGATAACGTATCTTGATCAGTCTTAACTGCTGCAGGAAGTCAAAATATTTTCCTCTGTTAAATTAAAGTTGATTCTTTTTAGGGATGCGCCGATCCGATACTCGTATCGGAGATCGGCGCCGATCCAGGCTAAAATTCCTAGATCGGGAATCGGTGGCAATGGGCCGATCCATTATCCGATCCAGTCAGATGCCGCTCCGTTCTCCCGTTGGAACTTGAGACATGCTCCTTCCCAGTGCGCACACACAGTCAACAGCCCCCTCGCTCCCTCAGCCCTCTCCTCCTGATCCTCGAGGGAGAGGAGGGGCTCGGGCTGCGCTCGTTCTGTCACTTCTGTCCCGGGTGTCCCCCCGCTGTGTTCTTAACTTTTTTAGCAGGTCGTATTTCTTTATGTAAGATAAAGATCCGATGAACACGGAGAGCCAAAGAGGACAGTTGCCAAAGCCTCCATTCAATTACATCCTACTTGTTGTTGCTATTCCTCATGTTAGCGATAGCTGCTAAAGCTATCAACAGTAGCCTACCTACACAACATTGCTAGGCTAGCAAGCTAACGTTGCAGCAAAGGGATCGTTGGTGTGTGTGTGTGTGTGTGTGTGTGTGCGTGCGTGCGTTGCGGGGATCCTAATATTAAAATAATAATAGTAGTTTGAGTATGCTGGCCCACAGTAGAACAGAATGTGCGTAGGGAGAGAGAACATATGGGGCTAATGCTGGCAATGATGCATTGAATAATATCTGAATAGAACATTAACTAGAGTTATAAAAGGAATAGAAACCAAATGATGTGGTTGACTATCGTCAGAAATAAATTAAATTGTGGTTGTGCTTTACAACTTTCCTTTTATGTGTAGGCCTAGCTGGTTTATAATCCATAGTTACTATGTATAATAATAATAATAATAATATACATAGTAACTATGGATTATAAACCTAAAATAATAATTATTATAATAATTATAGGCATAATATTATTATGCATAGTAACTATGGATTATAAAACCAAAAATAATAATTATAGGCATAATAATAATAAAACCCCCTAGTGGCCAAAGACGTAATCTGCGTATTAAATCAATAAAAACTATGAAAGTGCATAATACTGCACAGCTTTTATTTGTACTTAGAATGTTAAACCCTCAGAAATCGCCGTGGTTGACCAATATTATTAATCCACGTGTTAATAATATATTATATTTTTATATATAATATAATATATATAATAATGTATTAAATACATTACATTATACATTAGACATAGGGTATCGGATCGGTACTCTGGATCGGCAGATACTGGACCCCCATGTATCGGAATCGGTATCGAATGCCAAAAAGCCGGATCGGTGCATCCCTAATTCTTTTATAATCTTCTTGTCCAAGCAGGGTGTGGGCATGTTGGCCTGCAAATTGGCAGTGGTTTGGCAACAAACAACGAAGCACACAAGATTGAACAAGATATTCCAAACGGCAATTTTTGTTTTGT